>NW_009648900.1:124065-211565 GCF_000708025.1 Charadrius vociferus
GGGGGGTGGAGGAGGGGGTTGGCAGGCTGCCACCCTCCCACAGACCTTGCAGCCACGAACCGCACCGGATTGTTGAGGTCATCACAACGCTTACTTGGATTTCGGCCATGTGGTATAAAAAAATAACAGTTGGCCAATCAGCAACGTTGCTCCAGCCCAAGGACAACGTAAGAAACCCCATTTTGATATTTCTTCCTCCTCCTCTCCCGAAGCGCCAGTCCCTACAGTTCATCCTCGGAGGTCATGAATTCGGGTGGAGGGGGTGTCCGATAAACCTCCTGCTACTGCTGGTCTTCGCATCAGTGCCACTACCGGAGCAATCAAGAGAATTTTGAAATGTTCATCAGGAGCCAGAGCAAATGTTTTGTAAAATTAATCTCTCCACCTATCGGCAAAATATTAACACATACAAGTGCTTAGTTTCATTCAACGGCCTGAGGATGAAAGCCCAGCATCATTCAAACACACTTCAGTGAAAGATGCATAAGGTTGTCAAACGATGTTGATATCAGGAAAGCGCTGGAGACTCGGTGGAGCTCTTCTGAATGCTAAGCCATGGCTCACGGCTCTGAGCCTGGCAAAGCAACGGGCTTTAAACCACCTTTCTGTGGAGGCCAAACCCTTCCTCAAATCAGCTCCTCCTGGTACACACCAGGAGGTCCTTAATAAATACCTGGTATAACCAGAATACCATTCACAGTCTTAGAAACACTAAAAAAATGGACTGATAATCCAGAACGCCTACTGTTTGTTCTATGGAGTCTACTAATAATGATACTAAAGAAAAAAAAATAGAAAAAAAAATGCCTTACTCTGAGTCGGTGACAGTTTTTTCCAGAAGCGTCTATTCGCCTTTGAAACTTTGCATGCAAGAGGCAGATCAGAAATTCAGGCTGGCTCTCCATGGTCCCAGCCAGTTTGGCTATCAAAGTACTGGAGCATCTGTGCCACCAGCAAGTCACTCGGGTGTCCTCCAGTTCAGCGACAACCCATGACGCAGCCACCGCGCAGGTTCCACGCAGTCCTTGCTTGCACACGCCGCCTCTCCCATTGGTCAAGAATTAATCCCAGTAATCAGGAGATGCAGAAATACGTCTTATGTCCCCCTGGGTTTGGAGGTCAGTCACCAGTCAAACTTCTCAGCAAGCACTGAGCTGCTGCTTAGTGCAACGGGAGGGAGGGGTGCAGGATTTAGGAAACCCAGGTACAGAAGCACTTAAAACCTGTGTGCCTTAGAAGTGAGGTAGGAATACCACCTCATTACTTAACTCTCGTAAGAGCGCAGGTCAACACAAGTTACTTTCCCTTTATTGGTCCTAAACCAGCTTTAGCTCCTTTTCTGTATGGCAAGTTATCTGCTGTGTAAACGTCCACTGAATTTACGTGATGATAAGATCTACCACAGAACCACCACACAGAGCATCCTTTAGCACTCTGCTTCACAGCATACTGTGCTTCCCCTTTCCCACAAGTGCCGTAAAGTGATTGTTGTTGACCATTGTCTTGTTTTAATGTCTGCTAAATAATAACAAACTGTAGCAGTTAAAAAAAAGAAGAGAAAGAAAAAAAAGGATTTTATTCTGCTCCAAGTAATATATTTCCCAAGGACTAATACACGATGGAAAAATAAATTCCCCTTCTGGCAACTTAATTTGTAGGTAACTGTGGTTGTTTGAAGATAGGATTTTTACATTAAACTTGGAATCTGCACAACTGTTTAACATCATTAAGGGAATATTATATTGACTGCAAGTAACTGGTTTCCATGTGGTTATATCAATCTATTTCTGTAAGACTGTACACTAGTTGTTCCCCTAGAGTACTCCTTGTAATGCTGAGAAAGTGTCAGAAATAATGACTGTCTACCTATATCTGCAATAAAACGTAGAGCATGGATATTATAGTTGTAAGTATCAAAGATTTATTTCATGACTGCAGGTAATGATGAATCTTTTAGCACAACTAATGTCTAGAGGAAACCTCTCTTCTTCTCTGAGCTGTCACATGGAGACTATTTATAGGGCCCTTAGTGCTGTGGGGCTTTAGCATAAAGAGGCAATGTGTCTGAGGTGCCACTGGATGGAAATGTTAGCAAGGGCTCCCTCTCATTGAAGATCTTTTAGTAGATGGCATTAGATTCCCTCTTTGTGTGTTTACGTCCCCCCAAAGACAGGGGACAGATGTTTAACATCAGACCATTAATCCCTTAGCCCAGGTTCCTGTGACAGCACAAACCCAACAGAATGAGCCCTTTGCCTTTGCTCAGTGTAAATGCCGCAATTTACTGCTGATTTACAGAGTAGGGTCAGGCCATTAGAAACTTGGCAATCTTCTGTACAGCTGGAAAACAATATGCATGATAAGCTAAAATTCAATACCTTCTTGCACTAATTAAATGGGTTCCCACCAGGACAAAAGCACAAATTACAAACAGGGCTTTTCTGCATCCCTATGCATTTTTCCCGGCAGATGTGACCATGCTTTATTCGGGTCCCTCTCTCCTGACCATGCTCAAAGGTTTAGCTCACATTTGCAGGACAAGGAGCTGCGCTCTGATCAGCACTGCTTCCATTGTCTCATTTTCCCACTCCCCATTCCCGTAGTCTCGGTTTTAAACCAACTGGTTTGTTCCTCATCGTTGGTCGGGGCAGGCAGGTGGACGACAAAACCAGCAAGGAACGCTACAGAAATCCCAGCCTAATTTCATTACACAGATGGGCATTTAGACAGCAGATGCATCCTTTAAACTAGAAGCTCACAAACATTGTCATTCTAGAAAACAAAACAACGGCAATACAACAGCATCCTTCATTTCCAGTCCAAGATAATTAACCTTATTGCAGGACAGCACCATGAATCTCTGTCACAAACTGTCATCTGGTGACATCGTGAGCATAAGTAAATATTTAAGCAAACTTGTTCCGAAGCATAAAAAGTAATAAAGTGACAGATCTTGTAAAGAGTGGATTTGGGGGAAAGGGAAAAAAAAAAAAAAACAAACAAAAAAAACCAAACCAAAACAGAAAAGCCATTTCATAGTTCTGAAATATGCCTGAAATAATTGGGATTCACGCATCTGAAATATAAACTCTGTCATTCATCAAGCCAAATAATAGCCTTTATATACTTATAAGCCCCCGAATAAAAATCCAAACAGAGCATGTGTGTTCAGGTGGGACTCTGGACCTCTCCCAACAACATTTTGCTGAATGGTGAATAATATTCAGCTCAAGTATGGTTTGCTTCCAGACTTATTCACTGAGAAGCAACAGCAAGATTCTGAACAGCTGGAGGTTTAAGTAAAAAACAAAAATAGCTACAGGCTTTAACTCAGATCCAAATGGTATGAATAATAACAATAAAAAAATACCTGGTAACTATAAATCTCATCAACCAATGTAAAAGAACATTCTAAATCTATTAATATTTCCAGAGACATTATCTCTCTGCCACCCCACTGCTTTGTGACTTGTTGTATCAGCGATATTATTTGCCTTAAAGCACGAGCTAAGTGTTTTTCTTCCCCTGTGAGGAGAATCGTCCACAACCTTCACAAGCTACAGCCCACTGCTCCCCTGCAGGAGGACTGGAGCATCATTAACAACGGAAGACACTTCAGGCACAAGTTGAGGCTCCAGCGTCTCCAAACCTTTCTGCCTCCCATCAAAATTCATATCCTGTCACTATTCTAGGAGCAGAAAGGCTTCTCATTACAGCATCATTCCCCTCTTGCAAGAAACACTGATTGCTGCACTGGTGGCTTTGGAAGGCAAAGATGTAATTTAGCAAAATAATGTACCATGCTGATTAATTTAATGTAGCCCATGACTAATTATGGTAATTCATTACATCTACAATTAGGCTAAGTAATTTATTGCACTGCAGTCTCATAAAGCAGAGGATTTATATCGAGTTTTGAATGTCACCCAAAGGACATTTCTGTACCTTGTCTTTACTGAGGCGGAATAAGGCTGCCAGCTGAGATGAGCCCAAAAAAAAAAAGGGGGGGGGGGGGAACCCCCCCCACGCACCCTTCCTCTGCCACATTTGATGTTTGTATTGCGGGCAGCATGCAGGCGTGAGGAGGGCTGCTCTGGCGACAGCCTCCTCCTCCTCCAACAGCACCTTTGTGCAGATTCTTTGGCATCACCTTCCCGTTTCTTATAAACCACATCGCAATTTTATTCACCGTGATCCCCGGACACCTGACACACCGAACGGAAAACCTGCTGGGCTGTCCCTGAATATGATTTGGAGATGACCAAGAGGAAAAAAAAAAAAAAAAAGAAAAAAAAAAAAGGAGAAAAACCCCCACGTTTATTGTCTGTGGTTTCTCTGCCGCTTTTGCGGAGTACATTACAGTCTGTCTCAACAAAGGCTTTTGCTCGCCTCGGAGAGATGAAAAGGGGACAGATATGTCCCTTCACTTCGGAAAGCCGCGATGCGCACACGGCATTATTGTGAAATACAACCTCGCCTGTACCCTGCAGCAGGGTTCGCTCCAGCAATGGTGTACTTCGGAGACCAATTTGTTTAGCTGATCACTGTCTCTTTGACGTGGCTGCAAATGTTACCTTTCTTTTTCAATCAAAAACACAGCAGGGTGTGCCATCTGTTTGGCACAGCCTTCACTCTCTTCCCCGATGCCTTTTTGTGCAGATCCTTTTACATGGCAATTTGCACGAATCTTTTATACCTTGATTTTGGTAAACATTTCTGCTTTCTTTTTTTAAATAACATGTCACTCTGCTGAGTATCTTCAGTGTTTAAAAGAAAGGATAAAAAAGCAGTGTGCACACAGGCAGTAAAATAGAATTAAAAGTATTTTAAAAAAATATTTTCTGAGCAAATGGCCGCCTGTCATTACATTGATTATTTAAAATAGACATGTTTACCAAGATTGGCTAACGCATTTTACACTGCTGTGTTCCACATCATTTTCCTCCTTATATTTTACCTGGCAGGCACGGCTAATCAGAAGATTAATTTAACCATTTGAAAGACCTTTTTTTAAAGCAGGTTAACAAAAAAATAGCCACCGTATTAAATTGTCATTATATAACAAAAGCTAGCAGTAAAGCGGTTAACTATTTTTTCCCCAGCTCAGATGCTGCTCGGAGCAATGAAACCCCCTAAAGTAGGAACAGATGATCAGCACCACAAGCCGAAGCCACAGGGATGCTCATGGAGTTGTGAATGCTTCTCGGCATACAAATGAATTATCCTCATTCTTCTCCTGCCGGAGCATATAGGCCAGACCTCATTAGGATTCAATATCGCTCTGCTTTTCTAATGTTAATGTTCCAGTTATATAAGAAATGTGAAAAGGGGCTACGTATCGGGGCGGGGGGGCAAGGAGAGCTGATGCCACATTTATGGTCAACACGATGCCATAATTCGGAAAGCAGAACTTCGTATTTTTGAGGAAATTACCCCGGTTTCCTACCTTCTCTCTCAGTCCTAACGCAGCATTATGTCCCTTCCTCCCTCTAATAAGTGGGTTTTAATTGTGCGCCTACCCCACAGTAACAGCAGCTGAAATAACAGGTTTTATAGCCTTTTTCTTTTTAGGAAAAAAAAAAAAAAAAAAGATGCCGTGAATAAACATCAGATTGTGAAAGCTCCGAGTTCTTTTTGCTGTGAAAGGAAACATCGCACTTTACATTAATAAACAATTGTAGGAGTTTTCACCAGCCAGGAATAACTCAGACATTAGGCTGCGTTCTTTTGTCTGGAGAGCAGCAAGCAGGGTAATGAAAAGAAAACCCATCAAGACATAAAAATACAATTTATACCTTTTTATCAAGCAAAGAGAAAGTTGGTTAACGTTTGAAAAGGGAGCAGTAATGTATATTTATTGACAATTTTATTGTAATAATTAGATGTTTACACAGTCTGGACATTGTGGCTAAATCACTTCCAGCATGTTTATTTGTAAAGGGCTGTTTTCAGGGCAGTGCAGTAGGCTCATTAAGAAGACAGACTGCATTAAGATTCAAAGAAATTACTACTTCCCTGGCTTTGCTTCACTGGTTTGGATTTAAAATTAAAAAAAAAAAAAAAAGGAAAGAAAAATTAAAAGCCCAACAGCAGTATCATCCAAATACCCAACAGCCTAGAAATGATGAAGTAAAACGGAGAATATTTTCTCCTATAAACAAAACTTCGCCTTTTCTGTTCCAAAATAATCTGGGATTGTATATTTGAAACAATATACAGCATTGTGGATGCCACTTCCAAGTGCCTCTCTGTGGCTGTTAATATATATCGCTTCAGCACTTATATTTATTTTTTGCACTCCAGCTAAATAACTACATGATATTTAAGATATATCTTCCTCTTTTTACTTTCTTTTTTTTTTTTTTTCAGGCAGTGCTGTTAGTTCACCTTTAGGAAGTCTTTAAGTCAGCATTTAGTTTCCATATTTATTTGATGTGTAGTTGCTTTTTTTTTCCTTCAGCCAAAGAAGGACCCCTTTTTACTACGAGTCCTCAGAAATATTATTAACCAGGAAACTATTGCACGTGTTTGATCTTTTGGGGCAAATAAACAAGTGAAACTTTTATACTTAGTCTGGATAAGACTAAATCCTCTGCACAACCCTATTTGAGGGCTTTTTCACTAATCAATCTAAAGCCATTTTTTGCTCTGATGTGAATGTCACACATGCTAAGAGAGGCTAAACACCAATTACAGATTTTTCTGGTTTTAGGAAGGTAAGAGAAAGGAAGGCAGCCGAAACAGAAAGAGCTGTCAGTAAAGCAGCCTTGATGAGAAAGTCCCTCTACATCAAGTTCTGCACAGAAGAGCACAGCACTGCATTTAGTGCAATATCCATTTTAAAATTTAAAAACTCTTTAAAAATTAAGGCAGTAAATAGGCTATAACATTGCTCCTGTCCAAGTATGTTTCCATTACAATTAAGTAATCAATATGCAGTATTTATTGCTGAAAGATTATGCATAAAGAGGAGCACATAAAATGAACCTTGTGCTTAAACCTTCCTGACTTTCCTTTGGCTGCTGTTTAGCTAGAAAGAATGCTATTTTTCCCCAGAAGCAGACTTGTTAAATGCCATCCAGTACAGTCTATATAAATGCTGTCTACTCCCCGCCCTCACAAATAAAAACAAAGACAATAAAAGAAATGGATAAAGAGATGTCAGTTTGCAAAGAAAATACTGGGTTATATTTCCTGAAAGCTGCACAAGTCAACTTACAAACTTGAAATATTACAGATTTAGTTTTACAAGTCAATCACAGCTATATATTTGGCCTCGTAATTACTGTCAGTTTTGACAGGGAAGGCAATAATTTTTTTTTCCTGACATGTGAGTTTCAATAAAATCAGGTAGCGACATCGCAGAACACTTTCTTACATAGAGAATTAAAAGGACTTCTCACAGAGATAAAGAATACTGCCAGGATTAAATATATGTCATACATTCAATTAAAGAGTATGAAAAAAAAAAAAAAAAGAGGACTATCCTTACAGGTGGGCTTGATCCAAAGCCTATTATAAGGATGAGAACGTTTCTATTTACTTGAGTGGACTCTGGAAAAATCCCTTTCTGTTCTCAGAAGGAGTGCAAGAAACAACAGACAAAACTGAAGACTATTTTTATCTTTTTCTCTGTTTCCTAAGACATTTACACACCAAAGTAGTAACTAAAATTTAACTACCTGAGGTGAATAAATGGCTACAATTTGAAACTGTAGCTATTTTGCTTAAAAATGCATGAGTTAAATGCTTTCCATGGCAATTAGAATCAACGTAATGTTGCACATACTCAAAATTGGTTTAACATCTGGTACAGCCAAACACACTTTAAGGCAAAGCAAGGTATATGGTACTCAAAAGAAGCTTTTAACTTTTTAAAAAGATAATAACTGTGGGCCAAATTGATTACTGAGGTAATGAACTAACGTGTTTGTTGGGCAGGAAATAGCGAACTCGGTTCCTGCTTGGAGCCCGTGAAGTTGAAAGGGGATGAGGAACATGCGAACCCACAGAGCAGCGGCATTTTTAGTATACCAGGCAAAGAAAAATGAAGACTGGACATATATTTATTCTGCCACGTCAAAGCGGTGTCAGCTCACCGCTGCCTTAGAGAACTGCAGAAAACTAGCATGGAACAGATCTTAGGAGGTCATTTAGCACATGCCTCAACCTCAAGGCAGGAATCACCATGGTTCAGTCATTCCTAGCAGGTGAGTTCATCCCCTGCAGGTTCTCCAAATCCTCCAGCAATGGAAACTGCAGAAGCTCCCCAGGGCAAGCGACCCCAGCGCTTCACTGCCCTCAGCGTTGGAAAGCCTCACCTTCTGCCTAATCTGCCTCTACCTGGGAGCAAAGCAAGCCTGTTATTTCTTGGTGTCATCTGATGATTAACATGATCCCGTTTAGCAAACTAGGGGTGTAAGCCTTACTGTGAACAAAAGGTCACTCAAGCATTCCTAACCTGAGATGGCGCAAATGATAAAAACAAACAATCCAGAGTTTCTTCTAAAGCTATGCCCCGTCACCCACCCTTCGTTCGGAAGGGGTGGAATGACACCCCCGGCAGACCGAGGCAGACACTGCGCAGGCTCCTGTCTAGGCAAGAGCCGTATTTCCTGCTACTTTCAGAATGTGCAACTCCATTAAGTCCTCAGGATTGGACTTAATTATGAGAGCAATAAATTTGGCCTAGAGAAAATAGAATATACTGGGAGACATGGGGACTGTCAGTGGCCCATATACAGATGTTGTAATTCTGTGTCAGTATACCCATATAACAAGATAAATCCTCATTATTACACACTTACTCCTTGGCTGAAAGGATAGAGGCACAGCCAAAGCATTCATCTGCCATTGACAGCTGTCTGTAATAAAGGTTGCTGAAGACAGTAATGATATCTGCCCCTATACAATTTAGATTTGGTAGAGAAAGGGAGGGGACAATGAAACAGACGGGGTCAAACACAACTTTTCACTATGCTGGTGTACAGCTGGCGTACCTGCAATGTTTTCGGAAGAGTAAGTCCCCATTAATCCTGGCATAATCAATCAGACCTCAGCCCAGAGTCTACAGGCCATCAGTGTGTGAACTGGGAGTTCGAAATGAGTAGCACATAAAATACTTCCATCTGGTTGCAAGAACTGTCTTACACCAAGGAGATCTTCTCTGGGCAGCTGGAGATCAGAACCACCACAGCCATTCGCTCTGTGTTCATAAGACTCCCCGTATTTGTTAAGCGCTGGGCATAGAGTGATTTTGAACATCAAGAAATACTTCATAAATAAAGTGGCGCCCTATCTCCAAGTGGATAACTCATGGTTAGGGGTATCCTTTAAACCACAAAAATTAGTTTTCCACAACACTAACAATTTGATTTTAAATCCTGTATTTCACACGAGTAAGAAGTTTTAGGAGCGCTTCCAACACAGCCAAGGGAACTATGTGACTGAAGGCTTACCATTGTCAATAAGGAGTTAATACTGTGCCCTCAAATTAAGAACTACCTACATAACTTTCGCTGAGGTTAAGGGAGAGTCACATGGCTAAATTCCCTTGTTTCAGACTGTACATGCAGAACTGACTCTGTTTTCAAGAAGCAGACAGTGGAAAAGACAGAAGACATTTGTGTCATTGACAACTGCCTACATTACAATTTTTTTCTGTAATACCAGCAGAAATGACAACACTTAGGATAAGCAGAACATTCAAGAGCCCACAGACATAGGAAAGGCAGACACTAATAAGTATTATGATAAATGTAGTCTGAATAGCTACTATAATTTCAGTTAATACATTTAGCCAACAGTATGTCTACCGTTACTGTTAACCAGACAAAATTATTGAAATAATTGTCTGAATTACCACAATTAATTCATAAGCAAACCCTGTTTACCAAATGAAATAAATACGCTCCCAGTAGCTGGTCAGTACTCTGTTCAATGATCCCTATGAGTCATTCCGGTCGGTTTTAGACTGAATTACTACCACACATATTCCCCGTGTTTCAAATGTTATGACATCTAAGGCAGGGTATTTTGCATGAAGGCCTCCTTAACAGGGGCAACTTCAACCAGAATGTGCAAAACAGAATTCTACTGAAACACTTTATCTTTACCATTTAATGAAGTGGGCATGATGAAATCCCTTTATGGTCCACGAACGCTTCTTGGAATCATCAGTTTGTCTGAGGACACGTAAATGGGAATGTATCACATCATGGCTTCGTATGCCCTTCTGCCAGATCAGGCTACAATTCAAAACTGCGATCCAAACCTGATGGACAAAACACCTGCATAAATTCCTAGCTCACTGAATTTATTAGAGATCTTCAGCAGCAACACTGCAGCTGAAGGGCCCAAGGTAATATTGAACATAGATCAGTAAGGATGAGTTTTCAGCAGAGGGCCAGACACGTAGGTCTTCATTCTCCACTGCTTGCCTAAGTCTGACACAGACCACCACTGGTACAGATTCAGGTTCATGTTCTCAAACAGGCGTTTCTTTGGCCTGCACCTGAAACATCAATTTGACCTAATTCTGTAAAAATGTGATGTTTTAAAAATGAAGATGCCTCATGGTACACGTTCTCCTCTTCATAATTTTGCATAAGTAAATGGATGCAGGAATACAGTAAAGACAGTATTTACAAAAGTGCAATCACAAACATGGCTTAGTGAGAGAGGTTATTTTGGATGATGTTTCTGCATTTTGAAGTTTCACTCACCTTCTGAATATGTACAAAGCCCATGAGAGAAGACGCTCATTGCCTCAACATTGCTTTCAAACCAGTGCTAGATACATCAGAGGGAAGGCAATTCAGGTCACAAGTCAATAATGACCTATAGGTGACCTTGGCTGGCTATCATAAGACAGTAGCTGAATAGGTAACCTCAGTCTAGAAATGGTTAAGTACCAACGTCATCTATAATGTGCCAGTCTCAGAAGCAGAAAAGAATGAATGGATAGGAAACTGATTAGTTTATAGACCTTCCAAAACAGTTCTCATAGTTGGCAATGCGGAATGACTATTTTTTTAAGTAATGGAAATCTAGATGCATAGATTCCTCCCCCCCCCGCCTTCACTGTGGTCTAACACCTTAAAACTAAGTCCAAAATTAGCGTGAAAATAGGGGGAAAAGATGTTGCAAAAAAAAATGAGCCAGGAGGTTTTTATTGGTCCAGGCAAACAAAAATTAGCATCACAAAAGACACACACATTTTGATAAGAAGCACCTGACATAATGCACTAAGAGTACTATCACGATGGGAAATGTACAACAAGAGAGAAGGGCAGTTACTAGAATAGAGGCTTTAAACCACTGGAAGTAGAATTTTTTTAAAAGGTAGAAATACCATTTTTCTATAGTAAAGGTAGTGTGGCTATTATGAGCGTGCAGACATAAACACCTTTTAGAAAGGAGAAACCAGCACCAAAACATGACTGTAAGTGACTATTTAATAAAACCCACTCCTTCCCACACATACATGTGCATTCATGCCTGGCTGCTTTTAATTTAAATATAAGGAAAGAATGGCAGTCCTCTCGGAAGAGAGTAGCAGCGAAGGAAGAAGGTCCTTCTCCTTCCCTGATACCTCGCGACTCTTTACAGATTTCATCTTTTCCCTTCCAAACTGAAATAAGTCTCAGAGGCTGATGACCGCCAATGAATAAACTGAGTTGCCCACGCCTGTCAGACTGCCTGCGCTCTGCTCTTCTCACGCTGACCCTATTAGATTTGACTATTAAAAAGCAGCATTGGGCCATGTCAGCTCTTGGGTGGGAGACTGCCAAGGCGCACTTCCATGCTGCTGGCGTTTGAAAGATTGATAATGATCCTGTGTAATACTTTTTTTTTTTTTCCCCCTTCCTTTAACCCAGGCAGTTCTGCGCGGGGGTCAGTTCTGTGGTGCTACGTATCCTGTCTTGTAGCACGAGGTGTAAAACGAAAATCCTGATTGCCTGTGGCCGTTAAAAATCCCATGGCACTATTTACAAATATGCAAGCAATTACGGCAGACTGGAAGTGGCCAAACTGGTAATTCTATTCTGCCAACATAAATCCTCCCGCTGTAACTGAATGTGGAATTTTTTTTTCATCTCACAGCATAAACTTTAAAGTCTTGCTGTAAAATGCTCATTAGCCATCAAATACATTTATGGAGTAGCACTTGGTTTACAACAGGGGGTGAAAGGAAGTTTGTTCTGCGGGTTTTGAGACACTGAGGCTAATTTAGGATAAACGCTGCAACACATCAGTTTGCTACAGCCAAAAATTAACAGAGAGACATTGGTTTTTAGTGGCATTTGAAACTACCTGCAACTTCACCTACCTGCAGCTCTTCTCAGACCGCCTGCACTGTTGTACAAGGTGACACCTTGGATTTTTAAGTTTTTCCTGTTAACTAAAAGACTTGTTTCTCCCAAAAGGCTGGGAAGAAGCTGACATTTCCAGGTTTAAATTTGACTCGTGTTGTCTTAGCTTTCAGGTTCAGAGGTTTTTTCTCTACTTTGCTTTGAGCCCAGCTCCCTATGAATTTCTCTGGGTGGTAGTTTGGACTAAGGACAATTCCAGGCAGCAGAAACAGAATTGTCTAGATTTCATTATACAAAGTTGCTCCTAAACAAATCCATAAAAGGCTATGATATAACAATTCATGGCTTATCACTGCCTGATCTGCTTTACAATTTAAAGTGAAAATATATATATTCCTTCGCACAACATAGTTAGATAAGAAAAGCAGCATCCCTTTGACCTGCACGTCCTGCCACTGTCTCAGCCTCCCCTTTACTTCTTCCTGAGCAAGGAGAGACCAACCAAGTCACAACTTCATCCCAGAAGCATGAAATATTGTGCTTACATCCAGCCTGAATCCATGATTTTAAGTCCCCGGTTTGAAGTTGGTTGATGCCAGTCCCTCACAGTGAGACACGGGATGCTGGGCAGGAAATGAACTCTAAAACCGAGATGCAGACTTGGCAGAGCGCTCTTCACTGAGCTCAGTGTCAGTTTTTCTAAATAAAGAAGGAATTAAGCAGACACTCGTGTGAGAAATGTCAGCTTCAGAGAAACCCTGGTAAGTGAAGGTCTTACAGTTTATCTGTACATTGTGCTATGTAAAATGGGAAGTTGTTTATAAGGTTTCCATGCATATGCTTACTCCCACAGTTACATACTAATAAATTTTTCATCAACTTGAGGGAGAGAGATGAGAGAAACATCAAAAGGCTCATGCATCTGAAGAGCACGCCATTGTCATCTACCTGGGCACTTTCATCCCATGTTTTAATATTTTACAACTTTCCCACAGATTCCAGTGAACTTTATCAAGCCAAGACTCCGATCTACAGCCACAAATTCATTTTGTTTTACCTGAGATAGAAAAACGGATTTCTATCTTTTGGCTCCAGAGAAGTCAGTGCCTTTCTTTTGTTTAGTTCAGCTTATGGAAATAATTGCATCTCTTTCAGAAAGAGGACAAAGAGTATTCCAGCAAAAGACACTTTGAAATTGTATTGCCTGTTTTTGAGTTACTATTCTGAGACCCTGATGCAGAGGCAACCAAATTCAATAGCTTCTCAGTTTCAACAGTCTTTGGATCAGGTTCTAAAGGGTTATTCTTTACGCTTCTTCTAATGCTGTGTCATACTCAGACTGCAGAGCCAAAAAGAAGAAAGTTTATGCATTTGGCTTTGAATATAGAATGGGATCTTAATTAACATTCTCATTCAGCTTAATTCCAGCCAAATAAAGTTTTTATCATTAATAGATGAGCAAAAGGTAAGCTGATGCACATCACTTCTCTAAATCTTATCCATAGATCTTTCTGACAGAAGAACCGGCACGTACACTACCATCAGTACATGCAATTAGCGGCAGTATGCACAAAGAAGTATATCCTAACTAGACGCTGGAAAAATATGTGAACCAGTTGTCTGTATACAAAAGTACATGAAAAATACTAGAGAGCGGCATGATGATATCCGGGTGCCTCTGCTATAAAAAGCATTTGTATTACCCTTACTTCTCTGAATAAATTCAAATGACAGCCCCATTTCATTTCTTCATTCAGTCTGGAGGCCAGATGGCATTAGAATCATTTACTTCACCTTGTTGTGCTTAATTACTACAATCAACACACTATTTTCCAAATTAATCATAACAAAGTAATTTCATTAGTAACACAGCAGGCTGTTGAATTATTAGCATCATAACAGTTTGCAAACAATTAAACTTTATTTGAACCTTAAAAATTTGCAGAGTAGAACATTATTGTAAGATCTAATGGCAGTATAGTACAAATCCAGAACAGAGCAAATAATCAAGTAAAACGCTGTACAAAATATGACTTACAATCACCTTTTAAAAAATTAGCGGTTTTACTGCTCATGGAAAGGCAAGCGCAACCTAAGTAAACAAAGAAAATAAAGCGATTAGCATTTTGTACCACTGAGTTTTGTTTAAGTAGTATCGATGGAGATTTTCTTATCCAAAAAAGGTTCTGGTATTTGCATAGATTTAAAGTAAACAATTCATTCGTGGTCCATTGCTGGTTTATTCCAAGACACTTCAAGTGAGTTTCAGGACATCTTTCACGTTTTGAATTTTAAGGCAGTTTGTATACTCCCCCTCTATATGTACTGGGGGGATGGAGGGGGGAGCCGTAGAGGAGAACTAGAGACAAAGACACCGTATTTCTGTGATTGCCACCACCCGGGAGAGATGTCGCAAAGCCGCTCATCGGTTGGGTAAGGACTCCCTCTCCTGGAAGAACGGCAGAAGCGGCGGGGATCCGCCGGGAAGCGGGGGGAAGGGGACGGGCTCGACCTCCTCCCGTCCCGTGAAAATTTGCTGCCACCTACCGCCGCGGGCGCGCAGTGCAGCGCGGGGGCGCGCAGGGGCCGCGCACCGCCTCCGCCCCTTCCCCTGCCGGCTCGGCACCGCCGTCCCCGCTCTGCTCCTGTCCTAAATCAAGTTTGGCGCCTATTGGACTTCGTATCAACGAGGATGATGGGGGGACGGGGGATTTACTCCCCAAAAAGTAGGTGGTGGTGGAATGGGGAATGACACGATTAATAAGACGACATTTGGGTGGGCAGATTTATTACGCTGCCACGTTAACAAGAGAGAAGGAGCTTTTCTAGCTGTGATATTAACGCTTCGCGTTCTGTACGCAGTCCACAAGTATACTTGATAAATTAAAGTAGTAAAAGATCTGAAGACTATAATCTATCATTTTAATGCTTCACTGATAAGGTACAGAATCAATTTCAATGACTCTCTCTTTTTAAAAAAAAATGACAACAAAACTCTGTACCCTGTTTGACTCCTATTAGACTCCCCTGTAGCATCAAGTATCATACATTAGCTAATGTAAGGCACAACATCTTACTTTACTGAGAGGATCTAATTCCCCGTTCAGACTAACGTTACCTTTTAACCCACAGTGCTTCCAGGGCCCGCCTGAAGCGTAAACAGCACGAGCAGCTACGAGGGGACCTGCACAGGCTCAGCAATTCGCAGACTGGCTTGACCTGCCTCTTTGGCAGATTAAGGGTCTCACAAATCAAGTGTGTGGGAGGATTCAAAAAAAAGTTGATCTTGCCTCCTAATAGCAAAGCACATCGCCAAAACAAGAGGATTTAAAGTATTAACTCTGCCCAACCCCTTGTCCACAGTGTGAGTATTTTAGTGTACTTCTTTATGTTTGAACTGCTGCTTTTAGCCACAAAGTTCTGGATTTAAAACTAAGACTGCGGGTAGCCGTTATTAACACACATAGAGCTGAAGATGTCTGTTGCATACTTTGTATCACAAATTCCTCATACCAACAAGGTACCCAGATTTGACTCTCTGAAAGTATCTGTAAGGTACCGATAAAGTATTTCACACCACCACGGACAAAACAAAATCATTCTTACCTGCCATTTAGCTCATGTTGACTTAGCAAAAATTGTGTGGTTTCATATATTATCTTTTTGCAAATTTTCACATAATTCACATCTCCAAGTCAGAATGGCATCAGGGCAGCATTACCACACAGGCAGATTTCTCACATCAGCAAAAGAGCCAAACCTTCATTTTGTGGTAACAAAACAATAACAATACTAAATATATAAGAAAAATAAATCACTGGCTAAAACATAATACAAAAACATTTGGAAAAAGAATACCCCAAAGACTTGCAATATTACACATAAATTTCTCTTGATTTTCCTAGGAAACGGCACAAAATGTACAATGATCATTAAAAGGTTAGTGCATGCATGAACTGATTAATAGTTTTCTACTTTCCAAGTTCAGCTTAATTTTTCAAAAACTGCAGAACAGGAAAACATAGCCAAATTCCCTGCAAGAACACAAACCTATAGTTATACAAAATGCTGCTTAAGGAAAGAGCAACAGCCACTATTTGGCTGCTTGTGCCCCATATGTTAATTCCCATCTATTTCATTTCCTAGCGTTACAATTCTATAAAAAGTGGCTAAGAAGAACATTTCCGCAGAATTATGATCAATTACAGTTTTTAATGTTTAATATACACAAGGCAACGATCTGACTACATTCGCTGAAACCACAAAACGTGTACAGCAGAATCTTCTTCCAGAGGCCGGGTCTGTAAACTGCAGCTGCACACCACTCTTGATTTCAAGTGCAGATTTCTCCTGATTAGGGAGAAGGAAGTTGAAAGTTCATCATTAACCAAAAAACCTCAAACATGCATATCAAACCCAGTCCAAATATCTATCCCCTTCCACAGCTTTCTGCACAGATACATACATATTACTTAAGTAACAAAACTGACTAGAAAGCACACCAATTTTATTTTACAAAAAAAAAAAATCTGGAAAAGGAACATAGCCATAAAATACATCATCTTTTGTACACGGTGGTTTAATATTTCATACAGAATCCCAGAAAAAGTGCTTTAATTGAACCTTCAATATATTTTGCCATCATCTTTATGTTAACAGGACTCCTACAAAGGTTCCAGGAAAGAAATACTTATGAAACAGAGAACAAGGGAACACATAAGCCATTACAGAAGATTGGATTAAAATGTACTTACCCAGGCCTCTCAAATATCATACATCTCCATTATGTAGGCTTTAGGCACCAAGCCAATGGTTCCCTTCATTTCTCCTACCCACCAGCCAAATCTATTGTACTCCTAATTGAAAACAATATGCAATATTAACCTTTAGTCTGATATAAATGCAATAGAGTTTTGTATGCAACTCCTTATGGATGCTTTCTCTTATATACAGTTATAATCATTTCAACTGAAAATTAAAACATTATATCTTTTTGTTAGAGGCACTCACATGCAGAGTTAGGCAAAGATAGAAGTTAAATTTTAAAAAGGCCAGGCATACTCAGGAAAATTTCTTAATTATGGCCACACTTCCCTATAACACCTACGAACTATAGCTGATCTGTCCATCCTGTATTTGTCACAAATACAGAAATCGTACCTTTGTAACTAAAATCTAATAGCACAATGTTGACATACAAAAATCAACAGGGATTCTTTCAGTATCACAAGGCTAAACTCTTAAGAAACTTACAATCAACTTATTTTAAATACTACTTTGCTCAAATGTGAAGGGAACACTATATATCTAATACATAATCTCTTTCTACGGACAAAGTCTACTATTGCTTTAGGCTTGCAGAAAATTCTACGGCAGATCTCATATGTCTGACAGATGACTAATGTACTTTTGTTTGAAATTTGTTTAGGTTTAGTGAGATAAATATGAAACAAAATGAATTATAATAGTTTAAAGAAATAATATCTTCCAAAAGCAATACCAAGTAAGAGTATTGTGGGATCCAAATTTAATTTTTTTCCTATGAGGTAAATATTTTAAGATCAATCCTAACAGCGGTTCAATAAATTGTAACAGCTGAAATTGCGCACACACACATATATTGAGTTACAAATGAAGCATTATTAAAACAGAGACCCCATTCAAAATGGAATGATTAGTAAGATAGAAATTACTTTGGAACAAACATGGAAAATACAAAATACACAGATATCTGTGATAAGCAACATCTGCTTCCTGCTACGCTCTTCTTCTGATGAGAAAAGCAAAAGGCTGTAGGATTTTGAATTAATGGTCCTACTGAGATGAAGCTATTATTTTGACTGTAGATAAAGTTTTTCAGCTATAAATAGTCAAGTGGAGCTTAAGGGTTAATGGAGTTTCATTAGAGCCCGAGCTATAATGATTTGCTGCTGGCATATTTGGCCTGGTCGAGAGTTCTCTAGGGTCCTATGAGGTGCTCAGCGTACTCAGCTCTCCCTGTGCTTAACTACGATGAAGCCCTATTGATGGCCTACTTTCATGTGGGCCCAGGATTTTATTATTTTTTTTTAACTTTTTTGCCTTTTTTTCTTTTTTTAACACGCTCGCATGCAGGCACACACACAAGATTCTATCCTACTATCCATAAAATACTGCAGGATGTGTGATTTAAAGAAAACCCACATAAAAAGCAGCAGGAAAACCTTCATTTATGATGTGAACACACAAATGAGAAAGCTGCAAAAGTAATTCCACCTTCTTCCCCCTTCCACTGCAGAACAGACTGCTGGGGATGGGTCGGGTCTGGTCTGAAAGTCTAGGGGTACCTGAACCTCATCTTCAGTGCAAACTGCTCTCCACAGAAGTTAAGAACAGCTCATAACCTTTCCCATGGGGATACACATCACACCCCGAATCCTTAAAGGCTAAATAATACCCTGACACTGAAGTTTATTGTGTTCCGTAGCAGTCTGTTTAAAAATCTATGTTTTATCTCAAAATACACTGGTTAAATATACAAACTGGATTTCTAGACTGAAGTGGGAAATTGCTGAAAGGAGCAGTACTCACGTATGCTACTGGAATCTCAGCAATAAATCTCTCCAAGAGAAAGCAACAAAAGATTTTAAGCTGTTACATGGAACTCGTGAAGTGACTGACAAGAGTGATTAAGCAAGTTTTGCTAGACATCGGCCAAAAAAACAAACAATACATGAAATGAGGGAAGTGGCTTAGCTAAGCGGTCATTAAATTGCGTATGACAAATGGCGTAGAAAAAGCCTGTGGACTACATTATCCATTGAAAAAGTTCCACTTAGCAACACTACATGAACTTAGAAACAATTGTTTTTAAAGAAACAATTCAGATACCTCAAATTAAAATTAAAACATGCTGCTGTTTTGAAAACTTTCTGGTTTTTGCTACTTACTAATACACCACTTACTGCTCTGGCATGAAGCTAAGTGAGAAGATGAAATGAATGTTGATGTAACAGACTAGTAAACTAATTTAAGGATTCACTGCAACCATTATACCATACAGACAATATTGCAACACAGAAGCTTTTACTTTACATTACTATTCTTTGCATGGGTCTCAAGAGCAACATGAATCCCAATTAAACTATCTGCAGTCTATAGAAGTCTGAACAAAAATACAATGCAGATACCTGGCTACCAAGAATATAAAACTTTAATCGCAGGTTTTGGAATAATTAGATAGCACTCCCTTTTAAACTGATTAAAGTACAGACATTTCTCTTCAAACTCCTAACCACTCCTTTCTGTCCTCAGTACCACAAAAGAGTGTTTACTAGTCAGGCAGATAAGCAGTGTCCCCCAGTCCTTTCTTGAAGTCACATATAAAGTCCAAATTGATGTATTGTTTCTATCAACGTTATCACATGAACTCCTTCACAGCAATATAATTTAATTAATACACTGCTGTTGTAAGGTCCGTATGTCTATTACTGCTGCTTAGGATGTGTAGAATAAAAGTCCAAACCCCACATTTGTGGGAAATAATGACTAATACGCAGAAGGACATGAATACAGTGAGGAGTTTTATGTGAATTTTTAAGAGTCGGGAAGCACGGTGCTTCTGCAAGCGTCAGCTTCAGATCTCAGGTACCACTGGGTTTACCATCTGGTATCCCTCACTGCATTCAGCTCTTAACATCACTGCTAACATAGGCAAGCGACTATACTTCAGAAGGACTGATAAAATAATGAAGAGTCCTTTAATCTACAGGAAACCATTGTAGTCAATTTATAAGAAATATTGCATCCCTTTGTAGGATGTGTAATTATTTTCTATTAATCATGTGCTATAAAGCTACATTATGTGGTTATTCTGTTATCACTAGAAAGAGGCCTGCAGTCAGCTCCTGACAATGTTAGGTAATTACTAACACAAAGCTTCTTTCTCCTTATGTAGAAATGCTATCAAGATCCAGAGGTGCTGTGATGCTCGCTGTATGAAAATAACTCTCCGAAGAAATTCAATAACTGCAAAATGAATTGCTCCAAGGCAAAGAGAGGGATAGGAGAGGGGGGCAGGGGAGATCCAGCCGCCCTGCGATGAGGAGAATGCACAAGTGTGCGGCCGGCGCTCTGCCATGTGACTGGGAGCACATTTGCCACACCGGGCGATACCGGGCAGGGACGGGGGGAGGAAGGGGCCACCGCCACCCCCGGGACACAAGCACCGGGGCAGGGGAATATATTATGCCAAATAACATGAAACAAACGCCTTAACAAATGACTTAATGCTTTCTAAGCTACTTCTGTGTTTTCACTGTCATAGAGTGGATTTTTTTTTTTCCCCCAGCAGAAATTTATTAACCAAAGTGAAGTAATTTCACAGGGCAGCAAGGAACAGGTTATGACTTAACATTTAACATGCTGGCAAAACACTCTCCATACAGCGTGCTGTGATAGCTGGGGGTGGGGGGAGAAATCCCATCAGGGTTTACAGGCTCCTTAAATGCTCTCAACTGAACACACTGTGAGTAGATGCTTCTCCTCGTCCCCATCCCACCAATGCGCATGTACCCCTGACTCCATGAGGCACTCATCATAGAAGCTTTTGCACTTGGGGAAAACACAGTAGGTAGAAATACACTACCTGTTTTTCACTGATATCTTTTAAATCCGAGATTTTTGTACTATATAGAAGATATGCAAGAAGAGAAAAAGTTTTATATGCAAGGGGATTTCCAAAATGGTCTCTACCTTTAGAACAGAGCCTCTGTGTAAATGAGGATCTCCAGATGCTTTGCACCGTATTAACTTCTACTGACTTCAGCAAAAGTTGAGAACATCTGGTCCTTGGGCAATTAGTCCCTATTGTTCAATACATATGGTATGGGTTTTTGTGTGTCTGTGGGGTGGGTTTTTTTAATTTGTTTTGTTTTTTAAAAAGAGTTGCTGAAAATCATCATTGTGTTTCAATGCCTTGAAGAAAACAATGGAGTTGTATTTTAAAAAAACACAACTGAAGTGTGTGAACTCAAGATATTTCTCCTGCCCTCTTCCAGTGGCACTATAAGTAATAGTAACTTACAGGCTGAAGATCTGCAAACTTAAAAACCAAAAAGCAAAAGGTATCTATAGCCTTGTTTGGGCTTAAAATAAGCAGCCTCTCCTATCAAGCTAAAGATGTGCGGGAAGCAGGGAGAAATTTTTTTCAAAGAACATCCTGGGGGGCAATTTTGGCAAGATAATATTTTAAAACACCTCTAATTCATCCAGGAGATTCAGACCAGCTAAAAAATTTTAGAACTTCCTTTGGTGTAATTGCTGAATGATACACTATCGACCAGGGAGCATTTTTGGCACAGAACAGCATTTTCTCTAAAAAGCAGTAAATGACAAATGTTTTCGGTAACTGAATGAGACTTCTTCACAGGTAGTAGAGTTGTTTTAAGACAGCAATAAAATGGTCATCTTTAAGAATATAAGCCTCAGATTTATTGTATGGTTGCATTATTAGGTTTTATTTCCTGCAATGACATGAGACAAAATAGACACCAATTAAAGAGTTCCAATACAAATCAGGGTAAGCAGACTGAAGTCTGAACCAAAACTGGCGCCTGAAAACACCCTGGAATGACAGAAGGACCATTTCAGTTTCCATTAGACAACACAATGCCAAAATTTTTTCAACTCAGGTAGGTAAATGGTTACACTTTATCAGTATGCAAACCAAGATAGCTAAAGTCACTTTGCAGTGACTGCACCTTCCAGTTGAAGGACTTTGCTCTTATGTTTGGCCATGTATCTCTTTTTTTTTTTTTTTTTTTCTTTTTGCTATAAGGAATATACCTAAACAAGCCAGAATGAAATGTGCAACTTAGTATTGCGTTTTCATTTGGATAAGAAGCGTCCCGCTGAAGTGAATCTCCCAGTGCTCCCGCTTTCCACACCTTGGCTCACTTTGCAGAGCCGTCAATCTCAGAGCACACACACTACAGTTCTTTTAGATGAAAGCAAAATGGAAGAGGCACTTGAGCATGCTCCAACCACTAATGTGTTCTCATTCCACAAAACCAGACTAGATCTCTTCGGACATCAAACCCCTTTGAAAATGCACAGTATAAATACCGGGGCCTCAGGACTGTGTTTCACTCTGCAAATCTGCTCCTATTGGTACTGCCTGTTTGCTAAGGTAGACGTAGGCAGTATGGTCATGGAAAGTGAAATTAATGTTAATATGGATCTCGGTAGGATCAGTCAGAAAACAGCCTGACAAAAAAAAAAAAAAACCCTCAAGATTTTAGTATGCCTTTCAGCTCTTTTTGAAAAAAATACTGAATAAATAAATTTTATAAAGATTATACAGACAACGTACCAAAAGCTCACACTGATCATGAAACAGCTGCACTGTTAAGTTGCACTTTATTTCATAAACAGTAATCTGAGCTATGGAGATTTCTTTGTTTGGCTTTTCACTAAGCAAAAAATACAGGTTGACATGTGAGCATTTTAATACACATTTCTTGTATTGAAAGAACAAAAATCTGCCACACTAGAAATGTACAACCACTGAATAAAGGGTAATCTAGATACCAAGTTAATACTCTACTTTCCTGAAAAATTTGAGACCAAAGGGTTAAGTCATAGATGAGATTTCCATGAATCATAAATACCAGAGTGAGCAGCATTATATTGCATTGGCATGTACTGAAATAATAACAGGGAAGGAGAATTCCAGTTTGAGATATAATTTCTGATTTTCAAGTATTATTTGTTGTTTAATGCAAATATAAATATAAACGAGATGGGAATTAAATTAGCTTAAAAGTTAAGAAATGTCAGTAATTCTACTAAGCTAACATCTGCTACTAAGCCTGCTAACATCTAAGTAAATTTCCATTATTATTTGCATTTGGCTGATGAAACCATGGCATTTCCCAACACAAAGCATGCACCTAAAGCAAACAAACAAATACTGCAAGTGCTGCACTTGCATAATTTGTACATACCAAAATTAAAAAACAAAAAATAGGGCTACCTCCACTCACAGTTCCCTTTGTTTCTGGAAATTGATTTCTTGAGTAAGAGCTATGGAAGATTTATAAAAAGGATTGTTATCTCAGGGTTTGTTTCCCCATTTATCATATGGTCTTGAAAGCAAAGGCAAGCCCATAAATGAGCAGGAGTTAAGAGCAATCATCCTTTTATAAAACAGGATGCCTAAGTATTGCATTTCTAATAGTCAATATTAACTAAAAAGTCAATATTAACTAAGAAATCTTATTAATGAGTCCCTCTATCAGTAGAGCTATAAAGTGTTTTCTACTGCATAGCAGGAGAGGGGCATGTGGTTTTCTGAAAGTTCACATGATTCGTAGCCTACATTATAAAAGCCACTTGAATATCCAGGAATATTATAGATCAAAATGATAATTGTATGAGTTTATCTGTACAGATACATTCATCAATTAAACTGAAAAATTAACTATCTTTTTAAATAAAGAAAAGCTAACAAGTGCTATTGCAACAGTTCTGTTAATTCTGCTCAGATTAAAAACTCAACTTTTGAAGGAAACTCTCAAATGTAGGAAAACCTAGAAAAAAGTTTGGGGAATTTTTTGTAAGAGCTCATAGGACCGCTGCCACACAAAAGCCACAACAGGCATAAATATTTAGATAACAGCTAAAACAGTTTGGAATGCACCTCTAAAACAAGGAAAACGTGCTTTTCTACAGTCCTTACAGTAGTTGGGCATAGGCATTTGTATTATCAGAGCGTAAGCACACAAATCATGCTCATTGCACTAACACTGAATTTTGATGTTCAGTTTAAAGCAAATTATGGGGGATTTGTCTTTGCATAATGCTTAGCTATTTTAGGAAGTAAACGTTGCCAAACTGAAACCTTGCTCATTCTTCTGAAAGGCATTCACTAGAAACTTATGTGTAACATATTGCTCCTCTTGCTTTATTTAAATTATATCAATGCCCAAATTTGCTAAACTAGTTGCTAATAACTTCTGTTGTACTAATGATCTAAATTCTTGAAAACAAAATAGTCACTTTTCCCCTAATTTCTATAAAGGTATGTGAAAATCAGGTAAAAATATATTGCTTTGGCATAGCTACTGCTGAGAGAGACAAACATCTATCATCACATTCCTCAGAGGAAGCTATACCATTTATATTTCAATGTAAAACAAAGAACTATTACATGTTGCACAAATATGCTCGATATTTTGTTAATGCTTCACCCTTCCCACTATAATACTGCTATACCCGTATTTACTTCCTCATCAGCAAAATGTGATTTTCAAGAGTAATGTTGATACCTGGCTGACATATGATAGAAAGGCAATAAAGCCATAGCTAGGTTCAAGCTGAAGCTGAATTTATGACACCATTTTGGTTCCATACACATCGCCTCCTGTCAGTACCTGCATCTCTCATTTTCAACCACTAGATGGTGTGAAAAAATAAAAAAATTGCCAAGGATTCCTGCCGACTGCCACAAAATCCAAGTATTAATATAGTGGATTAGGAAATATTTTTTGAAGAAAAGTCTTGACCCACTTCAGGATGGTTAGGTTCACTTTTCCTTTGGTTATATTTTCACTTACCAGACAAAGAGCTCATAAATGATCAGACCTTGAAACTGAATCAAGTGGAGTGTTAAGATGGATAATTGTCTGGCACTTTCCCCTCCAAGGACCCTAAATTCAGAGCTGACAGTAGTGGCCAGCACTCATTTTTCTGAAAAAGCTGTAACAATCTTTAAGTGAAACAGGGCTGAATTTTCTGGGCTGTATTTTGGAGTAGAAATCATTCCCAAAGAGAGAGGCTCTATATATCTGGAGAAGCAGCAAGCCTGTTTCAAGGACCGATTACGGATTAATCACGGCATGACCACAAGACAGTTGATATACAGAGGACAGCTTAAGCTACTGTTTTTCTATTCTGCTCTATTTTTTAAATTAAATTTCTCACTCTTTTGGGGAAGGAGTAGCAAATTATTTTTTCACCTACAAGCTGAAGATTAAGATTTTTATAGTCCCCATACCATACTAGAACACCACAACCCACAAAGAGGCAAAACTCGAAACTCGTACACTGGGATCCGTTTGTTCATGGGCTTTTTGGGGGGAGGGAGAGGGGAAAGAGGTGGTTATTTTAAATTAGTACCATTCTTCAGTACTGTATAACTGCTTGAAAGTCTGCCGAATCCAAGAGTGTTATTTTGCCTTTAGTAATGCAATTCAGTTATTAATTTAAGTGACAATGAAATACCTCAAAAGACATACATGGTCACGTTACCATTAATAATATATCTTCTATGTTTTTATATAGGACTATCTTTCTATCCATAAATCTTAAATTTATTTAAGCAGAAGCTGTTACATTTATTATCCAGAAACATTGCAGTTAAAGTTATCGCGGAAGATTTAAAGCAATTATGACAAAACTGAAAAGTTTGAAACTAAGACAAACAGATGCCTCTAGCTTTCACGTACCTACATGTATATTTGAATGACCTACAATACATTTGGCATTAATTGTACCAAATAGCAATTACATCTGAGATATATATTCTACATATATTTTAAAAGGTGTTTTTTTTCAATGAGAACTTGAAAAGCTCGGCTTTTTTTTCTCATATGTGGGGAAACGAGAAATTGCCTTTGATGAATTGTTCAGAAGTAGACTTCAACAGACCATGAGATATACACTTTAGGGGAGATTTTGGTTTTGTTGGGGAAAGAGAGGTTGTTAAGGAAAAAAAAGAAAATTAACCAGCATTAAATTAAAAAAAAAAAATCATGCTTATACTGCTTATCAACGCTTTAGATGAGAGGAATTATATTTATCATTGGCTTTGCAAATAGGAAAACAGTAAATTAAAAATTGTCCAAATCTGTCAGAGCAAACAAATTTGGAATCTGAGCTGTCAGAACAATTACAATATACA
The DNA here is from genome assembly GCF_000708025.1 of Charadrius vociferus. Classification (NCBI taxonomy): domain Eukaryota; kingdom Metazoa; phylum Chordata; class Aves; order Charadriiformes; family Charadriidae; genus Charadrius; species Charadrius vociferus. Next base: position 150,322 of record NW_009648900.1, read on the forward strand.
TACAAAGATGAAAGCATAGTTCAAGAAAACAAACCATCTTCTCTAGCAAGATGCCCCAAAAGTCAGAATCAGCACAGTCAGGAATATAAAACAGGAAACAAAAACATAACATACAAGATAATTTAAAATTCTACAAGGTTAACTTTTACAAGCAGAAAGCACATTGTCTCCCGTTAAATCAGTTAACAAATGGTAGCCAAGATTTAACAAGTAAATAAACATGCTTTCAAGTTAATTCCTGTTATACAGCTATGTTTTAAATGTGATTATAGTTCATTTGACAAAATAAGTAATTGCAGTGAATATCTGATTGCAAACAAAGGATCTGAAAGGGAGTGCCAATTTCCCCCCATAGAACTGTGGGAATGTGCCCTTCTGCCATGGCTCTCTTTTTACAACTATGTAGCCCCAGTAGCATCCCGTACCTTGCTGAGAATGTAGATAACATCACCACGTTTAAATGTCAATTCATCAGGTACATCTCCTGTGCAGTCCCACAAACCTTGATAGAAATTGGCATAATCGGTATTTTTGCTATCTGCAAAGAAAACAGCATCTAATTACAAAAGGATAAAGACTGAGGGACTAAAGTTACTCTTTACATCTCCAGATACTACAAAGCAATTTATTAGCACACATTTCTTACTCCTCTTTGTAGAAACTGCTCCTTCATACCACAAAAGCAAGTGGAAGACAAGTTTAATGTGCCTTCACTGGCAAGTTCTATCACTTAAAGACATGTAGCCACAGGTTTTCAAAGCATTTTCCAGCTGCAACTTAAAGCAGCTACTTTTCCTCTACTCATATACTTCCAGCAAGCCGTATTTGTATCTCAACTTGAAACTGGCAAAATAATAATCTGTGAAAGGAAGCCAAAGTAAGTATTTTGTGATATGCTCCCCCTCCCTCTTCTGTTCCAACAAAACTAAATAACTTCTCTGAGAACCTTTGAGATAATCCTTGATTGTTCCTTCTGAAATATCGGAGAACTTGGAAACTGTTGCTGAAGCTGCATTTTAAAAATATTTGTGTCAGCTCCAGTTTAGGACATTAAGCTCTGGCTAAACATGCAACTACACTACAGTCATAAACTCATCCCTCTCACAGCATAAGCACAATGGATGTGCTGTGTTCAAGCTGCCATACAGACCATTAACTGATTGATTATTTAGCACTCTTTGCTCTGTAATACGGCAATAACACAGTAATAAATGCTTTGTCATACACTTACAATACAGAGTACATCTATTGAAACACAGCGCTTACACACGGTTAAATACACTGGGTGCTTCTGTTACACTGCAAACTATTTCCTGTTTTTAATTCCATGAGAATGGAGTGTGATGAGTTAATGCAAAAAGAATGTAAGCAATACCACTAAGATGACCAGTTACATTATGTATACACTAACCAGACAGAATGTATATGTACTAATAATTTACATCACTGGAAAGCTATCTTCTCATTCTGATAACATAAATATCACTGAACTGGCTGGATCAAGGCTGTCATCTTAGTTTTGTTATATGATCCTTGAACAGCAGGCTTGCTGGTTATTCCAACATATACCAGTTACATTTGCATGTCGTTAGCACTCTACACCATTATTTATAGTTTACAATTTAATCATGATTGGTTCACTTTATTACTGAAAAAATCCTGCTAAAATATCAAGTATCAAGCGCGAGAAAGTGTTGTGCCCTAAAGAAATCAAGCAGTATTCAACTTGTGGTTTTCCCTATTTTGACAAATACTTAGATTTTAATTTTAATACTCTCGGCAGGAGCAAGAACAGTTTTTCTATTTATCCATTTCAGTCTGTGTTCTGTGCTATCTTGTTTTGATGGCAATACTGTCATAAATCTAAATATTCACAACCTTGAATTTAAAAGCTGCTGTGCAAGTTAACCACTGTTTAATTTTTCATAAACTGGTGATTAGTAACTACCACTTGCTATATAGCACTAGGGGGCGTTCTGACTACCAGTGCACAAATTCTTATGTCAGCACACCAAAAGCAGCAATACATACATACATAAAAACTCCCGACCATTCAGAAATAAGAGATCTGGTTATTGTAAAATGCATAGACAGAATAATTTCAAGAGGAAGGCAAAATCAGTTTGAAATGTTGCACCTCCCAGTTTTGGGCCTTCCTATTTGTCAACTCATTATTCACCAATTTAGCATTAGACAATTATAAACAGTAACACAGGTTAGCGCCAACTTAATTTGTGATAGATATTAAATCAGAATCTCTCCTCAGTCTTTTGGTACTGCACTGATCACAGTTCCCAGCTCTATCTTGTAAAAGATAATGTAAGCCCACGTGAGAAAAAATGAAAAGAACTATTTTGGTATATCTCACCTTTCAAATCTTTCAGCGGTTGTCTTATTCGTTTGGTTTAAAATACATTAACCAGGACTTTTATTTCTTTAGAATTGCACTGAAATGAATCATGACTTTTCTCACTGACTTCTATTACTTTGCGGTCTGTTCTTACCTTTATGTGCCTGAAGTAACTCCTGTTAATGCTAATGGGAGTTACACGGGGAACATCAGCAACAGAAGAGATCCCACAGCCGGTAAGACATGTCTATATGTTCATCATGAGCAATTATTTAAGACTTTAAGTGGGAAAGCAAATCAACTAATAACACAACAACAGTGGAAAAGATGCATTTTAAAATAAGCTTATTGCAACAGTGAAGATGTTGCCCAAAGACTCTGTGCCCTCATTGGTGAATTCAACATCAGAGATGTTTAAATCAGAAAGCCACATTTCTTGGAAAAACACATACCAATATACCAGGAGCACAGAAATGAAAAATAGGGAGAGAAAGTGCCAGTGTAAGTCTGTGAACAACTATGCTGGTCTTCCAACAAGTTTTAATCTCAAATTCGAAATCTACTCTCACATCTACCAGCTCAAGTTTCTCCAAATTTTTTAAATGCAACTATACACGCATACAAGCCAATTGTAACTTTAACTTCAGAACCATTTAAAGGGCAAAATGATTCATAAAATGATTCACAGTGCATCACAAACACAGAAGTAGAACAAAAAAAAAAAGCTTCAAAAACCTCTGCAAAACACAAGCCCATTCTTTCTTACTTCAGTCCCTCTTTCAGTTACAGAGGACCCTGCCAAATTTGATTTGATTGCCTCTGAAGAACTGAATAAAACAAAACAAGGAGACCTGGGTAAAGGAATTTGGTGTTTATAAGGAAATGAAATTATATGAGCTTCTTAAACACATGTAATACTTGAAAACAGCTGGTGGATTTAGCATCCAGAACTTATGTGCCCATTAGAGTTCAAATTCAAAAGGTATTGATTTGCTGGCATTACTCTGTCACAATTACACTCTATTCTTATACACTGTGAAATGTTTTGTGCCTTAAAACTACTATGATGACATAATTGCCAAACTAAAGTCTGTTGTATTTCAAAGGCATGGTCACTTAGGCCGTAAATATGAGTGAAATGTGATTTTAAAAAAAATAAATTAAAATGCATAGGAGAGGGTAGAAAGCAGTTTGGTTTTACCTACCCACTGCTTTTAATATTACCAATCACAAGAAATGGTTGAGCAGGACTTTGGATAGGTTGTTTCTCCAGGAAATACTTCTTTCATTCCAGGACAGCAATCTGGATGAACAACTACACAAGAGTTTCCAAAACTCTTCCACAAAGAATTCCTCATGGTTTTCTTCTGCCATCTCTGTTTTTCCAGTAACAGTAATAGGAACAACATATTTTTGTCCAATATACTGATGAAAACATTTCAGAGTTTATTTGACAGATCAAACAGCAACAGCTGCCAGCCTTCCTGCCAGCAGGGTCAGATCCTTATTTCACTAAAAAATACTGGCACCTGACAATACATGCTTGAAGAAAGAAAGGTGAACAGTTCACGTAAAAAAAATCTGACAAGTATATCACTCAAGCATACACTTCAAATATCGTAGACTGTTTAAATCTTAAGAATGCCCATGGATTACCCAGGGGGAAAAAAAAAATACAAGACTATTCTAACAGCCTCAATAGACAGAAAAAAACAAAACCTGGAAAAACAGATTAAGAGTACATCTTTCAGAGGGATTTAAGCGTGCTGTCCCATTGCTGCCTGAGACAATCAAACTGCCGGCTCCTCCATTCCTGCCCTCTCCCTTGTGCCAGTTCTGGCACTTGCCATTTCTGTGCACAAGCCTGGCAGAAAACTAAACTGACCAAAACAAAAACAGGAATTACACATTAAGTAAGGAAATGCACTACTTAAAACATTAAAAAAAAAAAGCGACGGTGCCTGATTTTCACCAATCTTCCATTTTAACATTGATGGCATAGTAAGTTAGTCACTTACTACAGTAGTGACTTAGAGCTACCAGTTCTATCATCTGCTTACACTTATGCATTGCTTGTGGAATGAAGAAACATGTGTGTAGGTTTTCCTTTCACCACCGTGGTCCACTGCCCAGTATATTAAACAGCTTGCCATTCTGTTTCATATTCCTCACCTCTTGATCAGATTCTTCAAAAGTTTATAGCATCAGATTTGAAGATTACTAGTCTGGACTACTTAATACTTGAAAGAGGTGAACTTCTGGAACATTACTCTATCTCCTTTTGGCAATGATGTGCTAAATATATACCATACTGAAGGCCTGAAGATGGAAAGACAGGTGAAGTTCAAAATTAATGCTACCAGAATGACTGTCTTACGCAAGCGATTTAGACTCTCAGTGTTTAGTCTCAATGCCCAGATGAGAAATACCCTGTTAAAGAACACAGTTATTTGTTCTGATGATGTCCTAAACTGCAAAGAATGCCCGTAACTAATTTACTTGCCCTTTTTCCCACATGCCAGAAAAATGGATTTTGCCCTTATGAAATAAGGGCAAAATAATTATACTGTCTTTATTTGGACTCAACTTCTAATCTGGCCCAATCTGTTCAGTATAATCTTTCTCACTTTCCTTCTCCTGTCATTACTTAGTTACTCTAAAATCAAGGTATTTACACTGAGACAGCACAGAACATGACACTTACTGAAACAGTGATTGTGGAAATGATAACAGGTAGATAGTGGTAGCAAAAAAGACCCAGCAAGCCATATAATATAACTGAAACTCTTCAATGCTTTGGTATTTTTTAATAATTAGGTCACTAGCAATTAATGTAAAGCTATCCAGCATCAACAGTCAGCATCCAGGAAGAAACAGAACTCAAGTCTGCACATTAATTGAAGTAGAGATAAGTTAAGGTAAGAAAAGAGTAGGAAAAAAGAAAGGGTTTTTTGCACTTATCAGGCTGAGCTCATACGCAATTTGCTGAATATTTTCTATGAAATTCAGATTTAGTAAAGCTAGGCAATCAATTAAATTTAAGAACGTATGTGCTGTTTGTGTGGAAAATCATGAAATACTGTTGAGTCAGGTTAGATATTTATGATGTGACACCTATCAGAAATACTCATGTCAACTCAGCCCTAAAAGTCAAACAAATTTCCAGTGTTAAACAGTTAACTAAGTAAGATCAGATCAGAAAATTATTGCTTGAAATGAATCTGATATCTGGGGAGAACTGTTATGGTATTTTCAAGGACATTACACAAATACTAGGTAAGACTGATAAGGCTGTTCTCATAGCAGTAGAAACTTTTCAGAAATGAAGGTGCTAAGGTTTTGATTTCTTAAAAGTAAGACCATTTAGAACTTCAAGAAGATACATTAGTGAAAAAAAAATGCTGTAGGCAACTTTATAATTGGATTGACCCCACGCTCCATTATGACAAAACACTCTTATAATTATGGTAATGTCTAAATGAGTACTAAATATTAAGACTGTAATGAGTCATGTTGTTTTACACATGTTTTTAGCAGAGCACAATGCTAACAGCATCTGATGACTTGGCTCTTGTTTCCTTTCCAAGAAAAGCAACCCAAAACTCCTCACAGCAACCTGTTCCTGCTTTCCTGTACGGGTCAGGAAATCAGGCCTCTGTTTCCTCTCCACATGTTGCAACAGGAAGAACACTGCAGAGCGACTTCCTAAAGGAACTCTTCTTGCCCACCCTTTCCTTGACAGCCCTGAAAGAATTATGTGTATTATGTACGATGGGGGAAGGAGAGCCAGATTGCATGTCAGTGCAGGTCACAGTTACAATGAAGCAGATCTCAAAAAGGTGTAAGGTCTGATAAGAAGCAAGTCTTCTCTACTTGCTGTGTCAAATCACCAATAGTTTATCTAAAGGTCTGTGCCCTTGAAGCACATATATATCTTGTTTTTAAGCATAACTGGAAATACCTTTCTGTCAAGAAAAGTTGTCTGGCCATGTGACTTTACATGGTGTTTGCAGTTATTTTTCCAGTCCCAGAGATAATTAGCACAAGGGCAGCTTGCCAAGCTAAAGCTGAGAGAATATCCTTCACAGCCTTTCTGGGCATTTGTGTCCTTTTCCAATTTTTATGCTGCTGTCACTGGACTCTGGCATTTCTTACCCAATTCATTTGCTTTCTGCGGTAATCATATGCAATGAAGATATGCATGGCCAACATTTAAACAGGCTGCAGATCAATTAGTGGTCTTAAGTTTATCTGATTTTTATCAAAGAAGACAGAGCTTTGGGTCGATTGTCAGAGCCTGTGTCAAGTTGACCTTTTCAGAGACGTCTACATTGCCAGTCCCTTGGGCAACTTGTTGTCCCCTGTTAGTCTCTGAATGGCAGAAGTCTGTTCTGCTCAAGCACAAAGTATACACAGATGTCTATATTACATTCTTATAGGTTTGACAGCAACTGCATGTTGTATCTATAAACTGTCCTTTAGCAGTGACACTTCCTCAATGATGATAAGCTAATTTATGCAACTAAATCTCCTTTGTGCAGAAATGAAAGCTAATTGAGTCATTACAAAGTAATTCAGGAAGGAATACCTTGTATAAATTGGCTTACTTTATAAATCCTTCTCAAGTGGTTTTCATGCATCCTAAGTGGTGCTAAGCAGTTTTGCTGCCATCAAATACCCAGGTGAAAAAGACAGCTTTACAGAGCTATAAAAACATTATTTTAAAACAGCAAAGGGAAGAGACAAGAAAATGAAGGTAAAAAGAAAGCGCATACACAAAATAAAGAGGAAAGATTTTAATTACCTGAAACAGTGGTAACTTTCTTCTGGCTCAGTTTTCTTGGCACTTCAGCCTTTGAAGGAACACGTTCTTCTGCAAAACACATAACGGCAAATGAAACTCTGAAGGGACACTTCAGCTGACAGGAATTACAGCCCACATCGTTCTGAAAGCCACACTCTACAGTTCCAGATCATAAGCCCTGTTTACTATTTTGCATTTGTACAGAAGTTGGAACGTTGTTATTTCTGTGGTTTCCCCCACCCATCCAAACACTCCAAGAGCTTTCTTTCAAAATCTCAATTGTGAACATCTGTTTCCCTTTTCACTCTGCTCTGAATGTGGTAATATAGAGCTGCAGTTCTGCTGTTTTTCAGTCATTCCGAGACAATTAGAATGAGGATCCTATTCTGCTACGTGCATTTCTTGCCAGGATGAAGAAAAGGAAACCAAGGATTGAAAAAGTATCCCCAGCCCACGCAAGAATTCAGAAGTTCTTAACAGATGTATGCAGAGAAGGCAGAGGACATCTTACCTTCAACACTGTCAGAGACACACACTAGCTGGACACCTGCATGATGGCAACACAGCCACTACAGATGCTGTGCATTCAGTGCTCCTGCCCGCTGCGCCTGACCATGGTTTTAAGCAAGCCAGACCGTATCAAATAACTTAGTGCAAGTTTGGGAGACAAGAAAAGAGAAAGCCTCGCAGTGATCAGCTCTGAAGCATGTTTTCTGGCTAGCAGGCCTGCATCACTCTGAAATCCCCAGAGGCAATTTCGAAAGATGTGCTCCATACTCCTTGTCTCGCACAGACGGGGAACTCCCTCATGCCCACACCCTCACTTCAGTAAATCCACACTCCACTCAGTACAGGGACATAAGATCTGCTCTTCACATTTCACAGTCAACAATTCTGTTGATGAGGCAAAAAAGGGAATAAACTATGAGGTTTTTTAGCTGTATTCTTTCTTTAGATTCATAAGAAAGTAGAAACAGATTTATCTTGGCCTTTACAGTATATCAAAACTGACAAAGCTGCTGTACTGAATGAGGAAATAGTATATTCATAAACCCACTTCTCAAACAAGAACTGGACTTTTAATACATTTAAACTATTTGGCTTTGCTACTCATCACATCTTATACAGATACTCATGCTTTTTTTTTTAAGGCACACATTTCAGCAACTAATTTTGATATTTTATTAATGACAGACTAACAGATACAGAACTCACAGCTCTTAAAATGTTCCTTATCGTGCAACTTTTATGTAATTGCCTATCTACTTTGACAAAGTGAATTTTATATCAACAGTTCAAAGGAGTTTTAGCCTTGTAAAAATTTAATCTATCCACAAGACTGTTCCTGCAAACATTAAAGCAGATGTTTAAAGCACAAGAGTAGACCTGCTGAAATGAGTATGCATAATTGCTGCTAACCTATATACGCAGTCCTACAAATATTAGAATTACATCATGAGACTCACTCTATAAAGAGTTTTGAAATTCTGCCCTACTAAGCCAGCAAGAGTTTTTGCTCTCTGGCTCTCGACTAGCTAAAAATCTGGTTGAGATGAATATATACTATTATTTAAGCCAAGGAAAAAAAAAAAGAAAGAAAAAAACCCCACTAGAATCAGGAAAATCTGAAGCTGCGGTACAATACAAAACACTAAACTATTTACTGGATTCAAATGTGTTCCCCCACTTGGCATAACACTCATTGCACATTTCCAAGTATAGTCATTTGTTTATTTTAAGCACTCACATTTGGAGCATAAATGGCAAAAATACATCCCTATGTGCTGTGCGGAGCACTAGGAGGCACTGTCATTCTGTGGTTTCCCTACCACTATTACACCACTCACAGGTAGTATTATCCCATTGACAGACACTTTCTAGGACTGCTCTCATTTCCCAGAACAACCTAATTTCATCCAACACACAGAGTATTATACGTTGATTAAATAAACGTTGATATTACATGTTACTCAATGCTTGGACCTACATCAACTGATGCGTTGAATGTACTGTGGATTTTAACTTTATCACTGTCACGGTCATCAGACTAGCTTAAACTGAGGACTGACTTTAGTAGAGGGCGTTTCAACTGAAGTAAAACAGCAGAGGAGGTTTGAAGAGATTTTTTTTCATAAGGTACTGTTGAATACATGTAGATTGCATTGTGGTTTCACGGAAAAATTTAGAACGTATGCATTCCCCTTCCTGAAAAATGTATTTCTTAGACATAAGAGTTCACCAGATCCATACCTGAAGATGACAAAACATCAGAACCAACGTTCTTTGAATACTGAAAAGGTACCAAATTCAAACAAAGGCTGTCCATATTAGCATACTGGTTTGGATCCCAACTATCCCCACTTATCACACTTTGTTTTACACTACAGAGCTGTCACAGACAGGACAAACTTTCAGGTGCAATTAGACTGGAAGAGGCACTCCAGAGCACACTGAACATGGTCCAGCTGCTAATGGGCATTCAGCCCATGGAACCAGACTAAAGTGACTCCACAAGAAAACCCTTCTGAAACATGCACAGTGCAAACATCAGGTCCTCGGCACAAGCTTGTGCTTTATGAATCTGTTGCAAATAGTCCACGCTACTTGCTAATGCAGTCGTGCTCACGGTGGAGCAGATGTAATAGGCTTGGCCTAGGATGGTAAAAAAGAACCTGCAGTTCTTACTAGTATTTTTTGGTATTACGTCCTGAAGCAATAACTCTGTGCGGGAGATGATGTCCTTTAAACACAGCAACCTCAGTTACCTCAGGAATTACAGCTAGAGCCAGATGTGACATACTAAAGTTTGTATTGCAACATGGAATACAGTCAAAAGTTGAAAAAATAAAATAAAAAATGCAGAAGAAGTCCTTCTGTATTATTAAGATAGTGTGTAAGAGGAGTCATATAGACCTTTAAAATAATCTGGTACAATGTTTCCTCTGGATCTCTTCCTCATACCATCACTACCACTGCAGTGAAAAAATATTCTTCTCCACCTTCTCACCAAGTCAAAATGAGACTAATCAAACCAGTGAAGTCTTCCAGAGCTGTAGATCCAAAGAACCTTTGAGGTACAGGTTATTTTCCATACACCACTGGTACTCAGAGACTCTAATGGCAAACAACCTACAAAATTCCTGTGGTGCCAATGCAACAAGGAAATAACTATATTTGTTAAGGGCTTTTTCAGTTAGTCCATGAAAGCTGTTGAAAATAATTTATTTATGTAATTTGCAGTCTGAAGAAAAAAAAAACAGAAAAAATCACCACCCAATCACAGATGATTCTACCATCCACACAATTTTAAAAGTGAACAATGAATTCTACACTAGCTGAATCCATTGATTTTTTTTCTTCCAATTTCTTTTTCTTAAGGGGGGGGGACACAGAATCAGACTACTTGAGCATAAAATGGATAAGAGTTTGGCTTGAATAGTGCATTCCTTCAATGGAATGTGGTATCTCCATAATAAATATGCATAAACTTAGAAATTTTCTCTACTAACACATTACTTAACCATCTTTTTACATTAGACATTTTACATTTAATGCCATTATTAATTTGTATTCTAGTATCTTCTAGTTCTCTGACACATTGTCATTGCACACTACTAGTTTATATATTGGATAATCCCACTCTGTGGGTTAATATATTCTATTCAACAGTTTAATAACAGTAAACAAAAACAGCTCAGCTATGCAGCAAAATCTACCAAACCACACAGATGGTTATACGGTTTCCATTGTGTGGTTTCCATAGCAATCATATTGCAAATCTGGAAGCTTCTTGCAAATAAGCAGCTTGTATTTACATGCCTCTCGGCTGCACCATGGAACTCTATAACAAGTGAAGTTGTTATTCCAATCACATATTGTTAGAAAAATCATTGGAAGATGTTTTGATCAGTTAAGATAGAAAATACTGCAGTGTACTAATTTTTCATCTATTTCATAATGATACAAGCAATCACACGCTTGTAATGCACATTAATATATCTTCATTTGAAATCTCACTGTGGTGTCAGAAGGTTATAAGCATACAAACAGGTCTTGTAAGATGGACCCCCACAAAAATACTTGTATTATTAAATAATCAATTAAAAAAAAAAAAATCAGTGTCTTTACTATTGTACTCAGCAGGGATGACAGACACATGCAAACAGAAAGGTGTGTACATGAAGAACTCTGCTGACACTGAACATCATGAGTCTATACTGCTTTGAGCAAGAAAAAGTAAAACACCAAGAGTATGACTCCTCCACAATGCTTTTTTTGCTACCAAATAATGAGTCTGCACAAATGTAAACAAGAACTTTCAAATATGAATAAATGCTTACTGTAGGAAAGAGTCAAGACCTTTTCTCTCCCAGATTTATAATTTTATGAATTGACCTAACCGCATAACAGATGGGTTATTACTCTAATAAGGAACATAAATCAATCCAGCTATGTAATTTTTTAAAAAAATTAGTGAGAACTGGCTTTTTCTTTTTTTCTTTTTTTTTTTTCAAACAGGATTATTTGTTTAGAGAAACATTTGATAGTTCCAAACAAGGAGCAATAAACACGCAAAATTGAAGAACAAAATTTTTATAATTTGGCCAAACTGACACCTTCTGCTAGCATTAGTAGTGAGGGCTACAGACCATCTGGGGTCAAAGGAAGAAGAATTAACACCCCGTTTTATGCAGGGCCAGCAAGGTGCCTTACCTGAGGACAGTACTCCCCAGCTGTTGGGAGCGGGGTCCTCTGCAGTATTCCCACTATATACACAGCTGTACATGCCTATACACTTCACCCAAACTCTTGCAGGGTTTACCTTAAGCAGCTTGATATCCCACACATCCTCCATGTGTTGCTCAGTCCTAGGCCTATTTGAGTTGGTGTGTGTACTTATAATGGCAAGTACTTTCCTTTCTGGATTCTTCTTTAGACTCCAGATCCACCCATTCTGCAGGGAGAGATCTCCAAATCCAAGAAGCAAAACTCTAGCTTTGATAATCCTCTGATATTCCCACAGATCTGCCCCTTTTCTCCCAGTTCCTCCTGGACACGACACATTACTGGAAGATTTACACACATCATCTTGACATTTCACCCTGCATTCCCAGTAGCACTCTGGTGCACTCTGTAAACAAATGAAAGTTTGGAAAAGGCTGCTGAAGGTGCTATTCTCTAGCCATGGTGTGAGGTCTGGGAAGCAGCAGAGAGGGGGAGACAGACTATTGTTTTATTAAAGCTCCATCTGACGGTACGGGTGTGCATGGTTTGGGGATGAAAACGCCTCCAGGATGTTGACAGAAGTGGGAAACAAGCTAGTTGCTATATAGAGAAGTATATGTAAGAATTTCTTACCATGATAGAAGAGAGGACAATTATTATTTTATTCCTACTTCTATGGGTCAGCTAGTTACCACTCAATGGCTCAAACAGAAGTTATATTCCTGCATGACAAGCTTGAGTGAAAAAAGTTATTTCCACAATGTAGGCAGAGGAGACAGAGACAGAAACAGGTCACCCAGACACAGGCTAAACACTGGGATTGTAGAGGAGGTGACATCAAAATATAAGCAGAAGCTGCACTTGAATAAATGGTCACCACCATGCTCAGAAATACAATGGGAAACAGACTATACAGAATTGTATTCGAGCAGAATACAGAAAGAGATCTCCAGGTTATATATGTTGTATATAAAAATACATTTTAATGAAAAATACTATGCACACTTAGATGCTTTCTTTTTGATTGAGGACAGAACCCATGCCAATTCCTAGACCCGATTCCTTCCAACACAGGTGATCTGTGTCTGATTCCAAGATGGTACTGCATCCAGCTCTGGAGCCCTCAGCACAGGAAAGACATGGGCCTGTTGGAGCGGGTCCAGAGGAGGGCCACAAAAACCAGAGGGCTGGAGCACCTCTCCTATGAGGACAGGCTAAGAGAGTTGGGGTTGTTCAGCCTGGAGAAGAGAAAGCTCCAGGGAGACCTTATTGTGGCCTTTCAATACTTAAAGAAGGCCTACAGGAAAGGTGGGGACAAACTTTATAGCGGGGCCTGTTGCAATAGGAAAAGGCGTAATGGCTTTAAACTAAAAGAGGTAAGATTTAGACTAGATAGAAGGAAGACATTTTTTACGATAAGGGTGGTGAAACACTGACACAGGTTGCCCAGAGAGGTGGTAGATGCCCCATTCCTGGAAACATTCAAGGTCAGGTTAGATGAGGGTCTGAGCAACCTGATCTAGTTGAAGATGAACCTGCTCATTGTAGGAGAGGTTGGACTACATGACCTTTAAAGGTCCCTTCCAACCCAAACTATTCTATGATTCTATGAAGGCAAACGTTCATTCAAATATACAACCAGATAAACTGGATGGGACCTCCAACTAACACTTTATTGCGCATTTTAATCAGCTCTTATAACAACCATCATTTAAATTCCAGAGTCAGCAAGGTTGAGTATACGGACTGCTCTGTCCTATCAGTGGACAGTATCAGAAGTCTGTTATTACTCTTGACAATGTACTGACCCCCCAATGGCCTCGAATAACTAGCATTGGCTGTACAATGTGAAAAAGCTAGAATCATGAAATACTTTGGGATAGAAGGGACCTGTGGAAATTCCTTAACCTAACACCCTGCTCTAACTCTGAAAGTTCGATCAAGTTTCTAGGAAACAAAATTTGGCTGCTTTTGGTACTCCATAGTAAGCTATTCAGCAGCAGTTTATAAGGGTCTGTGCATTTTAGTAGTTCATGTATGAGACAGCTGAAGCTAATGACTTTATAGAACAGGATTAACTCAAATGACTCAGTTTGGTCCAGATCTTGCCAAGTCTCCAGATGTGAGGTTTCCTGAATTTCTCAAGAAATCCTGCACAGTTTTTTTCCACCTCAGTTGAAGTTCTTGTATCTTGAAAAGGTGCTACTGTGCAGCACCATTACTTCCAATTGTGTAAGCAGTCTGAATAACCAAACCAGCCGTCTCAACTAAAAGTGAAGCACTGCCTCCTATTGAGAAGACCTTGGAAAAGTTACCTCATCATCCTCACAGAAAAGATTAGTAGATTTTATTATAAATTAAGTCAGGATCAATGCCACAGGAAAAGGAGGTGAGGAGGAAACGAAGTGATACTGGAGTCCTGGAATGTCACTTAGCCATTTTCTGGAGAAAAAAAAAAAAATCTCTCTTAAAACAACCTTCCTGTGACACCACCCAGTGGATCTAAGCGTATGTTATGGTTTGGCTTAATCAAAACCAAAAAGCAGATACAACATTCCCTTCCTAACAAAAAACATTTTGGAGTTACAGCATTTGCTAAACTAAAGACTGAATTATTAAAAAAAAAAAAAAAAAAAAAAAAAAAACCAAAACAGCCCCACTAGAGGCAAATATAAAACACACTTTAAGGCTGCAATTTTCTAGTCTTGTGCAGAAGAACGTTGTTTGGATCATATAACTATTGCTATGAAGAATAGTAACAGAGTGAAGTAGCAGAGAGAAATGAGTAAGTTTGGAGAAGTGTTTGAGAAAAAAATCTCTTTCTAAATACATCTGTGAAAAAGACACTGCATTCCTCCTGTATTATTGCACACATACCCATCCATGTGAACTATACTATGGCGATGGATTAAAAAAACATGGGTTTAAAAGCAGGAAGATACTATATGACTTCTCACTAGTTTACTGGAAAAAAACAAGGAACAAAATATTTTTCTAGCAGAAAGTATTTTTTATAATGTTTTAAGTCAGAATGTTTGAGGCTACACGATCAAAGAGCACATCTCTGTCCTTGGAGGAAACACAGTTGCTCTCACACAAGACAGAAAATTGAGCATTGTTGGCAAGGTCGTCCACAGCTGTTGTAAAGTGCATCTTCTCACTCTACTGTGCATAATTTTACTAAGTTTTCAGGAAATGGAGGAGTATGCTTTGCTTTACTAACCTTCACTACTTGTTGAGACCTGAACATATGTTAGCACCTTTCCTCTTTTATTTTTCTTTCCTTTCCCCAGTACCAAGTGTCCCAGTATCCTTGCTTCCCTGCTCTTGCCCCGTTCTGTGGTCACAACCAATTTGTATAAAGACTATGTTGTCGTCAGACCCCACAAATTTTGTTCATTTGCCAAACACAGAGGTTGTTAGTATGAAAGTTACTGCTTCCAAGGCTTCACAAGGCCCTCCAGGCTTTAAGAGCAAAGTATCACAATGGGAGGAAAAACATGCTCAGTCACCTGAACAACAGAACAGAATATACCCATTAGGACAACTGAACAATCCACAGAGGTACAGGCAATTCCTGAGTTTAGTTATGAATATATTAAGATTTTATTAACTCAGCTTCCTCCTTGGAGCTCTCCTTGCAAATAAGCAACCTTCAGTAAAGTTTTGAGTGACAGCTGAATCAACTTAGTTGTGCAGTTCCTAGCACTAGTCTTTCAAACAAGTAATTCAAAATCTCTAATAAATAAAAAAAAGCAACAACTTTACATTCTCCACATTCTCTTTTTTTCCCTTAGATAAACATAGACGCAGAAGAATTAACAGTTTGCCAATTTAAAGTTAGAGGAGGAAAAAATTATCTAACCTGACAGGATTAGGAGGAATACAAGTATGTAAAATATTAGTTACACCAATAACAAGCTTGGGAGAAAAAAAGGTAGAAAAAGGCAGGAAAAGCAAGAGTACATACCAGAAAAGACCATTTAGAATGTCTAATTTTGGAAAACTAAAATTTCTTTCGCAAAATGATCTAATTATTATTAATAAAATTCAATACAAATATGCCAAAGTGCAATGTGCACTGCATAGAAATAAGGGATGGGTTTTGCACTGACCTTTTTATTTCCTCATGAAGAGAGACCTGATGATAGTAATTCTTCTCAAGAGAAAAGATAAAGGTCATCACAAGCAAGTTCAATCGTGGATATGCACACAATAATTATAATGAAGAATAAAAGAAATTACAGAAAGATCCACTTCCAGAACCTCACTCATTCTTTTCCCATTTTTATATTCACAGACACCTTGTATTCACAATTAAAGTCACTATTTCAGGGATTTGTTTTCAGAAATCAAGTTTCTTCGAATTGTCTAATGCTATATGCTGAGTGAACTGGTCAAAATATATTAAACCCAGAAAAGAAAAAATTATTTGATAGGCCATCAAACAAGGTGAAAATTTCGTAAGTGACTTCAGAATACAGCTCCTTACAAATTCTTTAAGTTTGTTTAGGCACTTTTTAAAATCTTACCTATATTTTTTTGATCAAGAGATCAGATAACAACTTCCACACCTGATCAGAAGTATGTCTGAAGGTAAAGTTTCATGTTAGTTTCCAACAAAAGCACAATTTTGGCTCCACTTCTAAAAGTGTTCCTAAAGCCTCAAATTTGGCAAACAAATTGAGGCAATAGGCATTTTACCTAAATCCATACTTAAACATTTAAAGAAGGAATAAAATATTTTAAGATACTGCTTTTAACAGGCCTCAACAACATAAAGGAAAGCTTCTGGGGTTTAATGTTTCTACACGCTCATCTAATTATTTAGCTGATTAACAAAAAATGCTCCCTCCTCTGTCCTCCCTCACTCTCCCAAAAAACTAGTTGCAATTATTGGACAGAATGCAAATTAGTAGCTCAAAGGGACAAAACAAACAATGATTTTGAAGCTGATTCGTGGTTGTATTGTAGGTTCACAGGAATTTGCGCTAGAGATTGCTTGCCTAAATACGTGTGGCATGCACATAAGTACATTCTTATATATAAACATAATAAAGATTTATGGGAATTCACTGTAACTAAAGTAAATTTGTTTGTTCTCTCAACCCGTAATAGCTCTTAGTTATGTAAATAGTTTAAGTGTTCAACATGACATTTTATAAACCTTATTATTAAAATGTTTTGCTAAAATAAATGTGGTGGCTATTAAAATCTACATAGAAAATACAAATATTCTCTATGTAAATACATCTAGCAATCAAATATTCAATTAACTAATCTATACTGTATAACTCTGTACTGCAGTGTTATTTGACAAACATGTGCAGGGGTTATACTTCTCAGGCTTAAATTTATATGATACACAGAAAAGAAGTCTGTAAATGTCAAGTAAAGTTTCCCATACTCATTGATCAGCAGCAAGATTTAAATTTAAAAGCCATTTCTGAAAACTACATATCCCTAATTGTGACAAATGTGACTTGACATAATATTTACATACATAGAATTCATAAAGAAAGCATCTTGTTTAAACCACATAATATCCTTTAATAATCTGTGGGGTTGAAGTATTCAAATTTATAGTCTGATTCCAGAAATGAACTTACTCAAAAAAGGGACAGAAGGCAAGGCATTTCAGCATAGTTCACTTCAGTGAAAGGAAACACAATACAGTTGTTGGCATGTTTCCACAAGAAAAGTCTGGCTCCCAGATGCTTCTCTTATAACTTCTTTTAAAATGTTCTACCAAGACATTTTTGCATTCTCTGTGTTGATCATTAACTGCACATTGACAAAAAAAAAAAAAAAAAAATATCAGCAGTTTTCACCCTTTGGGTACTTTCATGAAAAGCAGCAAACGCACACCACTGCCTCTTTTCACTGTTTATGGCCCATGCCATCAAATTAAATTACGTCAGCTATGCTAAATCCTTTCTCCAGCTTAAATAATTAAATAAATCAAATGTAAAATAGTCTTGTTATGATTCACTAGTAAACAAAAATCAGGATAAATCAGAAATAAGCAGAAAATTACAGCTGCAACACAGGCCGTTTACACATACCATATTTGGGGTAGCCTTCCCACATAGATTTCTACAAATACTGTCCCATTCCACCATTCTCACACGTAAGGTCCACAGTGGGACTAGCAACTCTGGATGTCTGATCTTACTAGCCCTACATACCACATGTAGGGGGACACCTCAGAGAGATGAGATAGGACAGCAGGGATCTGGAAATAGTTCATAAACTGGAGATGACAAGTGCTCCCCAGGCAGCTCACCATCTTACTGTGGGATTGGCATGCAGCTGCATCTCTGAAAACTCCAGGGGCCCCAGAGTCCCAGATTACTTGGATTCCCTCGCAGCCGATATTTTGGATTACCCCAGCTCTCATGGCAGAGACACAACAGAGTCCCAGCTGCACTGTAAGAACCACCACTTGCTAGGCCTGAGCCAGGCAGTTCAACCAGAACCTGGGTCTCATGACCCTTATTGGAAATTACGACAAACAAAATTTCAAGACGGATACGATTTTATTGAATAATCTGAAACCACTGTTCAACATTTAGTAATGGAGATGCCTCACTTCTTAAGGAAATAAATTTGGGACGGGTATGGAAGCAAGTATAGATTCAGTTAGTATATTTTGGATCAGTGGAAGGATGACAGTCATGCTAGGATCCAGAGGCTTTTCTGCAGACAGCAGTTTTGTTTTGGAAATGAGATTCCTTCCTTTAATTCCCAGTTTTACTCACTGTTGCCTTCAAGATTCAAGGACAGAATAATCATTATAGCCTGCTAAGACAAAACCCTTTCACAAACCAAAGACAGAAATGCCAGAACTTCTTCCTTAAGGATATTGGCAGTTCCCAAGATCTTAAACTAGCTTTCACTAGAACACAAATTCAGAGTTTTTAGGTGGAGGAAATCAAGATCTGCAAGGAAAAAGTCGACTTTAAAAAAAGGACTGAAACAAAATAACCCCTGTGCCAACCATCCCCTTTCTGGATCAGAAATTTTTCCTCCTACCTTGCTGTCTAAGCCAAATTTCACCAACTTGCCAAAAACTTTCCTCAGTCTTTTCTGGCTTCTTAAGAAAACATTCTTCCCTTCGCTGCTGAAGTTTATCCGCATACCTGCACCCTGCACCACCCTGGAGCATCCCTCTCTCTCTATTCTAGGGCACAGCAGACCGCTGCATCTTGCCCTCTTTGCCTGGTCCACTGTGTGGTCTGGGAGCTGTACCCTGCTGACCATTTTCCTTTCCTAGGAGCAATGAACCTGCTTCTTTCAAAGGCTCCTACCCAGCCCAGGGAGCAGCAGCCTAGAAAAGGGAACAGCCTTTTCCTACGTTGCCTTCCTTGTATATGTGCAAACTAAATATATGACATCCATTGCAAACACAGTACACTGAAACACACAAGCAAATCAGGCATACATGCATACAGCCAGCAAAATTAATGAAGCTCTGGTTAATTAGCAGTATTTTGTTGGGCTAATTTCTCCATTTTGAGGAGAGTGGGAAGGAAAGTGAGTAGCAGATAAAAAGCACACAGAGGAAAAGACATACACAGAAGGATTTATGCTGATGCCATTCTTAAGGCTGAAAAATTCAAATAAGAGATTTGTATCTACAGTAATAGAGTGATTAATTCAGCCTTTAAAGCCCACCTTGCCGGGTCTTATTTGAGAATCCAGTTGTATAAATTATGGTTCTTTAATAGCTACCTTGTGGAAACCAGAAAAGTTGAGAAGCGATAGCCTGAGGCACCATATAACCTCTGGTTGCTCTTGTTTCTCAAAAAACTCTACCTAATGGTTTTAATAGCCTGATATGCAGTCATTCGTCACAAATTCAAAAAGTAAAGGTTCCTTGATCTATCTATATAGTATTCATCACAGTTATACCCAAGCAGTAGAGCAAGCCCAACATTTCTATTTTCATAAATATACATAATACAATTGACATTTTGCTTTGAACTTGCTAAACTACAGCAATTCCTCAAATTTATGGTTAATAAACTATCTCGCATACCAAGACATTTCTTCTGAATGCTTTGAATTAGAATTATTGCACTGCTGCTTAATTAGATAAAAACCGCGCTACCAAAGAAAACTACTTTGCTTTCAAAAGAAGGAACTTTGGGTTTATAACCCATTGAAGACATGCATGCATAAACAAAGCTTTGTTCACATTTAACATGAAGCCAGCTGTCAGAAACAGAGTCAACACTGAAAAAACTGTGATACAAGTAAAATCACTTTATGTGATTTTTTTTTCTCACCAGAATGACAAGCTTTTCTGAGACAGGATTCTATCTCTTAATAACAAATAACTTCTGTCACATACTGTTCACATCAGATTGGTTTTACAAATCAATAGCGTCAAACATTGTTTAGTACTGGTGCACAGAAAATTATACAAAAATGATTGATCAGTACTTGCAACAAAATACCTTATTTCAATAAGTAAATTCCTTTCAATGAGTTATGTTCTAATTAGTTTTTAAAAGAGTTCTTTAAACATAAAAGTGCACGATTAAAAATACTTCCCTTTTAGATGTTATTAAGTTATGCCTTCTCATTTTAAGTAGACAAGCTTCCAAATGCCAACAGACAATGTAGATTTAACAATCTATTCCTGGTTTATTGGGGGGCGGGGGGGGCATGTTTTTTGTCTGAAAGGGCTTTAGAGTATTTTTCTTTTTTTAAAAAAAACTTTGAAATCCAGAAATAAAATTCAGCCTTTGATAACCCAAGACTTTCATAAACACAGCTTTCCAACATGAACTCGCTTAATTTCTTGTAACAGTTGACCACAACTTCAGGAAGGTCACTTCTATTTTCTCCATGTGTAAACTCTGAAACTTATGAAGTTAAATGACTTAAAACTATGAAGTCTTGCATGCAGTTCAAAGACAGGAGAATAAATGCCTAAACTTAATAGCACACATTTTCCATTTACTATAGATATTGTAATTAACTATTTTGAATTTCATAGCTGACGAAATTTTCTGCAGAAGTATATTACTAAATAAAGAATACTCTTTTTAAGAGTATTTCTCAGTACACAACCCCACCCCCAAGTTCAACCCCACCAGTGAATATAGCCCCCACATACAAATCAGCCTGAATATGAATATTCAGTTATTATTGCATTTTTATTGGCCTCCTCACTTGCACGTTTGTGAACGTGTATGTGATGGGGGAGTAGAGGTTGAATTGCATCACAGACAGTAGGCTTCCTGACAGCTATGAGCCACCCGTTGTTCATGGACCACCCCTTTATATTTGCTTCACAAGAAACACAGAAGAGCCTGTAAACCTTATTTTTCCTCCCAAAGACTTGCCACTTCCCACTCAATGGACATCTCATTCTTTTCAGCTACACCAGATTGTCTTACCTCCTCTTCCATCACTGACACCTAACATCAATAGAAAGAAAAGGTTCCCTCTTTAGATGTAGGATTACATTAATTGAAGATAAAGGCCAAGCTCTTGTGGCAAACAAAAGCTGAAGTCCAGGTATCAAGTTCCTAACCACCTTCTGGATGCAATGTCTTTAAATACAAAAAGTTGTCAGGATTCATAGCTCCATGTCTCATGAGCATTTAGTACTGACTGAAGGACACTCCATGGTATATATATAAATCCATATCTATAAATCCCATAAGAGTACTGCCTCAAAACCCAGAGTGACAAAGAATTCAGACCCAGCTCCATTTCACAGCAGTTGGGATTCAGCAATATACAGTTGAAAGAAGCTGGTTTTCAGTGATTTCTGTGTCTGGCATATAATCAAAGGCACTCACTAGACCCCAAATTGCAGTGATCAAGAGAACAAAACCACACATCCTGGACAGAAAAAAAATCTTTACTATTCCTTAACACCAAAAGGTACTTTGCATCTGCTTTTCACTGCTCTTATATTTCTTTTAATTACTTTTGAGTTACAGCAAATTGAGCAAGCCCCGTGGCACCCTCTTTCTCCTTGTTTTGGGACTCCACTTATCAGCAAGATATTATGGGCAAAAATACTCCATATATAAAAACAATGCAATGGCTAAACAAGTGAAAAGTATTAATTTCTTAACAACACTGAGATCCAATCTTTGAAAAAATTGTTTTGAAGAATGACCTTCCCTCACTACTTCAAAAGGAAAAAAAATCCCGTGCTGTGTTCTTGAATCTGAAAGATGTTTTAATGGAAATTATTCAAAACACTTTCAATAATTACTTTGGAAACTCATCTTTAGTACTGTCCGCAAAAATGCTGATCTTACATACGGTCTTTTCAGCTTCAAATATTCCAGATCTTACTTATACTTTATACTTTCACATCACTTAATTTACTGACTAAAAGCAGTTAAAATTCTTTCTGTGGAAAAAATAAAAATAAAAAATTGATAGCACATCAACATTATATACAACTTCCGTGGACAAGAGGGAAAGAATTCCCTAACTAATTGAGGCAAACAACAAATGCTGGGAGGAATTTTGAAAATATACCAGGATATGTAACATACTGACTTAACAGCAATAATCCCAAGTAACGTCTCAGACTCCATAATCACATACGCGCGCTGACTTAAAACTACTGCTCTGGGTTACAATGACTAATTAATAGTTTCTTCATTTTACCTTACTGGTTTTAGGAACTGATTATACAGCTGTAATCCATAACTGGGACTGCTTGACACCAAATGCTATGTTGGGCCCATGGACCCTGACTGTGATATATTGAAAAATCTAAAATAAGCAAAGGTCTTCTGAAAAGGTGTTTTCATTAACACAGCGCTGTGAAATCTTCACTTCTAGTGCCAAAAAGTCAATACACCTGACACTACATTTTGAGAACACAAATATTTGCTATGAGTCCACCTTCATGAGTGACAAATCAAACTTACACTCAACCCCCACTACATAATCACTACTTCCTTCTTCCCAAGAAGACGTAAATCAGACATCACATTCCTTTTTTCCCCCCCTCCATGCTCATGAAAAGGGTACAACGTCATAAAAACCATTTGCGTCTTCATAGCTCAAGGAACCCAGCAACAAGAGAGGATGAGTGTGGTATTAAGTTATGCTGCTTAACAGCAGAGGTTAACTGTTAGAAAAAAATTAAAGCAACAAAGCTGCTTAAAGAGACAACTCAAAAATAGAGACGATGATCATTCCCTACCTTCACACTCAGAAATAAGTTCTGAAACAACATCAACATACTTTTAAAACTGTTTAAAATACTTCATTTTAAATAAGTAAACAAATTTAAAAGTGTTACTTTGCATAGCACACCTCCTATTGCATATAACTTAAGACATTTCTTACCTTTCCCTGAGCTTTGCCTTCGTTACAGAGTTTCTCTAGCTAAGCTTCCAACTACACTGCAGAACAGAATTATTGGCCAGATACCTGGGCTTGACCAAACTGTTTGGCAGAAGACTGATAGCGGGAATCAAAAGGCAGAAGCAAGCTTTCCATTCCCATGACCCTTTGCCCAATCAGAGACTGAATCAATCCTCAAATTTAATTTACAGCAAACTAAGAACTGACCCAAGTTGTATTGGCTGGGTTAGTTCTCCACAGCAGTTCCCCTGACTAGAGAACACCACAGCACTGAATTTCACCGTCCTTACATCTCTCTCACCCAAGAGTTCTCTGTGTTATGGACAGCCTGAGAAGAGAAGGCACAAAGCCAGCGATGCCAGCCTTGTGTCACATCACATTGCTTCAGGATTTCCAACCTTAGGTATTCTGTAAGGGAAGCTTTTTATCTCCGGGCACCAACTAAGCACCACCAAAGTAAGAATCAAACCCTTTTTTAAGAGTCATTTTAATGGAAATTATACTGTATGCCATGGAAACTACTGCTATAATGCAAGTTTGTGAGCAGAAAAAGAACAGAAGAAAAAAGACAACACCAGATTGAAAATTAAGATAACCTTGTTATCTTAGATCAATGCCTCTTTTCTCCTATTGTGCAAGAGGGTTGTAGACAGTACACAAACTGAGTAGAAAGGAGCAAGGTGGCAGGCAGTAGTTAGCATTGCAGTTTTGGGTATGTCCTCCATACAGATGTGAAATCACAGAAGACAATACTGAAGGCCCTTAAAAATTATGTCACCAAAACCACGAGTTAATAAAAAAATTTGGTCTGCAAGGGCTGATGACAACATGTTTAAGGCAGGCAAACGTTCTCTTTTCTGACAAGGGCAACACCATTGTTGAAAACACCATTAAGCTAGAAACTCTATGCATCTAGGTAGCTCTACACACACAGTTATTTAATACTACAGTTTTAGAAGTTATTTTATGTTACAGCTTATAATATCCAGCTGTGGACTGCAAAATTACATAGCATGTATTAAGGTAGAAAATAAATAGTTAAGCAAAATGGGCCTTTATTGACTTAACCAAGTTTTCCTCCACATTTTATTAAAAAACAAAAAGACAAAAGCTTCATTTGTTGAAGACAGCACAAAGCTTTCTTTTCCTGAAAAATCTTACACAGAAAGTTTTACAAGTTGGGAAATCTTTGGCAGTTCTGACGTTTTTGACTCTACCTGAATAACCACAGTAAAACCCTGACTAATACTGAGAACCAGGAAAATGATGCCTCTATGGTAAATATGAATTTGTATATGCTATTAAAGAAGAAAGGGACTTAACAGGTCAAAAGATAAAAACTTCCCACCTCTCTTTGTACCTACCCACTCCTCTTGCCAGCAGACAGTACAAATTGAATTCCACTGAAATACATGCTTTTAATAGGCTAATAGACTGTTACCATTCTGGATACTGGTTTGAAGCTATTCAGCTTCTGCCTGGAAAATCCATCTACACTGTCTCCTGGCACAAGCAGGAGAAAAAAAACATACCTAAGCAATGTGACAGCTAGAGAATACAGCATCAGTCAGTTCTGATTACTGCAACAGTTCTCCAAAATTCCCAATTTTCAAAACTGTGCAAAAATTTCCATATCCTCTTTTTAATCCAAACACTCTTTATTCAGATATCAAACCCAATATTACAAAATGGACTGCATCATGAACTGGCTTAACTTGCTTCTGAAATGCTGATAAAAAAGACTGGAGAACCACAGAAATGCAATATTTTACTTGCTTGAGAAATTGTAAATTATAGTCAATTAAATAATAACAAAGTACAATGAGCTGTGTATCTGAAATTCAATATTTATAAAGCTAGTGGATGTGTGGAAACAGAGGATCAAAAGCCTCTAACATCAAGATGCTCTGAGGATGAAAACAAAGCGAAGATTAATTTCTTCTCCCTCTTCACAGGCATCTAGCATATTTGTCTTCTGCATTCCAGAGCTTAGCATAGATTTTGGACTGTACAAATAATTCTTTTTACAGAGCAAATTCCTTATTTGATCTGTATTATTAAGTCAGGTAACAGCAGGGATAATGATACTCCACCTTTTGACCATGGAAGGAAGAAAGAGTAATTCTCTTACCTGAGAAAACAGAAAGGACTGACAACTGGAATTAAATGCAACCAATCAGGCCTAATTGAGGCAGGTGAGACCAAAGTGTAGTATGCTCTTTTACCACCAAGCTTAGATGAACAGCTATACAAGAACCAAATAAGGCTTACTCCTGTGAGGTTTGCCAGCTAGCACTTTATCTAATACTCTTCAATATGCTATGGATAAAGAAGAGATGGACTGCTGTAAGGCATCAGGGCCATAAGTTTTTAATTCTGTTTAAGCAAATGACTACTAAAGGACATTTATGGAAGAGAAAAAGATGCCTTAATCACCTAAAATCTATTGCAAACTTATGCTTTATTTTTACTTAGTTATGCCAATACATCACAGCCAAAATTAAGAGCTCAACTGTACAAGGTAAGATGGTCCTTCCTGAAAAGTTTACAATTCAAATAAACAAGATGGAGAAAGCATGAGAGATAAAGAAAGATAATCCCTACTTGATAACATGAAAATGAAGCACCACTCAAAGATCGTGGGGAAATAAATTCATTTAACTCAAAACTGAAACTAGAATTCTTGAATAACAGAAGAGCTATACTTTCTTTGTGATAGCTGTTCTGTTACATTTCAGATTTATAAGACACATTAGGAGACAACAATTCCTGGAAAACTGACATAAAAGCGGGATCTAAGTAAAAGTACTCTAAATTCTTGCAGACTCATACCAAGGCAGCAATTCTCTGAAGACAGAACTCAAAGCATACATTAACAATTGGCCCCTTACCAGTACTGTACATGTTACTGCTCCAGATCTACTTACTGTCTGAGATTCAAATGAACAGGTAAGATAAGTGAACTTCAGAAAAGAGTAATTTATCCCAGGATACATCTAGAGCTTCTTTAACAAAAGCACAGGCAAGCATACAGATCACCTTCTGTAAGAGCCTGAGCATCCAATAAGCACTGCAATAAGGTGTGGCTGTATCCTCTAGCTATAAGATTAAGCCCTGTAATGTAATTTGTATATTCACTGCAGAAGAGTTTTTCAGCATGCATGACACGCTGCACCCCATTTCAGCAAAACTTGTATTCTGTGCTGAAGTAGTCTAGGTACAATTCAAAGAAATGGAACCAAAAAAACCAGCCCTTAAAGAATTGAGTGCTGCTACAATTTTACAACAATAATTTTCACCAGTCATTCATATTATCTGCTCCCTCGGTCCACTGAAATGACCTTAAAATGGAAACCAAGGCATAATATAAAATGTTCTTTGCTCCAACGGTCAGAATATTCAACCTAACAGATACATAAAGTTAGTCAGCATCACATGACACAACTAATTTTTCCTCTCAAGTTATTGCTGATAATTGCACCGCCCCAAACAGCAAGGGGTGCAGAACATTATTTCATACAAAGTGATTGTTAATTGTCATATCAGTTTAAAATATCATTTGTTAACTAATGGTAGCTGAAAAACTGATTTTTTCATAGCTGCTTAAAATATAATCAAGAGTGACTACCTTCCTCCTAACACTTGAATGTCTATAACCAACCCCAAGAGCTTTTACCAAGCTCTTTTTCTTTTGTTTTGCCATCTTATAGGTGGACATCTAGAGTCGTATCGTTTGACCACATCAGAAAGTCCACAGTAAAAAGCTTCTGTATAATCATAGTCATGCTGGAAGATATGAAACAAAACAATGTCAATAATCCTGTTGCCTTTATTTACAGTTCATCTCCAGAGCCCATTCAAACCAACATATTGCTTTCTTGCAGGATTATGGTATTTTGTATTAGCCAGCAGCTGATAACACACACAATTATAACAAACTTCTGCTTAATACAAATGCCAAAATGAATAAAGAAAAAAATGATGGGCAAGTTGGTGGAAAAAGCTGTAAGGCGAGTCAATTTTTTAATTAAAAAAAATTGCATACCAGAGAATGTTAATGAGCCGAAAGTCCCCCGAGACCACTTTTACACATTCTGCACTATTTTGATGCCCCCACTAAAGAAGACTGAACTGTTCTCACCGAGACCTGGTTGAAGACATTCTTTTTTCAATGTCATTGCAAAAGTTGAAATCTGAAAGTATCTTATTCATCAGGTTACTTTACTCACTTACTTTTAGCCACTCAGATTTATCAGACTAGAAGCAGAAAAGACAAAATTATCACAAGCCACAAAGTAAAAAATGTCAACAATACCTTTAACTTCTTCATAAATGCTATCATCTATTGGTTCACTGCTCACTTGTCCAACATCATCATATTCCTCTTCCTCCTCCTCAGGAATAGTATTAGATTCCATATCTACGTAACAGCAGTTTAAAAAGTTAACATTTACTAGAAAAGTACGCCTAGGGAGAAATTTATGCAAAATGAAAACACAATTCATCTTCTATGAGCTGGTGCTTATAGTATATTCTGCTTATTTTCTTACAGTGTTCATAAGTAAGAGCTTTCAAGCTAAACAGTATTCTTGGCAAAAAGCAAAAGTCTTGCAAAAGGACAAAAGTCATGGAAAAGCTACAACATAATTGAGAACTAGGACTTGCTATTCAAAACTTGGACAAGTGGGAATACTAGCTATACAAATGTGACAGGTATGTTAATGGACAGAACTACCATCACTAAGCAGTACTGGCAATAAAGGCTACTGCTCTACTGTCTGGCTTACCTTGAATTACAAATTTGACTTGCTGTACCCATTCCTCTGCTTCTTTGGGAGTGGCAGCTGTAAACTATTAAACATTCATTAATAACTAATAGCAGTAATGACAAAAACACAACTACAATTTCATTAGCAATAAAAAAGAGGGGCTGTAGCATTCTCGTCACTTCCTCAAGAAACCATTAGTAATTCTTTTCATGTCTTCTGGTACTTTTCTTGCAAGGATGCTTCTTGTAATGTACAGCTAATTTTGACAAATTTACGTAATTGAAGGAGAGGATGATGGATTTGAAACTCTGATCAGCAGCTGGCAGCTGTGCAGAAAAAAGCTGCTTCTCTTCATCAATGTCAAAGCCAGAACTGATGAACAAAATTTGCCCTTGACAATTAGAAGACACCCATGAATTTCTTTAGACTGCTGGGTACAGTTTTCTTAAAAATGTTCTTGTCAGACTCCAACACACTACGTGACAGCTTAATTAACTGGCTTTCAACTGCAATCTCAGATATTTAAAACTTATTAAACTTACATTCCATATTGATGTCTAGCTGATAGATCTCTGAATTGCACAGCTGATATGTGCCTTTACGTAGATTTTCCCTGCAAAGCCATGACCAATACAGTATGTATTTAACACTGATACATATTTTATCTTCTTTTACTATTTAATTCATACACGAAATCACGCAGACATACTATACAATAGATAATAAAATACTAACACTGAAATGACCAATAGATAAAGATGATAGATTTCCTTGCTCTTGTCCAAAAAGATAGTATTTGAACACATACTTACATATTTTAAATTAGATTTTTTTCCCCAACATATGAATATACAATATAAGCAAGCAAGTGTTTCCTTTTTTCATTAAGATGTCAGTGCAAGTTGTTTTACTGAAATGTTAATTCAGTAACTGGAATTGTAACGGCTTTATCAATTTAATTTCAAGTCAACATAAAAAAAGTCCAACCTGATAAATGCGCTTATCAGGAGCAGAGATTTCAAAACAGCAATCTTTCTTTGCATCCTTCCGAAGGCTATTATTCATTCTGATGGTGTAGCCCTCTAAGGCAAATTCACCTTTCTGTTGTTTGTCTGTTGGAGATAAAAAATAAAGTTAGAGCTTCATTTACAACAGAGAACGTAAGTGGCTCAGCAGGTTATCGTTTATTCAGATTTTGTTTTCTATTTCATGAATTTTACAAAGAATGGGGAGGTTTTTAGCAAAATGATAAGTGATGCTTCTGGAGATAACGCTTTATTTTAAAGGAAGATGTACACAAAAGTACATTTTTCTGTAGGATGCCTAAGGAATTCCATAGGGGGATGTTTGCAGATGGTGGTCTTGTTTAGTAAGAAGTGCATGTTATGACACTTGTATCTAGGGAAAGCCAAGAACTGGAACTTGCAAGACACGCTTTCTATAAATCAGTGTCTCTTTCGGGTTCAGTAAACCAATGGGAAAACCTGTCTAGCTCAGAACCTGCTGAGCTCCCTCCTAAACTAACCACTTCAGTCAAAAAATAAACCTCAAACTCCTTTTTAAGCAATTGGAAAAACTTCTCTTCACATTCTCCCACCCACTCCCAGATGTGCCTCCTTTCCACATGGCAGAAATACAGAATGAATTTTGTTATAAATTCAGGTGTGTGTTCCAAAAGCATTTCTCTCAACACAGCAAATGTTTAATTAGCTAATAAAAGTACTGAGCCCTACCACAGTTTATTAGGTAGAGCCATGTGGTTGTTTTAAAGACAATTCTACTTTTCCAAGGTTCTGGTTTATAAAAGTATCACTTAGAACAGGCCTGAGTTTAAATATACTGCATGGTGGGCAAGCAGCACCTGTGCCCTCCTTCTGAGCTCTTCAGACCAAACCCTGCATCTGATTTTACGTGCTCTGGCATGTTTTGGTGGATATTAAAAACAATCAAAAAAGGTAAAAGTAAACCAGTTTTGCAATTTCTGTAGATCACAGTGCAGCATTCAAGTGAGGATAGGCATCACATTTTGCTCAAGCAAACAAAGCGCAGTTTGCAAATGAAAGAAAAGGCCACAAAGTGTGGGGTTTTTCCACAGCAGAGAAAAGCATTAATTAACAATAAGCATCAGGCACAACAGCAAAACTACTTTAAGTATTGCTGAACAGAAGTTAGGTGCAAATCAAGCATCCATTGCTTATGTTTATCAACAAAAGGAGAAGACTTTTACAGCAGATAAAACAGAAAAAAACCCTACAGTCTTCAACATAATTTTGTCATCTTTCTGGAAATCTAATAGGAAAGCAAATCTTTTTTCCACTCCTGAGAGGGTAAAAATTGGCTAACACAGCAACATGAACATCAATGGACATTAGTGGCAGTCACGTTACAAATACCCTTGCTAGTAATCTTACATGCACATAGACACAAATTCTTTGTCCTTCCACCTTTTTATGAATTCTCATCCAGGGCAAGTAAATACCAAATAACAAAATTATGTGAGAAAATCCAGTGCACTGTTCTATTTTCTTTTCTAGTTCCTTCCCGCACAGTGAGTTTTCTTATGTCTTAATTAAGTACTAATGATACGGTACTAATATTTTATATTTGCTCAACCCTCCACCCCTGTATCAAACAGCACACAAATGCAAAATTCATGGAATTGCACCAAAGCAGATATTAGAAATAATATCTAGCAAAAGGTTAACAAGGTCCTCTTTTAATGAAATTCATTTCTGCCTAGAAATTTTATTGTTCCCTCACTTGTGACCTCAGGGAGAAGATGAAGTGAAAGTACATTAATTTCTCACTCTCCCGTGCTGAAGGTTTATCAAAACCCAAGAAGATGGGAGCATGCAGACAGAATAAACAAACACCAGGTTCAAAAAGTAAAAATATTTTGTCAAGATAAAAATGAGGCAAGTATTCAAATTTAGTCGGATTATTTCTGAGACTGCTTCTCTGTGACATGTATGATCCCTTTTAAGGTAATACAGTTTTACAGAGCTAATCTCAGATGATCTCTGTACTGGTACTCATTCTTTCAAAGAGCATTACAGTTAAAACAGAAAGACGCTGTACTTTGCACTGGAAAGGGAACGCAGTGCATGGTATCTATATTGCATTTGATTGTTTTATTGTTTATGCTCTCTTTGTCTTATCTATCTGAACACGCCATTCCAGTACTAATGAAAATTACCTGTATGCAGCACCAAATAAAAAATACGCATCCTTTGTTATTAAATTCTTTCACTGACCTTTATAGCAATAGACTAGTCACAGCATTGATACTTTTGCTTCTAATTGTCTGTGCAGTAAAGCACTTCTGATTAAAGTCCAGTGTAGCATTACACATATGCTTAAAATGTTGACCATGAGGAAATGCTAAGACAATGAGACACTTCACAGCCCTGAACCCGTAACCATTAAAGTTGAAAGACTCTCAGTACGCATCCACGCTCTCTGTGGCGGCTAGCCAGAGATAAGACCCAGTATGTCCTGAGAAATGGCTCCAGGAACACAGAATGGCAGGACACAGGTCAGCTATAGCTCCGTTGCATGCTCTGATGGTGACAAGCAATGGAGGTCTACAAATCCCAGTTGCTCTTGTAGAATACACCTTTCCAGGTAGGACTGGACACTAACCCCACCACTGGATTACCAGGGAGCAAACCATGACCCATGGTAGCCGTTTGGCCAGGCACAGTAGTCAGGTGCAGGCTTGAAGGCAGGGCTATCTTGTAATCATCAGACTGAACGATCATCTCAAACTCATTTATCGGCAAAGACTTGCAGCTAAATAGGTGTGCAGACAGACTTGGGCTCTCAGTTTAAAGCTGCCACGTGAAGTTAGTGCCACAGTGACTTCTGTGAACTTTCACATTCAGAGTTATATCGTTGATATCAGAAATATTTTCTGGAAACTGTGCTCTAGGGAGAGTTAAACAGTTTTTGATGTTTAAAACCTTTGAAGACTTAAAGATTTCACTTGGAGACTTAAAATTATATATAGTTCTTGTTTATGGCAGGAGCCTTAAAAGCAGCTTCAGGAAGCACATTTACATTACAGAGATGTCACGTTCATTTTGAACCCCCAAATCAGAACCGAAGTTTTGCTAAGCTTCAACAGCGTATTTAAGAGGAACTAGAGAAATACATGCAGATGGAACACACTTCTCTGAAGGAGGATAACATTCTTGCTGCCTCTTATTTTCTCAAGATACGGCTTTGCAATTCAACAATGGGAAACCCTTAATTTGTCCCAGAACAACATAGAACAGAATTGTAAAAGTATACTACTGTCTTGTGAAAACAAAAAAGATCACGAACATTGTCAAGCATAAATTAAGCACAATTAAGTCAAATCTCATTTCAGAATAAGCTGGTTTTTGCTCTCATCTCCTCCTCTTCCCTTCTCCCCATATCCGGCACACAACAAAAAAAATAAATCTGGGTCTGTGTAGGTCACTTTGCATCGGGAATTTAGTATAACAGAGTGGGAAGTCAGGCACTAAATATTAAAAAAAAGTAAAAACTAGTACATACATATTTGAGAGAAATAAATAGGGGGGGCTATATCTGAAATAGAGAAAATACAGATCTGAATGAAATTTGAGAGTCACTTTAAACATTTTTCTTACATATAAACTTCATTCATCCTAAAAATAGTGAAATGTTCTTAACAGTGGAAACAGGGCCAATATTATATTGGGAAAAAAAAGAGTCTCAGGGGAAGCAGAGAAAAAAGGTTTTGAAGTAACCTTGCGTAACTGAGTCCATGGGAACTTTTAAAACAAAGAAGGGTAAACCTTCAACGGGGTCTTGAAATGATTGGGTTGTAAATTTGAGGCCTAAGGCAATGTGCCCATATTATTAGCACATGTAAAAAGAATTAGTGCATTCTGAAGAACAGAGAGGACTCCGATAGTAGAAAGGAAAGAAGTTACAGAGAAAGGCATAAGGAACAAAGGCAAACAGAAAGATTTCAGAGAGTGATAAAGTATTTATAGATACTATTAGAATCTATAATTTAACTTTCTTCATCTTGAAATTAGGAGCCTGTAAGATCTTATGGTTTACATGGCTTCATGCTAAATGGCATTTCGCATACTTTTCCATATGCAGGATGTCTGCTTTCTAAAAATAGTAAGTGTCAGTATCTCCAACATGGTAATTCCTTTTCCAGCTTTGGGAACAGTCCTTTCCAAACACACGCACAGGGATTCTTCTCTTTTAGATAGCAGATCTGAAATGCAATTGACTTTTTTATTTTTTTTTTCTTTCCTTTAGTCTAGTCCTCTGAGCAATCTAAATTTAAAAAATTAAGAAATGGAGGCAATGATTGAAACACATTATTTGAGGTACCAGTTTGTTTATATTCAGTTTGCTTATACTCAACAGGTATTTTTAAATAATGGACTATTTATGGCAATTGTGCCTCTCGAGGTCTGAATTTAACATTCTCATAGCTGAAGATTCAGTACTCATGAGATAGATGCCTTTGCTATCACCCTGCTACAACAAAGTCCTATTGAACATTCACAATTCCTGTGGATTTCAATTATGGATTCTGTCAAAAATAAAGTCTAAACTAAATAAGGATTTTTGTCTTTCCTATGTTGTTGTCCAGAGAGGGAGGACTAAGAGAAGGTCCATAGCTAAAAGCAAAACGATACTTCAACAGCATGTGGCAGAAATTCCAGCAGCCTGGTTAGGTGAGTCACTAAGACAGATCTGCAAATGCAACTCTAACTAGGCTCCCCTCTCCCTTAATATTGTTCAGTCACCAAGTTCTCAAAAAAATAAATAAATAAATAAAAATAAAAGAAAAAAAAGGCTTCTTTTGCATGAATAGAAGTAGCCCATCCATTTGCCTGGCCATCACTGTCTCACTATTGAGAGAAATCCAAAATTTTCATGTCCATGTTAAAAATAAATGAAAAAAAAATCAACTCAGACTTTTATAAAAGCTTCTGAATTATCCCCCTCTTCAACATCATATTACTGGCAGGCAGATACCATTTTCAAGTTATAAAAATGAAAATAAATTTTTAGTGCCCATTAACAGGGGAAAAAATTGCCACAATGTTATCAATTACTGTCTTGCTAAACATTTAGCTGATCTCTCCAGTTTCTTGAGACAGAAGGGCATATAACATTGTGGCCTAGTGAGGAAGAAGTAATGAAGCCATTAATTCATTCATTTATAAAGCAACAAATTAATTTTCCTTCTTCACATGCACTTTGAGGTCTGAAGGGTTAGCCATACCACCTACGCGTCCGAGTACCCAGGAACTGTCAGAGATCATATAGAAAAACGACATGCAAACAGGGTACCCAACTCAGGATGCAACTGTGAAAAGAAGAAGAAAAGAGAAGGGCTGTAAAATGTTTATGGAAGGAAAGAGTATGAAAAGGAGGACCAGGCAAGCTTCTGGAAATCCAAGCCAGCTCTGACATTTGAACGCACTTCTCTGCAATATTTTGGGCCATGTGCTGGCAACAGACATTGCAGCACAAGCACAAACATACATGCGCTGCTTGCAATAAGTATTTCTCACATGTAATTAGGTCAAATCTTTAAGCCTTGCTCCTCCATCTACTCCACATATCATTCATCGGGGAGGGAAAAATGCAGGTGATTCACTTAGACCTATCTATATTGCAGGGGTAAATCCACTATCCAATGCTGCACCAAATGTACGAGAAAACAGAGGAGGAAACAGGGATCAAGACATTCATTAGCCTGCAGGCATCACAACTGTTAAGAGGATGCTTGTAACCTCTTACGTGAACACACAGACATGCACCAACACACAGTCGTTTACTGCATTTTCACAGGCTTTACCTTGTACTATATTCTCCTGGACTACGCCTCATATTTTTCATCATTCAGGTCTGAATAAATGGTTCTGAAACTTTTCCTTACATGTGTTTGTGAGCTTTATACACTTCCATACTTCTTGCTTTCCCAATGTAAAAAGGAGAAAGTTAGAAGAACTGGAAGTGTTTTGGAGACAACAAATCTACACAACATAATAAAAAAAGCATCCTATAGCCTCACATTTAGCATTCAGTTACATTTACACTGATATTTAAATGTGAAAATCAAACCTTGGCAAACAAAATACACACCGCAGCAGACACAAATTATGCTTTACGGATTATTCACCTGCGTGTTCGGTTTTAAAAACACACACAATGCAAAACAAGCCAAGCATGACCTAGAAATCCCTGCTGCCTCTCTGCACTACATCCCACAACACACAGGCACGAGCACTCCATTACCCACTGAAAGCGATGCAGGCAGCAGCACCGAGCACGTATAGAATCCCCCTCTCCCTTGTCTCTCTTCAAACTGGGTTCACATCAACAAGGGGGAATTTTCCTGTTGTGTGAATCAATCCTGGAACTTGTCAGAAACCAGAGCCCAGCTGATACAAAACATCTGCAGACGCTGCACAGACGAGGGCAGACCAGCATCATTTACACAAACGCCATCCCAACGATTCAAGAGGTGGCAGCAATTTGCGTGAAGCCACCCAATTACACACTTCATCGCTGTTCTACAGTTGGTAAGAACACGTCTTCATTTTCTACATAGTCCGGGTTTCCTGGTACAGGATCATGGGTCACAGCAAAAGAAGGGCCCCAATATGACAGCATACTACAGCAGGTACCACTGCTGGCCATAATAGTGGGAGTGAATACAGTTTCAGGTTCTTCCAGTGACTAAATGCCAGATCTCCTCAGGATCGTCTCATCGCACACCTCGTCCATGCTGACAATCTGCAGCTAAACAGCATGATAAACAGCAGCACTTATGTTCACAACCATCAGGAAGACAGCTTAGTTTCAACAGCAAACTAGTTTGCCATGGAACTACAGCAATCGCTGGCATCCAATTTCCGCACAATGATGGTGATTTGCTTCTGCCCTGGGACAGGCACCTTTAAAAATGTACTATGGCATCAGAGGGCTGAAGAAAGTACCTCTGACCAGTTTAGAAAAAAAGCTTTCTTCTTCAAAGGCAAGTTGTGCAGAGGGTGTTAGTCATCCCAGGTCTCCAAGAGAAGACAATTCCACCATACTGCGCTAGTTTTGCTGCATTAACAGCACCGGTCACATGGAGGCAGGGCAGAAATTCATGCATCTGATTTATTTGCTTACTCCATGAGCTACTGTTTGGAGTCTGGCTATGCCTATACAATTCCCAAAAGATGATCCATGGACTATGTGCCTCTCCCACATCATTAGGTTACAGTCAGGAGGATCTTCCCCAAACAATCTGCAGCCTACAAAAGCTGTAAATGCATAAGCCAAAGATCTCTCTATAGACCCATAAAGGAAAGAGATCCCACGGTGTACGACAGTCAATTCCTAACATGACACCAACCTGCCAAGTGCTGGGGAACACACTTCAACGTATCTTAAATTTCAATATAGGTATTAGAAATGACAGTGTAACCTTGATAGTCAGGTTGTTGCAAGAGACAGAAAGAAGAAAAAAAAAAAAAGGGGCGGGGGGGGGAAGGAAGTTTGGGGGTTTTTTTTATGAAAACTAGCAAACGAAAAGACAAAGATTTAAAAACCCAGAACAATCTTTAAGAACTAGCAATATGTTCTGACCAAAACATTTGCCATTTTTAAGTACTAGATAATCTATAACTATATATAAGCAAACAGCACAAGATAATTTTCCAGACAAATAAATAAATCATTACTGACAAATCAGTGGTATGCCACACCTCCTAAAATTTTTTGACTACAGATTGTTTGTGTTTTTGAAGCTTGATCAATCTGTAACTCCCAAGAAAAGAGTAAGGAAGAAAAGGGAACATTTAGCAGATATACTCCAGAAACAGAGAATATGATGGGAAAATGTAGCAAGATGAAAACTGGACTTAGAATTAGACTCTTACTTCATTTCATTTGTTTTTAATGAGAGGATGACTTTAAGTGAGTCAGCATATCAAGGAATGAAACAAACTGGACGAAATTAAATAAATTTGAATAAAACAACACAAAATAACTACCTGCACTAATCTCAAGCAGAGTCACACGAACATAAGCAGAAGGAAAAAAGCTTCAATGGGAAGTTTGCCCAGGAACAAGTATTTTTTTCAGGGTGGTGGTGGGGAAGACATAATTGCACTTTTAAAAACTTACTCATATATGTTTCTGTATCATTTGTTTTACACTTAAACAAATACATTGGCACACAATTTAAAGGATATTTTATCTGACTGACAATTTTAAAAATTCAAAGCGGTACGCCAACATTTATGCCAGATTCATTCTGAAGTGGCCATTAAAAGTTAAAAGTCACCTTCAGAAGCTAGCTTTAGTCTCCATGACTGGTTTTCAGTTAAATATATTACTTCCTTTCTAGCTTTTTCAGAACATAAGCTATTTAGAAAGAAACATGGAACTCCACTATGCAATTTTTAGACTAACATTTTCCTGGATAGAACCATCTTTAAAAAACTCAGAAGATGTAATTCCTAGATGGTGTTTTAAAATTAAAATCCTATTTGGACAGAATGAACATTTTCTTCCAGTGAATTAATTGAGTACCAGTATACTATCAAACCTAATAGCACACAAAGTAGCTGTACAATAACCTTAATCTTCTTTCCTCAGTTTCCTTGCTTTAGAAAATGAGCACATCATTTACAGAACTGAAGAATATTTAGACATTTTTAAAATTCATATCGCTGTTTAAGAACCACCTCTTCTTTTAAAATTTTCATTTGCTTTCTTAAATTTACCTTAGATTTGCAGTTTCCAACTCCACTAAAGCTTTCATATTCTTCTGTGCATTAAAAGATCATTTGTATAGTTTATCATAATTATAATATTACCTTTGTCACTTCCATAATAATAGAAGACCGTCTTACTGATAGCACACCAACGCTTCTGCCATTCAAAGCCGAGAAAACTGTGATCTGCAATTAATATAATTCGTGTTATATCACTTTATGTCATTATTGAACATAAATATGTTACTTCTTTTCAAGGGTGAGGTAAGAGGGAGGAGGAGACAGGGAAGGTGCTAAGGAAAGGAAACGAAATCTGGATATGAAGAAGAGACGTATGACACTGAGAAGGAAATTAGAAATAAAAATTTGTGGTAAGAAAACAAATGGGAATTTGAAATCATATAAAGAGAGAAGTCATGTGTAACATTAAATATAAGGAAATAATGAACAACTTCCTAAATATTTCCTAGAGTTATTGCAGCATTAAGTAGGTATTAAAATGACAATATAAGATTTATTGAATCAAGGTAAATATTGACTGAACCAAAGCTGAGATCAATATTTGCCCTCTTGAAGGAAAATAAATCTTGATGCTCACTGAAACATGAAGTCAACATATGGTACTTTTACATACGTTCCTAATGTTTTCTTCAAAAATATCTGAAAGTCTCTGAATTATGGCTGACAGCGGACTTTCACAGCATGATTTTTTTAGTCAATAAAGAAATAGGATTTTCTTTTAATAATACAGGAGCAATTATGTGCTGTGCTTCTTTTGCATAATAATGCTTCAACATTTCAGGTCCTATTCCATTTTATTCATCACTCCTGTATAAAGTTATTTGTGTGTACAATATCAAATACTGACACATAGCCTTCCTAGATATAAAATATGAACTAGTTTTCACAAAGATAGTTAGACTTACCTTTTCTCCGTTTTTCCAGGTATCCAGCCTTCAGAACAAACTGAAGATCTTGAGCTGCAATAGGAGGAAACTGATTCCCTGAAAAGAAAAATAAGTTCTGTAAAGCACTGCTTTTCAAGAAAAATACTACAGTAGCATTAATAAACATGGATTTTACACTCTCGATATGCAGGAGCTACTGGAAAAAATCTAGTAACTACTATGCTAGATTATTTTAAGTACAAAAATCTAAACTATAAATGTCAGAGCTGTCGCTACTGTCATCACCACTTTAGTAAGGAAAAATATAGCTGTGTAGCCGGTCGTGCAAGCCTCAGAAGGAAAAATATGTAATTAAACAACCTATGGCAACTTAGAAAACATTAGTTTGTGTCTTGAACGTGGTCTGTAAAGCAAGTTGGATAATGAAAGCAGGAAGTTTTCAAATGTGCAAACAAACCAAAGAATTCAACACAATTAAATCAGGAACATGGTTTTCAATACTAGCTTCACACAAAAACATCATGAAACAACATACAAGGTGAGGACCCTCTATTACACCGTCTACAAAAAAACAAATCAGATGACGAGATGATAAAAGGTGATGCCTGCTGTTGAGAGACATTGCCTAATTTGCAATATGACACAAGAGTACTGCTTATAGGATCTATAAGGCAATACTGGATAGACCAAAGACACTGCACAGAAGTCTACAAAATTGTTCATCTACAGATACTAATTTCAGGTTTTGTAGAACATGGCTGCATCTGCAAAATGGTATGTTCCACTGGTTGTTTTTTTTTTTTTTCCTTTTTCTGAACTGCTAATTCACAGCTAGAATCATGAGACCAACCAGTGAACCCTGCCTCAACTTAAAATAGAAATCTAGACGTTAAATCTAGACGTCTTCCATCCTGCATCCCTCCCCTCCTAAAACTACAGAATTATGATTTAAATGGAACTCCTAGTATTAAGAATAGAAATATGCTAGATATGCCTGATAATTATCATGTATATAAATGCCATACTGTTTACTGCAAGAAAAAAAGCAGAACAAAAGCTATTCCTGTACTGCTGTTTTTTCAGGTGCATGCGAGCATCACAGTGAAGTTCCTACTACTTATTATCATCAAATATTCATAAGAGTCACTGTAGGCAGGTGGCAAGTTTACATAGCAGCAATTGTTCATCAAAATATATGTAATCTCATTAACTTCTACCAATATAAACATACAAAAAAAAGGACTGATATCAGCAGACAACTCCTGTGCTAAAAAACACTTTAAACTATGCAGGGTGGGTTAAAGATCAATTGTCCGACCTTGAATCAAGAACACTGACTCTGGAAGGCGAAGCCAACTACCTGGATTTTTAGGTTGTTCCTTAAAACAGAAACTTTTTTTAATCAGTGTCCATAAATAAGTTGCTTTATGGTGGTCTTATTTAAATACAGTTGTGAGAGCAAAAATACAAGAAAAAGATGTAAGAACTTGCAGAGAATGCTATTTTTTTTAAGTATGAAAAAAAATAAAATGACAATGCATTTCTTAAATAATACAACTGGGGTTTTAGACAACAAAAGATTTTATTGGATATCATAAGGTAGTAGATAAAATTTAAAATATTACTTACATTGACATTTCCACTGATTTTTTTAATTAATATTATTTTTAAATATTAGGAGTACACTAGCTATTATTTCAGCTTCTATGAAATTCTTACTGCTGTGTTAAAAATACAAGAGTTATTGGCTCCATGTACATGAATTTTAAAATGCTGCAGCTGTCTCCCCTCACTTGATA
Organism: Charadrius vociferus; assembly: GCF_000708025.1. Taxonomy (NCBI): domain Eukaryota; kingdom Metazoa; phylum Chordata; class Aves; order Charadriiformes; family Charadriidae; genus Charadrius; species Charadrius vociferus. Next base: position 190,790 of record NW_009648900.1, read on the forward strand.
ATATGCAACCCCTCCACAATGTTAAATGAGAATTTAACACAAAGACACTCGCTGGCTGGTACACCGTAAGGTTAGTAGTTACTTTAAAAGATGATTTAATGATGATATTATGAGAGTTTTACAAATACACATAGTGTGCTGCTTTATATTGGTCATTGGGAGGCATCAGTGTGCAACACTTACAGCTTTACCTCATCCAGTAGGGCTTATTTTAGAACAGTGCATCCCCACAGATATGGAAGACATAATTAAACAAACAAAACCACTTCACTCTTAAGCTTTTTAAATTTAAGAACTTCAACCACTAGTTGGATGTAACTTTATACATTATTGTTTATATCAGTCTGGGGTTTGATGAGGAAGCTTGGCAAGTGATCATTTAGAGAACAGTCAAATCAAATGGGATGTATAGTTCCAGAAAAGTACATACTTTGGGGACTCCTTAATGTTACTCTGCCTGCAGGTAGAAGCTCATCTGAACTGACTACTTCAAAACTGCACTCTCAGTTTTGCTACTTCTGCTGAGAAAAGTTGGACTAAATTTGATGACGGCGTTTTCTGAAGCTACATTTATTTCGCATAGGGCACGGAAAGCTCATAAGGAAAAGAGCCTGCATGAAAAAGGCAGTCTTCCACTGTTCTGGTGGCACTGCAGAAAGAAGTTGTGCTACTACCCTCAACCTGTAGAGAAGCCAGTTTCTTATTCTGTTCCTCAGAGCAACTGAGGCAGTAACTCCACGAGACAAGCAGCAGCTGGTCAGCCCCACTGCTACTCACAATCTGTAAGTAGCTGAAACAGAAACAGGTCACGTGCATATTACCATCCTTCTGTCAGAGAAGCCTGGGAACCACAAAATATGATGGAACTTTAGTGGAAGGGCAGGAGGAACGGACCCAATTGTAATATCCCAAGACACATACAGCTGTACATGAAAGAAAAAGCATAAATCTTGCTAAATTCCTTCTTTCATTGCCCAATACCTCCAGAAGGAAGGGGAGGGAGAATAAGTAGTATGAAAAGTATAGAAGAAAGAGAAAGAACCACCTCTTCTCAGATTCTTATTAACCACAGGTGTTGAGCATATGTGGGGGGAAGAAGGCACAAACACAGATACACTCTTATCCCTGTACTGGAACGAAAACAAGGAGGGGAAGAAAGAAGAGAGAATAACATCTTCCTTCCAGCTACTGCCTAGAGCCAGCATGGAAGACTCCTAAACTGTGTCACCTTTCGACCTTTCTTCCACTTTTTCATTGCTTTACTCTCCTGCCCACATCTCAAACAGGATTTAGGGTGAACTGCAATCCATAGATGTGGGACCTCCCAACTGAAAGCTTGGGATTTGCATAACAGGTTGGGGTTTGCAGTTGCTTTCAATCAAAATGTTGTTTCCACATTCATCTGAAACAGATCAGCCATAGGCTTGGCACAAATCTCCTTTAAAAAAAAAAAAAAAAGGCATCACTAAAGCCACACTTTGTTATAGTAAAGCGGCATTTGTTTACATTACACTAGCAGCTGAGATCAGAGACTTATTAGTTGACTACTGCATGGGACTTCGAGTAAGACAGCTCCTTCTAGAAAGAATCTATTTAACACAGAGAAAGACTACCAAGAAAGATGGCATTATTATTTTTTTTTAACAAAGAACTACGAGTTCTTTTAAATAAAGAACTGTGAAGCAAATTAAACTTGCTTCAAATCATGTACTCCTTTAGAGTTTAGAGCTCTGATTTCCCAAATATTATAGTCCCATGCATGCCCCAGGGCATCTTTAGGACAAGGAAAATTTTTCCCTTACCTGACAGATGCAGGTGAAGCAGCCTGAATTTCAGTTTCCTCTAACTTTACAGGAGATTGCCCAGTATAAGAAATGAAAAATTTAGAGATGCAAGGAGGTTGCATCCTAGGGATGCAAGATAGCGCCTACTGGTATTAAGTTTCTTGGGTGTCTCAGCAGTTGTTACTCAGACACTTACGGTCAAGCTGACTACCTGATCAGAGCAAATTTCTCTCCCAAAATCAGACCGGCAGACACCACCATGTCTTCCTACCTACCTCCTACACCTGTATGGTCTGGTTTGAGATATGTCTCAAGGATTTAAAAATAGAGATGTTAAAAAGGCCCATAGTCTCCCCTGGTTTCTCCTCTCCAGTACACCGTAGTTTCTGAAACCAGTTTTAAATACCAAAGAGTAAAGTTGCACTGTGAGTCAAGAAGTGCTCTGTGGCTTGCAGCTGGGCAAGTTTACAGGTGGAGAAAGGTACAGCAATTGCTCCTGTGTATGCTTCCAGACCTAATTTCTGCTGTATCATTGCCCTGACAGTGGTGGGCAAGCACAGAGTTGAGGATACAAAAAAAAGTCTCCTGTCCATTCCCAAGTTTCTACCTAACAAATAATGCCTTGAACCTTATTCTTTTGATGTGAAAATCAGATCAATACTATCCAATATTTGGGGAGATGACTATCTTGCATCCCTAATATACAGCTTAAAATGAGGGAGGTCCATCTGCTTAACGTTAAAGGTTTTCCTTCTTTCTTGACCACCCACTCACAGATGAATCTCCCAGAATAATTTCTCCTTTCCCTAGTGGGAATTACTTCAACGTACTACAAACTAAAATCTGCAAGCTATGTTCCACATGCGTATTCCCAGACTGATGTGTACAAAGGCCATGAAAAGACCAGATCAAAATATTTATGAGGCTTAAACCTTCAAGTTTTAGAGAAAAGTAAATTACACATATAATGCACCAGGCTCTTCCTCTTGGTTCTAGGCATTCTTGTGCCAAGTGAGCAGCTGGCAGTTATTATAATGCTATTGCTGCCAGGCTAAAAATTCCTCCAGTGAAAAGAAAGTGAAATGCTCTCACTCAAGCATAAAGCCAGCTTTTCTACCAGTCATGCTTTGACTTCAGAAAAACATGAATGTTATTAACGTAGGTGGATTAACGTACAGGTTCCACTGCACAAATCCCACAAACCCAGTGCATCTTGTGACTTCAGAAAGACCTCAGACTGCAGCTTATGGCATGGCTACAATTTTTGCAACCTGGTAATCAGGCAGTCAAAAGCATGAATGATACAATTTTGCACCCTACTGCAATAGTGTATTTGGTCCATTACTTAAAAACAGTTTCATTAGTGTCACTTCACGTGATAAAGCATGAAATTCAATCATTATGCATGGAATTTGATTTCTGGAGGATCCAAAGGTGTTAAAATTTCATTCTGTATACAAAATAAATAAAACAAAACCAGGCTGTATTATTCTGCACTGTATACCAATAGGAATATTTTTTCTTTCTTCAATGTGGGCTAAGGGATACATAAAGCAAGAAATAATTAGAGGTCAATGCATTCTAAAGAGGTGCTTAGCATGCTTATGGGAAGTTAAACAGGCGGAGTGGAGATAAGTGTGATTCAGTAACAGCTAAGTGGTTGATTACAGCTTGCTTTCCTAGTAGAGGACTATAGGTTTAACTATTATAATGGCAAAGACTTCTTGTTCAAATAGGAGTAATTCACTGTTTTTCAGTCCTTGTAAAAGAAAACTGCCAGGACAAACTACATTAATTTGATTATATGGAGAAAACAGTGATTGCTATTTCTTTATCTTCCTTTAACTGAAAAAAAAGTAAAATTATAATCACTTTTATTGAAAATTATTTTCCAGCTTCCTTTTTACTGCACTGAAGACCCATTTATACAAAAGAAGAAACTGAAATACATTCCAATTTGAATTACTATTAGTAAGAAGTTTGACATCAGCTAGAAAACAGAGAGGAAAAATGCTGGCAATATGAAAGTGTATCTCGTAATCTAGGATGAAATTGGATGTTTCTCTAAAAACAAAGAATTGCTACTCTAAGTACTGAAATAATACCTTTTAAAATGCAGAAAACGGGGGGTTGTCCTCAAGCTCAGGCCTTTTATGATATCTCTTGGGCTGCAATTCTAAATTGGCAAAGATTTTCTGAAAATATTTGTGTTAAAGTTGAGCAAAGAAGGAGTAATGTTTCTAGCAACACAAAAAGTATTTTCATCTTCTTTTCTTCCCTCCCACCCCCCTTCTCACACACTTCTTCCAAAATTCTTCATATCTCTCCATTTCATTTGGATCTGGAAATACAGCATTTACCCATTTTTAATAGCTACTACAGAGGGATTCAATTATCTTTGATTCTGTACATCGCAATACACTGGGGCCACATCTGTTGCACAAGCACTGCGAATCTAGGCTAAAGAGGAGGTGGTTTACTTTTGTATGCGTACCTTCTCCCTACTACTGAATTTTGAAAGATCCCGTTTCCTAGAGTTGTCTGATTAAGCAAAAGTTATCAGTAGGAAGATCACATAAAATCTCATTAGCTTCATTAATGGTCTTGAACACTTGCACAAAGACTACTTCAGTACTTTTCAAATGTAGTAGCCTAATAGCTCTGAATTAGTTTAACATGCAAGAATCAAAAGATAAGTGTTAAAGAAAACACATTTAGGGAAATAAATATAATGAAAATATTTAGCTCTTGAAACATTGGTTTAAGAAGAGTTAGCATTTAGGGCTTCAAAGTGCTTGTTCCAAAGACTGCAGAGTCTATGAAGTTTTGCTCTGGAGCCATCCCCAGCATTCACCATTGTGTTCTCTAATAGTTTACAATAATTTTCGCAGAATAACTTGCCTTGATATATTCTTCTAAGAAAAGCCAGCAGTGTATTTTATTGAAAAATACTTAAAGCAGCGTCATCTGTTTCTAGTTTTAATTCTTTCTAATTCGGGATATGAAGTTTGGGTTACAAACACTAATACCGCACCCTCAGAGGCTTAAATGCTGAGTATTTCTTCTTGACTCCTCCCTTGGAAGGAGAGCATTTCTCCTCCCTTCCTTCCTGTAAGCTCAGGAGAAGGCAGTGGGCCAGGCAGCCTGAAAACTACTGCAACATACTCTTTACAGAAACATTTAGTTCCTTTAGGCAGTCAACATGCTTGAAATCTGTCTCTTTTTGTCATTTTCATCCAGCCCCTAATTAAATAACTATGTATTTAGGTATTTTAAATTTTAAAAAATTTACATCTATGGCTTCTCAATCCTCATCTGTTTTCTGAGCAAAGTTTCCTCAGTATTTGTAACATACTTCATTTGACAAAGACTTTTTTTTTTTTTTAATAAATTCCAGGAGTCAGCCAGTCAGACTCCATTCACCAGGATCCACAGCCTAATGGAATTATCCTGGATCACACACTCCTCATCCAAACTTAACTTTGAATTTATAAACCAATATTGTCCTGGACTTATGCGCCCTTTGTTGGCTTCCAAATTGGTTCTAAAACACCCACTCCTACATTTCGCATAGCACTTTAATGTACAGAGGAATTCATGGCTTTCAACCCATGATCCAGATTTTACTTTCAGAGAGGTAATTATTAAAATTTCCCTAAATGACACCCACGGCACATGGGAAAAAAAAAAGAAAAAAAAAAAGAGAGTGAAAAGTAATGTTTTCTGCTGTGATCAGGCATTATCCCCCAGGGTTATAAAAGGGGCCACTGCACGCTTCACAGGAGCAGCCTTCCCATTTCTGCTGTTTCGCAAAGATTCTGAGGCAAGAAGACAGAAAGAAGATACAGCAGTAAAGAAAAGGTCTCTTGTACAAGGTCCACTGCTCACGCCACTGTAATACAAGACATATAAATGTAAAAGTTTTGCTTAAATCCCTCCAAGGATCGTTAAAGTTTAATCAATCATTCCAGTGCAAGACAGAAAGGTTTCAATCACCCAGAGCCCCACACTACAGCTAACAGAAAAGTGTACCAGTTGTAGAGATTGACAATACAAATTTTGCTTATGCAACAAGAAGCTCAGTTTCCTGCTTTGTTATGACAAATAAAATATGCAGGAAAACACAGAGATAAAACCAATGCCTCTGCATTGCAGATAGAAGCAAGTCAAAACAGACCATCATGGATCAATTAGAGGTACTGGAAATTCTCATGAAATGATGTAGGCAAGCTGAAATTTCCCAGCATCGTCTCACAGACAAGCACACACATCCAATTTTGATTAGAAACCCTAAGTACAGATTCAGAATATCTACACGAAAGCTGAACCACAGAAGGTGCTGTTAGCTAATCAGAGAAAATTAAAAGGCCAGGAATAAAGAATCTACAGCTGGAGTAGGACCAGCATCATGTCAAATTGCATATGGATAGCATCTTTAACCACATCATGATACCTGTATTCCCAGATGACTAATAGGAAGAAAGTTCTATAGGTTTATCAAACAGCAAGTTAAAAGCTAGCATTTAATAAGTCCAGGTGAAAAAAACAATTTTCAGCTTAACATCTAAAACATCTGGAAAAGGTAATGCTACAATACAATTGTACACTGCAGTTTACTACTATTTTTAAATAGCCACCTGGTAAGCATAAGAACCGCTTGGAAACAACCACATATCACAACACCTTAAGAAAAACTTACGGTAATCAGAACTAGAAGTTTCCTATTGCTTGTCTCATTTTGTCACGATGTTTTTAATTAGTATTTTTGAAGGGTCTAAAATTTGATCTTTGGGCAACTGGCACATTTTATTCAGCAAATAAGCCTCAGCTGAAACTAAGCAATGACAACTATTTAACTACACATGAGAAGGATTTAATATGTTCTGGCAGAAAAACTGCCAAATGTCATTTCTTGCAAAGCTAAACAATGAACTTCCAAATTATATTTAAAAATTAGTAGTACATGTTATTTTAGTTTCAGCATCCTAGTAATCCAAGTACTTACTACTCAACAACATTTTGACAGATCTATGACAGCTTAAGTCACGTGAACTCTTGTGACTCCTACCCAAATTTTGGTAATACCATGCAAGCTAGATTCTTCACAAATCACACATCCATTAAACAAAAAGCACACAAAATTTCTTCCTCTTAATCTTATCATTTCCCACATTTTTTGCCCTGTATCCTCTCCTAAGTAAGCTCTGTTGTGTATACCTCCTTTCCCAAACTGCTCTGTTTCTAGTCCCAGAAGCTAGTTTAAACCCCCTTCAAAAACAGGAAAATCATCCAATGTGAATTTCAATCTGTGATAGGGATATTCGAGCAGGGGAACATTAACTACCGCCCTCATCAGAAGCATAACACACTGGAAATACAATGAGGAATACCAAAGAAATCCAGGGAAACAAGGAAATTCTCAGACTACCACAAAACACCAACGAAAAACCCCAATGTAAATAGTATGATGTTTTATATATGGAAGTCACCTTTGCCAAGTGGCAGCCCTCTCGGATTAGCTGTGCAGCCTGCAAAGTTCCAACTGTTCTCACTCCTGGCCAAAGGCTTGGCCTGCTAAGCTTCTGAAAGGAAACATACACACACACTTTGAGCATTTTAAATGCTCCAACAGCTCACGTCCTTGATCAAAAAAAGTTTTAACATTACTGGTTGGAGCTGAAAAATCTTTCATCTGTATAAAGGAAGACATTAGAATTCCTACAGTCAGCTAAAAAGACTCACATCTTTAAAAGTGGCACTTGCAGATTTCAACGAAGAGGTCCACGAAAGCTGCAGTTTTCATTTTCCACATTTTATGTATTCCTGCAAACACAACATGGCTTGAATGTTCTGCCTCATTGCCTCATTTTTGATACATTTCTTCTACTACTGATAACTTAAGTAAAAAGCTATGCTCAGTGATCAGTGAACTGTCACAACTCAAAGCTCCTCTGCATATGAAAGCTAATTAGGATTAAGATGGAGGTATTACTTTACACTGCAGTCTGCATGTACAGACAAGACTTTTTAAAATAAAAACAAAAGAAAAAAAAAATCTCACATGAGCCTTTCAAGTTTTCCCACCACAGCACACAAAATTTATATCAAATATCATTCAGCATGTAGAAGTATGAAGTTCTGGTAGAATTACAGTCTCCTGCAATGATGACATTGCATTTCCAAAAAAAACCCAAAAAACCAAACAACAACAACAACAAAAGAAAAAAAAAACCAAAACCAAAAACCAAAATCAATCTACAGAGTAAAACCATGAGAAAACTTAAAGGTAAAAAGCTCCAAAGTGACTAACACAGTGTTTTTATTTCTAAGTACTCTGAAAGAGGAAATAAAGAGGTAATAAAAATCCAAAAGTTTTATTGCTGGAAAAACACATCGCTATTTTCAAATCTCCTCTCACAAGGAGCACACTACCACAAAGATGAAAAATTCCTGTTTTGCTGTAATTGCATGGGACCAAACTTAAAAGAACAAGGGAAACACTGTAAGAAGCCAGCAGGGCACACTGAAAGAAGCCAGCAGAACACTCTTGTGTTTCCTGAAAGCTTTCCAGATGTAAATTTCCGTGGTCATTCACCTTGGAGTACTGAGAATGACAGGAAGAACCACCTTCCAATACCAGCTTCACGTTTTCTGAATAACCACACTAACATTTTCGCTCCATTTGAAGTCTCCAGAATAAAACATATACTTGAAGATGCAAGCAACAAGAGCTCTGGCAGAAGCTGTTTTTCTCTGACCAAGAGAGATCAGACCAACTCCTCCAATTCTCCCTTAAGTTCCATTTTGTTACATCTAGTCACTCAAAATTTCCACTTTAATTTTTCAATAGCCTTTCTAAGTGATACCAAGCTACAGAATGTATTTCCTTTTTCACACACGACTATTATCTTTCCCAGATGACTCTATGCAGTCTTTACTGGTTTTAGTACCAAGTAGGAATATTTGAAATAATATTTTTTATTTGCAGTTAGCAACAATTATTTTTATTTGAACACTATCTATAGGATTGAAATCCAAAAGTGAGATAGGATCATTTAGACTGCCTTGCTAAATGCCAACTTGTGTTTTCCTATGGTAAACACATACAGGTTTCCACATCTTCAGCATCTACCATGGGAAATCCCAAAGTGTTAAGGGATCGGAAGTTCACAAATCAGAGTTACCATCGTATTCTGCAACAGGGGTCAGAACTTGGAAAAAGAGAACCAAGAGAATATCTGTGATTGAGTTTTGTGGCATATCTGTATAGGAGGAGGCAGATGAAACATTGCGACAAACGGGCATTTTTTAAAACTGAAGACTTTTACATTTAGGAAGTGACTGCATCAATCTCAGTGGGATTTTTTCCAAACTCGATCTCCCGTATCTCTTCATTCTCACAGCACACCCAAATTTTCCTTAAGCATACTGCTGCACGTAAACCTGAATTAAGGATTAGAAAAACAAACCACCCAGTGAATGTGCCACTGTTGAAACTTAAACCAAATGTAACATTAAAGGTGTACGAACCAATTGAACCTGCTAACAGAGTAGTGTTGCTTGGTCTGTGGAGAGTATTTAGTGGTAATACTATGGTCTGTGGACATAAGTGGGACAGAATTTGTAAGAAACGTAACAATCTTGATCAGATAACTAGTAGCACTGGAAAAAAAGCCAGACAAGACTTTCGACAGGCAAGAGAACTCGTGTATATAAAATTTCCTCAGTTATTTTCACTTTATAACAACTGGTTAACACACATACACTCCTTTACAAACATGGCTTAATGGAACTACTGAACATACATGGTATCACTCAAAAGCTGTACTAAAAACCAAGAATTCAAACCTGTAAACATGTTTTTTAAAAAATCATATACAGTATTTTCTTCTTCTAATTTAAAATGTGTTGATCCAGTTCTCTTTAAAAGTGCACAAAAATAATAATTGTGTCAAAGCTATAAACTGGTATTGCCAAATTTCAATGGAGCAAATTTTCAAGTTGATCTATGGATACCAAAAAAATAAAATGGGACTTTTAATGGAAATGCTGACACAACCTTAACTATGACAATGCTAACGGCACTGCTATAATAAATCTGTCAGTTTCTGTAATGCCTATGACAATCCCATTAATATGAATGATGTACACTTCACATAGCATACTACATAGCAACTGCACAAGTTATATCATCTTCATTCCGAGTAACAAATCAGTAATCAATATTTGTAAAAGCACACTAATCCTTTGTAAAATCACTGGTTTAGTGATTGAAGAGTTTGCTCAATTTACACAGTTAATCCCTCTTCATCTGCTTGAGCCCTCTATTTATTCCAACCACTTACAGTGGTAGCTATAGCAGATTAATACATTCCCCCATGCTAAACATGTCTTGACAATTGACCCAGCATATTGCTGTCAGGATAATCTTTACAAACACTGGGCTTTTCTTACCCAGCCTGAAGGTAACATTTAGAAATCAAAAGTTTCCAAATAGTCTCAGAAAGATCCCTTCACACATATTATCACTTTTCCATTTAATTGTTTCTTGGAGGCAGCACCTACAGTCATATTTTATGGCCCAAAAAGGTACTCTCCTGACTTTTTTAGATTAATAAGGTTAAAAACTATTATAATGATGCAGTCACAATAAGATTTTTTTTGAGCAAGAAAGTTATATAGAAACAGGAAAAATAGCAAAGAATGTGTTGTAGCATATTGTAAAGTGAAACAATGAGATGCCCATCTGTGTAAATACAAGTAAATTAGCATCCTTTATTTAAAGAAATGATCTGAAGCAGTAGCACTAAATTAAGACTACACAAAAAGAAAAAAGGTCACCATGAAGTCTACAGTGAGAAAGGAAAAAACAATAATGTTTAATTACAGCAGAGACAAAAATATTTAGTTACATATTCATACACCTCTGTAGCTCTGAATTGAATTTTACAATAAGGACTGGTGTGGTTCTGCAAGATTTTTCTCCATTTTGAGACTTCTACCCCTACAAGAGGCAAATATTAATCAAAGCATAATTTTCTAAGCAACTGAGAAGAATTAATGTAGATAGTAGTCTTAGTTACACACTAAATTCACATTAATCTTTCAGATCTATGAAGCTATGCTTATCTGCCATTGTATACAATAGCAAAAGTTAAGATCATGTAACTAAACTGACAACATAAAGGAGTAAATCTGAAAATATTTTTAAAGGTAGAAAGCTAAGAACTCATGTTTAAGGACAAATAAAGTAGAAACCCTTAAAAAGTTAAGTTGCATGATTAATCATGTCATTCTTCTCATGGTTCTTTGGTAACTTATATCAGAGAAGAATGATACCATGTTATCTGTACAGGGCATAAGAATTTTAATGTCCATACAGAATTAAATCTCAAAGTTAGAATAGTACAACTGCTTAATTCTTAAGTTTTCGTAAGAGCAATTCTTGATCTATTGAAAGACAGTGTAAAAAAATGCTAAGCAGACCAAGGTGGGGAGTTGGTTGGTTGTTTAAAAAGAAAACAAGCATTAAGAGAGAAGTCAGAGAAACTGATGCTCAGAACAGAAACTGAAACATGCAGGTTTGGCCAATACATTAATTACTAGGCTATTGCCATGGTTTCAGCTGATATGGAGTTAACTTTCTTGCTAGCAGCTGGTGTGGGACTATGTTTTGGATTTGGGATGAGAGTGGTGTTGACAGCACACCGGTGTTTTTTGATTGTTGCTAAGCAGTCAAGTCCTTTTCTGCTCCTCACACCGCCCCGCCAGCAAGTAGGCTGGGATTGCACAAGAAGTTAGGAGGAGACACAGCTGGGACAGCTGACCCCAAATGACCAAAGTGGTATTCCATACCGTATGACATCATGCTCAGCGTGTAAAGCTGGGAGAGGAAGAAAGAAGAGAGGGACATTTGGAGTTACCACATTTGTCTTCCCAAGTAACTGCTATGCATGATGGAGCCCTGCTTTCCTGGAGATGGCTGAACACCTGCCTGCCCATGGGAAGGAGTGAATGAATTTCTTGTTCTGCTTTGCTTGCATGCGTGGCTTTTGCTTTACTTATTAAACTGTCTTTATCTCAACCCGTGAGTTTTCTCACTTTTACTCTTCTGATTCCCTTCTCCACACTCTTCGGGGAGGGGGGAAGGGGGAGTAAGTGAGCGGCTGTGTGGTCCTAATTGCTGGCTAGGGTTAAACCACAACAGGTACAGAGCCTAAATTATCCAGCTGGCTCTAGAGGTGCAACCTAGATTCAGGCATGCACTTAAAAACAGCTGGCAGAGCACAGAACACTGACTTAGTCATCAGGTATAGTCACAGCATATATCACAAACTTGACATGCTTGATTTATAATTTGAAATAGATACACAGAAAAAAAAGAGAAACCAAAACTATAGTAGGAGCACTAACTTGAAGGGGCAGTGATGAACTTCAACATTGAAGGCCATTAAAGACCAACTGAGGAATTTAGATTAACAAAACAGAATCTTGTTAAGCAGATGGACAGCCCAAAAATTTGTTCAGCACAGATTTGTTCCATTTGTTTCACTGTTGTGATCTTGTCAGCCTTAAAAACTAGAAAACATGACTGAAGACATGTCGTACAATATGGAACAACCTAAAATTTATCATTTGGTTATTAAACACAGAAAGGTGTCACTGTTGAACAATACCATTTGAAGGGTGAAAAAGATGAGCCGCAGCACAAGTCAGCAAATTTCAAGAAAAGAAAAAAAAAAGACACACCAGTCTTCTGACTCTCTCTTCCACCTTAAGAAGCAATTAGCCTTCTAAACATCAGGGACTTGACTAACCACCTGAAGCTAGCTGCGATGACACAGACTTGGGGGCAAATACTGAACTACACATCTGATTCATTTGTGGTGTCCTTTTCAAGTTGAGTAGAAGAAGAAGAGATGTAGGGCACAGTTATCCTACAACACAGTCCAGTGTGGTACACAAAAAATTCTCTTTGCAAATTCTGGAAGAGTTTTGGCCAATCAGAAACTCAAATTCAGAGCAGAAATAATTTTCTGGAACTAAAATTCTAGATCTTCCTTTGAGCCAAGACATTAAAAAAGGATGAAAACCAGTAAGATTCAGTTAAAAACCATACTAGAATTTCAGTTAAAAACCATACTAGAATTTAAGTCTATTAGGAAAAAAGGCATTTTGTAGCTATGTGAAGGATTATAAATTGCATAGTGGCTCAGATTTATTAATCTTTCTTCCGTTACATAAATTGAAGATCACTGAGACGGAAGATTTCTGTAATACAGAATACAATCTGTCTTAAGAATTTCAAACCTCTGGCAAAACTCTCACAGGAGACTTCAGCAAAACAATAATGTTACAGCTCAAATCTAGCTTCAATATTTAGCTGGATTATAGAAAGAACGTCTAATCATCTCTAATTTGCAATACCTCAAGCAATCAATGAAAAGAACAAGCATGACAAAGACATCTATTGCAACTGATGTGAACATGACGGCTATCCTAGACATTACCTATACGATCAAATAAGAGGAGTCCACTTTAACCTACTGACAATTTTACTAGCTGTCTGGTTGAAAAAGCCCAGCTGTACTTAGTCTTGACTGACCAGTGGATGGAGGTTGAAACCACTACTCAGAGGGTTTTCCTGAAAGCTTCCAGCAACCTGGTTAAAACCCGCAGAGTTCATTTAGCCACCCATTATGACTTTTTAAAAAGTACATGGTACTTCAGAATGCTTAGTATTCCAAGGTTTAATCTGATATCCTTCTCTACTCTTATGCATTCTTCTGTGAACCATTCTGTTTTTGCAACTAGTGGTAGAGGCCGCTAATTCGGTCTCTAAATGACACAAGTGCCCAAAAGAACAAACAAGTGAACAAATGCTACCAAGAAAGTCTGCAGCAAAATCTTAAAATATATTAGACTGCTGTGAACTCAGTCCTGCTGACATTCTGTGAAATCTGGTCAGGAAAACATCTGGGGAGCCAGACTAACAGTCAGCACCACCAGTCAAAGACAAAGCAACACCAGACTTCTGATCTGCGGCATCCCAAGGTGCCCACAAGACGGCATATTGCTTTTGCCTCCAAACCCATGACGAAGGGCTGAATGAATATCAGGATAGCCAACAAGTTGCAAGTCTCTGCAGAGCTCAGCCAAGCAGCCGCTGCTCGTGCTTAAGGCCAGGCTGCAAAAATGGGAGAAGGAAACCAGCTGGAGCGATCAGACTGCAGGTGGTGGAGCAACGGCAAGACTGACAGGCCAGAATGCTGAAATCCTGAGGCAATTTCTGTAAAGGCAGCAACAGTCACGAAATATTGCCTAAGGTGCCTGTTAACCCTTTAACGCACATTGATCCTATAGCTGCAGTGTTGGCCATTGCAGAATAAAGATTAAAGCATTATAGGGTAATAATTGGTTTAACAAGACCTTTTCAGCAGTTGACAGGCAATTAAGTCTTCAGTTTAGCTCTAAAATATTTACTCTGACTCTCTAACTGCATATAAAGACATATCTCTGAGAACATCACTATTCCAGTTACAACTAGTAATGCCCCCTTTAGGACTTTTAAGCAACTTTCATACAGGTAATGTAGAAGATGCATGGATTATTTTAGGTTTTTCATATGACTAAAGACATTATCAAAAACATTTTGAGCAATATGCATCTTCCCCAAGAATGCTGTAGTGTGATGTACTTTTGCCCACATTTTGAAGCACAGCTTTATAAATTTTATATATTTTAACTAGTCAATGTAAGCCAATTCCCCTTGTTCAGTATGCCATTTCATCAGCATAAACGATGCAGAAACTACTTCACTTTTAGAGATCCCAGCAGAAATAAACATGCATATATGATGACTAATCAATTACATGTTCTCTACACAGGCTCCTATCACGCAGAAACAGAAGTGAAAAGATGTACTTTAAGGAAAACTTTGCATTGAGAATGCTCCGTTGATTAGGTACAGGGCAAAAAAATATACATAGGGGTTGTCAACACTACTGTCACGTACAGAAAGGAAAATTAAGAGTCATTTGTTATTCTCAGTTGGAGAGGTCACTAATGTTATCTTGCACATGATGATTTGATGCACTACATATGATTAATGCTTGTTTAAAGGACACTGCCAAGGTTTCTAGGTCAGACTATGACCTTCCATATTTTTTTTTCAGATATCCATAAGCAGAATATTAATAATTCTGCAAGTATTTTCCTCTCTTTTGAAAATATTTTAATACTATCCGCTACTATTAAAGCAATAAGTCCAAAATTAGCAGGTGGCAAAATAGCAAGACAAAAACGTCAGCAAGGAAGCAAATGTCTCCGAATCATATTTGTATTGTATTATTTTAAATGATTGGTCCAGTTGTGACTATCACATTCTAACTGCACAGGTTTTCACAATTTCATGTATATACGTGTCTCAATGCTTTAGGATAAAATTGTGTATGCTTAGACTCAGAATTCATGATCAAAGTCACTTTAAGATGGTTCAAAATTTTAAAGAATAATGCAAAGTGAATGTATTTGCTTTTTTTTCTAAAGAACTGAAAAGCAAAGTTCTCAAAACTCACTAAGATATTGCATTTTTACACAATGTGCACTAATTATATTCCTTAATGTGTTCTTACATTTCTGGCTACAGCTTTAGTTCTCTTAAAATCCGTAATCTGTGTTGGACATAAATCCTTCAGTTTACGGAGAGAATGAATCTATTTTTGTCATTTAATTTTTCATATATTTTTAAATAACTTTAAAATCTAAGATGAGGAATTAGAAATACACAGTAAAAGAATTGTTAGAAAAAGGAAGGGTCAAACTCCTGTGAATGCCTTGCTGTTCACAAATCTTCAGGAACTGAACTGTTGTCTGGATCATACTTGGAAATCTCAAGTTTATAGCGATATAGAGGCATATTATTTTCTGTTCAGGGATATGAGAATGATGATTTATTATCTAGGCTAAGATCACCATTAAAAGAGAAATAAGCACTGCCAATTTTTTCTTTTTGTTTTTTTAAACACGAAATATTCTTAGTAATAATATTAGATTTGTTTTTCAAAAACTTGAGAACTGCAAAATTTCTTTCGAAAATAATTTTTTCCTCATCACTTTCCAGCAGCTCTGAGAGGAAGAGACTTTAACACATCATCATTACATGGCACTTGCTTCAGATTTAAACATGTAACTCTGTGGTTACATTTTTCCCTTTATGACTCTACTTACAAATGTTTAATAACAGACTGATTTCTATATTGTCCATGTATTCTTCTGCTTTTCCACAGGGTAGCAGTGTGCTTCAGAACAAGGCCACCACTGTGGGAATACGAATGAGTACACAAAATCCCTGCAGAAAGCAGCTGTTCCCTCTTGTACATATGCAAATGTAAGAATGCTAAATAATGAAGGCAGCTTTATTTCACAAAGGCAGAGAACAACAGAGCCAAAGTGGACTACAACAAAGTTTTTGTAGGAAGCAGTGAACTGAAGTCTACAAAAGAAGAGTATGAATTCTTCTTAATATTCTTGGTGGTAAGAATCATGCTTCTGAGGAAAATATTGATTAATTTTTGCAAAATTATTCCTCAAAATAATTTTTAAAAGCCTAAAGACAAAGACATAGATGCATATTTTCTAAGACACTGAGTTTATTCAAAAAAATTATCATGTAATTAAGACAGAAGTCTGGACATTTTTCCCCCCCAACACTATCAGTCTTACGTATGACCTTGGACAAGTCATTGAATCTAACTCAGTTTTCTTGTCCATAAAATGGAGATAATACCTCTGCCCAGGGCTACTGGGAAGCTAAATTCATCGTCCATAAACGTGATTTGAAATAGCAAGGTGAAAGGGCTTTATCAGTGTTACATACTGCTGCATTTTTCATTGCTTTTAATAAGCCTAATGAAACCATGTAAATTTTGAATGACAACATTAAGCAGATTTTCAGGCCAGCTCTTGCTAGAAGTAAAAGGCATTACAGATTTCTTGAGATGACCCTGATTTGAGCTCTGACAACTAATGGCTGAGTCAGAACATTGCTATGTGAAGTACTGTGAAGAGTCTTCCAGATGTCAGTTGTTCTAACAGGGGACCGTTTATTCAGTACCGGAGAGAGCAGTTGCATCAGTGATAGAGTAGGAAGAAGAAATGCTAGAAAAGAAGAAATGATTCATATTTACTTGTTGGTTAAGCAACAAGCAATACTAAAATCTTTCAAAGCTTGTGACCGGCATTCACTAGTGAAGTTTAGTACAAACCATGCTTCTCACACCAGCAAGTGCACAGACAGCAAGAACTAATTTATCAAACCAAAAATATACCAGGCACAGACTAAGTGCACAGTTCTCCATACTGATCAGCTACAATCCCTTACCATGAAAAGCTGCCACCATAACCCCTGGAGGGGGGCTGGTAATAATACACGTCTTGAATTCACAATCCAAAAAGGAAGTCCTCTGACAATACATCTTTTGCAACAACATTGAGTGTCACACCTCTATCTCACCTAACTGATACATGCTTAGGGCCACCATAGTTGCTGCACTTTTAAACAAACAAACTGATCTCAGCTTTTAACCTGGATAATTGAGCAGCATAAAGTTACACATAAGATACTGGTTTAGTTTGCATGCTCTTCCTGACATGCTCTACAAATAAAATGCTACATGTATTTTTAAGAAAAAGAGAAAAATCTAGACCAAAATAATTCACCTACTATCCTCAAGTGTCTTCTACAGAGAACATCCTTGTCATGGAACGAGTCTGTGAGCAACACAATACTAAACTTTACAATGCAGAATCTTCTGCATTATTTTTTTAGAGGATTATTCCACAAAATAGCTTTGAAGAAAAAAATAGTTATGTTTTTAGTGTCATTGAGCTTCCTGTTTGTACTGATCTTTAGTAGAGTTGACAGGTCCGCTGCTTCAGGCATTGGCCTACAATTTTTGTCATCATCTACCACCTTACTGCTTTTGGTGCTAAGCTGCAAGACTTTTGTACATGTATCAGGCTAAGCTTCCAGATGCCCTAAGCCCCCAGTCCAATAGCTACTACACTTGCACAAAATCAGCTCTACACCACACATACAAAAAGGACATTTTCGATGCTGTGTCACATTTGCTGTATGTGCCATAGAGTAAACTGAGTACAGGACCTGTCTGTTTGAAGGCCTGCTTTCATGATCGCGTATCCCAACAGACACGGGAACAGCAGACTGCTGAAGCATTAAGAACTGCAACACAAAAAGCAGATTTTCTTCCCCAAAAGAATGTCTTAAGAACAGCAGAAAATAACAAAAGCATGTGAAAACAAGTATACTCCCAGACATTTCTGCAGTGGGTTTTCCTAAATATAACATGTATTTTTTCATACATTTCTCTGGCTAACTTTCTAAGACAGTTAATTCAAGGTTTTCACCTCATCTGGAAATGAAACATGTGGAAGTATTGTAACAAGATGCCATGGAGTTGTTTTCTTCCCCTCCCTCGAGACGTGAGAAAATTTCCAATCCCAGAGCAGCAGTGAGAATGGCCAGGAACGTGTGGGGCTTTCCTTACTTCGCTTGTCTTCCAGCACCCATTTATCCTCATTTTCTAATCTTGCTCTAACCTTCAAGGTGGGAAATAGCAGTAAACTGCAATGGCAGGTTGTGAGAACAGATACATGGCACAGGAAACGGGACTCAAGTCCAAAGTTAGGAGCTGGGCCTGGCTGTGCTATACACCTATATACATCAACTACAGAAGGCATCATCAAGCCCAGCAGGAGTATATGAGAGAAGCAGAAAGGTCTCTGCCAATCAGAGGAGAAGGAAAGCACATGAAACAAATTATGAAATTCAGGAAACCATTTTCTGCCATAATATTTATAGTATACACACAGTTTCACAGAGCAACTGTATGTTCCACTCTTAAATCCAGATGGCTAGTGTGTAGCCTTCCAGCCAGAAAACATTTCCTTTTTAAACAACAGCTTCAAAGACACCAAGCCTGGGACACTCTTGTTAGAGCCTGACTTGACCATTTCATTGTCCACAACTGCACTTGAATATCAATCAACCACATCAAGAGTGGGCTGTTCAGACCCATCCTCTCTCTCACCATTAGTGAGAATCTGAAGTATATTTTTGACAGCTATTTCCCCCTCATGTGATGGAAGAGGAGATGGAGGGTCTTCTGGACACAACCATAGCAGAGTTAACTCTCTCTCTACTCAGTTTTAGAGAGACACTGTCAGTTTACTCCCATAATCACCTAGATTTGCCAAACAGAGATCTCTAAGGAAAATGGAGTAAACTTTTTGCACAGAGTTGGAAGAGCAATGTGCTTGCAGGAAACCACCTTTCCCATCCCATTTGTTTCTGGTTCTAGCCATTCCCTTTTCTGACATCAGTGCCTATCTCAGTGCAGAAGAAAGGGTCTTTCCAAAGTCTTACTCCTCAGAGTCTTTCCTATGTCCAGTACTGTTATTTTCCAGGCTGCTTCCCGCTTTTAAACTCCCATCATTTCCCCTTCTTCTTTATCTCCTCCTTCTCCATATTTTCGGTCCCAGCTCCCTGAGATCCTGCTGTGCTTAATGGTCTCCTCCATTTATGAAGGAGTGACCGCCCTGCATTACCCAGATCACGTTGTGCACCCACTTTACTCGCTGGCACCTCTCCACATCAGGGAGGATCTTAGCCAAGTGAGCTCTTTATTCCCACATATCCCCACTCTCCTGCCACAGTCCTTGTAACCGGGTGAGCGTGCCACCTCCACTGGGCACAGGTCCTGTTGCCAGCTAGACTCACAGAAATAGAATCCCCAAGCCAGCTGCCCAGGAGGGGTGAGGCAAAGGGGTAGCACAGGTGTCAGGGACTGAGCTGTAAGACAGGTCAGCTGTTTTGGGGAGAGCCACATCCAGCCCGTCAATCAGGAGTCACCTCTCCTCTAGGTTCTGACATTCCAGTGAATGAAGTAAATGGGAAGACATTTGTTGGTTTTACCCTCTCCTTTCGGTGCTTTCTTTGATCAGCTTTGAACATCTCATTGGAAGTGCAACAGTAAGTATCCTATTACTTTTCTAATTTTTAACACCACCCCCTCCATTGTGGCCCCCATCTTCAGTATTATACTCTACCACAGGTATAGTCTTCTAGCATTAAAAATTTAAGAAATGCTTTAGGTTCCAAAGCATATCAGCAATTTAAAAGAACCAGTCCTTATACTCCAGCAGGAGCCATGCATGCCAACCATTTGGGGGGGGGGGGGCAGAAAATTAAAAAAAAATTGGAAAACCAGGCTTGAGAGAGACCTCAGAGAAATCTTTTACTTCACATACCTGCTCTTATTCCCAAATCAGGGCGGGATTTACCTAAAGTAAATGTCTGCCACAGGTTTGATAACTGTTTCATGGACAGCATAGCTACCTATGCAGAAGTAATAAAGGATTGAGTATGGTGTGGTAACCTTCTCGGCTACCCTCCTGCAATTCTGAATCAAAACTCAGATACACCTGCACTAGCACCCAATGCCAGACAGATACAAGCTCTGTCCTCCCTCAAAACCCGAAACTCCAAGGCCATGAGCCCACCATACCCATGCTTACTGGCCCCACTTCTCAGAAGAGCTGTTCAGCCCAGAGGCATTGCTCTGATGATAACACTCCACTACTCAGCACCGTGCTGGCTTGGACACCCCTGCCCTCTTTATTTGCAGAGTACCTACCGCAACAGGACCCTATTTTTGTTTGCAACCTTTGAGCACTTGAGGAATGACAATGGTAAAAATAAGAAGCAGTGTACGTGACAGAGCTTGTATCAATAGATTTGGAAAGCTCCATACAGAACAGACTCTCCTTTGAGCATATATTCCCTTGCCGCAGTTATCCTCAAAACCCTTGGGACCAACATTGATACGTACGCATAACTAAGGGGCCTTCAGACAGCTATAACCAACTTCCACATTTATTTATTTTAGTATCTGCTGGGATCGTAGCATATA
>NW_009648900.1:216565-220179 GCF_000708025.1 Charadrius vociferus
TAAGTAGAAGAGAGAAACACTTTAAAAAGTAATCCGGTTACAGAACTTACTATCTGAGAGCTAGGGTTTAGCAAGCTTGAAAAAAAAAAAAGTAATTACAGCTACATTGTAATAGTTAATAGGAGACAGAATAAAAAATGGTAAGGGATATAAATATTTTTGAATCAAAGCATAAACAATTCACTGGTGTGGCGTAGGAAGCAACTTCACTTCCGGAGGTTCCTCAGTACTCTGTTTATAGGCACCCATTTCTGAAGCTTTTGACAGGGATTACAGTCAACTCCAGAAATTTAAGAGTACCAAAACAGAGCGGTCTTCCTGATCTGGTACCTCTCTGTGGAAAACTGACACTAGCTACAAGAGAAGCAGGAACAGACACTAAATATTTATTCTGATAAAAAGTTCACATGGAATTTTTAGCATAGTTCAACTTACACAAACTGCAATTAAAATACCACAAGAATAAACAAACCAGTCTCTCTTGGAGCTTGGTAGGCAGTGTTAGAAGAAAAACAAACATGATATCTGCAGTGTTAGGTTTTATGCATGCTACCAAAGTGTTTTTCTTAAAGGTTGATACCAACTGAAACTGTGAACAAAATCAGGGAGCAAAATTAAAAACAAGATTAAAATGCCCCTTACTCAGAATTACTATGCTTTAGAGTATACAGCAATACAGAAGAAAAAAAAAAAACAGCCACATTAACAAAGTTCATGCTGAGAAAATAACTCATTAGAACCAAACAAATCCAGTGATAGTCTTGAAATGCCTTTTTTTTTTTTTTTTTAAGTATTTCAACAGCAGAGAAAGATGAGAATACAGAGATTTATTAATTTTTATTACGGCATCAGAAACACCACTTTCTTCCATTTAAAGACAAAACCAGCCTCTCTGAGGGGCAAAATTTTCTGAAAATTTTGCCGCATTCTCCATACTACATTTCTCCAAGCAAGAAACCGCATATATAAAAATTTGACCTTTTAAATACACTTTTCTTCCTGCTTTGAAGTATTTCAGGTTAAATGACTGATAGTTTAAAAAGTGTAATATATAGATTACATACATTACATAGATTATATACAGATAAATAGATTACAGACAAAACATACAATATATTTTCAAGCATTATATTTTCTAATTAAATTAGTAGCTCATTGATACACATCGGTTTTATCTTTTGGTGTTCTGAATGCCTGCTTGATTAAAAATTCCCAGCATCCCTGACTGACTGACTTTTACATGACTGACTTTACATTGGTAAGTCCAATGAAAAAAAGCAGATGGTCATTATTTCTGTTTTCCTAATGCAATGCATTACCTTAAACTAAAATAAAAGAGGTTGCATTTATCCCCAAAACTTAACTCGCTGTTTGAACAAGTAAATATTACTGTTTTTTGAAATACCCACGTAAAAGAGTATATCTTGGTATCAGTGAAATGTAAGAGTTCAATACATTAATATTTATAAAGCACTGCATGAATGCAAGTTAAATTAATTCTTTAAGTCAAAAAAAGACCGTACCCATTTGCATTTCAACAAGCGAAACTTTTCCATCCATTTGACAGAGACAAGACTATAAAAGGTCTCAAATTTCTCCAATAAAAGTGGAAATTACATCTCAATATTTCGTCAGAGATTAAAAACAGAATTTTAGATGAATTATCTGATACAAAGATGGAAGTGAGGGTGCTGCTTCAAGATCTACAGAAGTAGAGCACTTTAAGACAATTAAATGATTTCCCTGCAGGCAATGTCTTTTCAATCCAAGCTAATGACATCATTTAAGGAGGATGGTCCATTTAACTGAAAGGATCTTTTACAAGGCAGACAGACAGAAGGCAATCCGGGAATGTTTTCAAGGACTTCCCATATTTCAGAATTATAATGGTGAAATGCCTACATCAAAATCTTAAACTCAAGCATTAATCAACAAAATGAAAGACTAATTTTATAAGAAAAATGTAATAAAACTCATTTTAAGAAGTTTTCCCTTTATTATTCTTTCCTTTAAAGGAACCAATTCTCTCCTAATGGTAATTATGCTGCTTTGGAGTAATGATAATACTCAGGCAGCTCAGTTTTAGGCTGCTGTTTTTAAACTGAAGCCAAATCACTTCAATCACTTGCAAGTTCAAGACTAACTTTCATAAACTTTTCTGCCAGTTTATGGAAGTTAGCTGTGATCTTTCAGAACTTACTCTACTACTTTTGGTATGGTCTATATACAAGCCTTTAAATTGCACCACCACCTTTCTCATAAAAGAAAAAAAAAAAAAAAAAGCAACGCCCTCAAATCAACCAGTAAGGGAAAACTCACAGTTTTAGTGCCTGTATCAGCAGTATAATGCACTGCTACAACTCCTGGTGATGGGTGAAGGGGGGTGCTGGGGTCCTATACCTTGTATTATCTAAATAATTTTTCTGATATTGAAAAATCAGAGCAGAATATGCTATTTTTAAATAGTTAAAGGAATACCAACATTTTCATATTAAAATAATATTATTAAAATTAAGACATTCTACAAAACTACAAACACCTCTTGTACTTCAGAAGGCAGCACCAGTTAAAACCCAACCAAAGAGAGTCTTTTTACCATTTACAATAACACTCAAAGCCATAGAAGTTGTGTACACATTAGGATGACATCTGTTAATAAATGATGTGGTTCTGAGGACAGAAAAAAAAAAAGTTTACCCTATGTCCCTTTAATATCCTTTTCAAATTGTCAAAAACTTCAGAAAGCTGGGAAGTGTGAGACACAATGGAGAGATCTTGCCATGTAAGCAGGAGCTAGAAAATGTAGAACTAGTCCTGGCTCTTAACCAGATTCCTTTTGCAATCTTGGACAAGTCAGAGCTACTTTGCCTCCACTGCTCCTCTTCAGAACAGAGAAGCAGTATTCACATCTTCCTAGAAATGCTGTGAAATGTTGTTGGTTTCATTATGTTTGGGTTTGGTTTATTGTTTGTGGTGTTTGGTTTTGTTTTGGTTTTTTTTAAAAAAAAGTATTTACAGAGAAAAACATTTCATTTTCTGGCCTACTGGGCCACTTTTCCCCTGTCTCACCCCCAAACAAACACACTTTTTCAAAGTAATGTAAGCAGTTGAAGGGAGGGAGAGAAGGGGCGGAGGGAAGGTTAAAGCATGTAGAAGACTGGGATGTCACATATGTACCGATTCATGCATTTCACAGAAAACTGCATACGTTCTCCTGTGACTGCTATTAGCATACATCAGATTGACAGAGAAAAACTGAGGAAAAGACAATGAAAGAGGATCCTTACAGTAAACAGTAAGATAACTCTGATTATCTAAATTAAATTATTTTCCAAGAAAAACAATTTTTGATCCTAATAAGATTGCCTTCTTGTCCACTCCTTTTTAAATATAAAATCCGGTCAGGTACAAATGCCGTTATCTACCACATATGAATAGCTCTTTGAAAATGGTGGTAGTTTAGGACATAAACCAATATTAAAGCCAAAATTTTACCTCAGTTTGATCGTGCACTTTTTTAATTCTCACCGTCACTCAAAAACCAAAATATGAAATGTAAGAAGTCAAGTGGGTTTATTTTAAGGACGTAACCGAGTTCTTGTCACTCTACCTCT
>NW_009648900.1:220217-255199 GCF_000708025.1 Charadrius vociferus
CCCTACATCAAGAATGTGGGTATGCTGGAGTGGTGAACAAGTACCACAACAAAAGAATGCTGGCTATTAAAGCCTGAATACAGTAATATAAAAATAATTAGTAGTAAGTGGTAATGTACAGAATAATACCACTGCATTCCTCACCACCTGGGTTATTTCTCAGTTGACAGTTATGTTTCTAGTAAAGGAGGAAGAGATTTGTACGGACTTCAACTGACATGACAGATTGAATTTCAATCCCTGCTACACACCTTCTCTATGACCTAAGTCCTCCACTAGGATATTTGCATATCCGTTTCCAAACCTTTATTCCCACTTTTTGGTTTTATCCCAACTAGGTTCTCTGAATGATGGACTCGTTCAAATTAAGGATGCATACATACAGTGGAGGATTCAAAAACTGCCTTGATCCAATGAAAATAAGGTGACACAGGAAAGACATTACACACATTTATTGGTACTTAGCCAATTTTCATAGGTTTTTCATTTTTTTTAACCACAAAAGCTAAATCACAACCTCAGTTTGTACATAAACTGAACTCCCACAAGCAACCAATGAATCTATGACTAGCAACAAAATTGTATCAAAACAAAAATCTAACCATTATAAAGGTTCCTTTCTATATTGGTTCCCACAAAAGTAGTTGCATCTACAACAGTTATGCTAATGCACTGTCAGATTTCCTCACAGAAACTTGCTATCCTCTAAAAAATAACATACTTTGACAACAAATTCTTGAAAAACACTTGACAAAATTGTGCTAGAGACCACTGCATGGAAGCCAGTCAGTGACATAGAAGTACTAAAGAACAAGACTTCAGGATCAACTTCTTCATGCATTATCTATACCAGTCTGTATCTTTATATCACTACCAAAGCTCATTTCCGTGCAAGATTATAGGTATACTGAATGAATAAAATGAATCATCACTCTTCTGTTTGTTCTTATTTCATGAACATCATTTTATTTAATAGCATATGTATTAGACAATAAAACATACTGGCAAAAGAAGTTACTTCTGGGTATGGAGGAGAAATACAACTCACAAAGATAACTTTGTTCAAAATATTTACAAATCACTGGTAGATTACTTACAACAATCTTACAGATGAAGAAGCTAATGTGAAAAAGCCATCGGAGCTAGACAACCGACTCTCAGTTCCAAAGGATGCACGAAGAACTACAGGAGGATCATCAGTGTAAGCACCAAACCAAAAGGACAAATTATGGCCTCATCTCTATGGCAGTGGGAACCAGAATAACTAGTTACGTTGTAACCACACTCTTTTTTATTATAATGCTACCTTAGAATAGCATTGTTCTAATTGCTAAAAGGCAGGGGGAACCCATACAGCAACCTAAACCACTCAAATTCTGTGCTACTCAATTTATTTTTCAGTTTTAAGGTGATTATCATGGTTTTAGCTTGTTCAGCTTCACAAATATGATTTTGGGGTTTTTTTAAACGTTTTGACTCAGTAGATTTGCTTTTTGTACAGCCTTCTTGGTTTGTATTTGTGATGCTCTTCATTGAAGGCTATTTTTACTTTAAGACCTGAATTATCACTAACTGCAAACACAGTGAAGAAATTCTCTACCTGACACTCCCGAGAAGACACTGATCATAGAACTTGGAAGAGGAGAAGTCAGTTGACAAAAAGACTGGCCTAGAAATTTAATTAAGGTTCAGACACTCAAGACCCTTTCCAAAACATAGCAAGCAGGTATTTCGTAGCAACATAGCACGGTATGAATCACTGCACCTCGTTATTATTCCCTAAAAAAGGGAAGAAGAAAAAAAAAAACCACACTCAAAGTCCCTCAAAACATCTGTTTCCGAAGGACAAAGGCAATTAACAGCGGGAGAAAAAAAAAAAAAAACAGTGATAGTATATTAGACTGGCAATAAAATTTAAAGATGCCACACGCATTAAGTTATATTTCCTAAATTAGGGCTTAAAGACAACAAGAACTGTAGATTCATCAGACCTGTTCAAAGTTAAATTTACCCCAGGTTAAAAATATTCTGGGAGCACAACAGAGCAGGATTAATTTCCCGTTTCAACATATGCACTTGTAAAGGTAGAAATCCTTGTAGACTGTCTCTTGGAAAAGGAAAATAAAATGCCACTAATATAAACAGGGTAGTGGCTTAGTTGTGGCACATAGTCTACTTAAAAATAGGCATAGCCATGCTGCCTTCAGTCTTCATATGTTCAGTGTTCTGCATATCTTAAGATATTTCTTCATTTCTACCTATTTTGAGCCATACAACCAAAGTTCATCCATAATAATTTTATATAGACTCCTTAACATAATGCAAGAGATGCTTCTAAAGAATAATAATAAATAAATATTCTATGTATTATGGTTATGACACAAGTCAGTCACCCAATATCTCAATGGCGGCTAATGAAACTGAAAGCCTAATTAGGAAGATGAGGGGAACAACCCCAGCGTTCTGGCCCACCTCCAATATGAATAATTGCATCTACCTATGCAAAATCCCCCGTCATTTCAATTAAGTGAGATATTCCTCATATCCTGCTCTTACATTGCTGGGCATAGTTTATAGTGCCACTGCAAAAACTACTGCATTCTACCCTGGATATAGTTGCATTTGGTTAGTAGCAATGTGGCAATTCCTACGTATTTTAGTTACTTTGCTCAAAAAGCCTAGTGCTTGCAAAAGGCTCTCTGCTATCAAAAAAAACCCTGAAACAACAACAAAAAAACCCCACACTAATTCATTGTGCACATATTACTGAAAGAAGTATAAAATATGTGTAGAATACAAATGACACCTTAACAGGTATCGAGGTACAAAAATAAGTCAACCAGGCATAAGCATCTCTTTGGCAGCATAACAAACAGCCACCTTATCACACTATCGCAACTCTGAAAGTCTCAGAAATTAAGCCAAAGATAACACCTCTCCTTGCTGACTGTGAAATTCTGCTAGTACGCTAAAACACCCCTCTAAAAATCTATATATACACACATCAAATTTGGCAAGGAAGAATTAAGTGAGTCACCAATCAGCCCTTCCACAGCCTCCAAAACAACAGTTGCACCCATTTCTACACCTTGCTTCCGGCTCAGCAGTATGGACACCCCGAATACCTGTTCCCCAGAACAGCTACTGATTACCTAATATTGCTTTCATTTTGTCTCGCTCCCTCACCATGCCCAAAATTCTTTAAAAAGCCTAAATTTTGGATTTTGATTTATTTAAAATTGTTTATCTGACTACAAAATAATTCCTATATGAAAAAGGATTTAAGACTTTGGTAGGTTTAACATTGACTTAAAGAGGGACATCTGGAGTTTATTATTGCCTTACCGTATCAGAGAGCTTTCTTCCTCTCCTCTTTTGACTCTGAATTGCCACTGAAATGGTTATTAGCAAGTAAACTCCTGGATGCTTATGTTAGCCGTGCTAATATGGCCCACAGTCCTTTTATTGTGCACTCCTGCTTTAACTCTCCCTATCCCTTAAAAGATACAGTTTAAACAGACTATAAAATCCGCTTGGAAAAGTACTCACTGTTTTTAGTTATGAAAGCGAAAAGAAATCTTTCATTTAGGCATATATGCAAGCATATATCCGCAACAAAAATCCACATCAACGCTAACTGTACTTACTATTTCATTCAACATTTCAGTAACCACATCGGCAATTTATTGCTCCACTATGGCAGTACGGAAACTTCCACAATAAAATACAGGCCAGGAGTGAAGAGAGCTGTAAAACCATAAAAAAAAAGTTTCCTTCTTTCTTGCCCTGGCCTTCTAGGACTGTAAATCTCAGGCTTTCTTTTTCCTAAATTGTCTGTTTTCAAGGATTACCAGTGCTATAAATACCTTTGCCTTCTACTGACTAGACACATTTTCTTCTGTAGACTCACTTCCTGTGGGAAATGTTACATCGAAAATTACACACGCACACATACTATTCGAATTGTGATCACTGCCACACTTCTGTTAATATATTTTAAAAAGCACTAAGAATAGAACAGCTTTCACCTTATCATTATCTTCTATAAAAGGAATATCAGTCCTGCATGAGAGATAGTAATATACATATTAAAATTTATTTCAAAATACAGGAGAAAATAATTTCCATTAAGTAGACCTGCTGGGAAAAAGCTGCACACACCAATGATTAAGCGTAAGTGTGCATCTGTCCTTTAAATACGCATAGCAGTAATAGCTTAGATGTAGGAGTTCAAATCATGGCCACTCTTGCTGCATATACAAATTTGCATCGGGCAATGCTAAATTAAGAAGCACCTCAGATAAGTTGACAAAAGACAAAGAAAAAATTGGTTGTAAACTCTTCTGCATTGCAAAGATCTCTTTTGTCTGTCAATCAACAGAAAAGTATTATTCCACCATCACAAAAGGCAAACCTTTGGAGGCAGCATAGGTCTGTGTGTTGTGCAAATGTGCAGTTGCTAAGAAGCAAATATGCTTCTCTTCTAATCAAATAGCCCAGCTCAGCAATGCTGCTGGCTTGGGGCAAGAAGCAAATTCCACCAGCCACAAACTTAGAAACAGTCTTGAATTATTTGTTGCTGACCGCTGGCTGAACCCTGTCCTGATGAGCACCATCACCATTAGCCACTTCTCAGTGTATTCCATCAACCAATGGCAATAGCAGCATGCTACAGCTCAGGCTGCAAGGAATTGATCAAACAGGGTAATGAGACTATTTCTTCATGGAGGTTATTTTAAATGAATATAAATATTTTCTTTCTACATAATTTGCCACCAAAGGTCACTGAACTCCCTGCGATTCTAAAGAAAAATGCTGTGGTATCCCCTTTATATATTTGAGTTAGGATATAGCCAACAAACAATTCTGGGCATTTTTGATGATCGTGTAAATCTTAATGAGGTGGCATCCCAGGCAATTGATTAGCGGCAACATTTTATCTTCGCATTTAGTTACGAACAAAAAGAAGATTTGATGCTATTTTAGAAAATCATTATATACCTACGACCTTAAAATCTTGCATGAGAGAATATATTCTGGGAACCCAAAGACTTACACTTTTACTATTAACAATAGATCATGCATATTTAGCTATGCTTGCCATTCTATAGAAAGGGCTATAATATCAAAGTTTTTTTCAACTGAACTCTTCTGTGAAAAATACCCACTTTGTATCAGAGTCAAGCTACAGATAAGGAGACCAACACTCAAGACACCCTGTTTGTCGTTGTCTTCTTTAAAAGACTACTATAAAGAGACACCAAGAGAACGACGAAATTTAATTCAAACCAACTGCTACAAAAAACTCACCAAGGCCCTCCTTGCTCCATATAAGATTTTTAGTCCTATCGTTTCCAGTCCTGGACGATTTCTCCAGTGCTGGGAAAGCACAATAGTATTTATTTAAATGCCCATTTAATAGAACTTTATTAATAAAGGCATCACACCAGGGTAGTACTAAGGCTATGATAAATAAATAACACTTATTATTTTCTACTTTAGGGACAATAGTACAAAAATATTCCGATAGACCAACTAAACACAATTGCTCATGTTTGAGAGTTCACAAGGTTACCGTGAACAACTTCAAGAAAATACTGTCAATACAAAAGAAAATTTAGATTTACACACAGGGATGAGTATAATTCATTCATCTGAGACATAGCACTTGAAAATGGTGGTTAAAATAAAAACTAAAAAAATACATATAAAGGTTTTAAATTAGTTAGCCTTGTCCTGATTAATAGGAATTCACTTACATAATAATAGAAAGGGCTTTGGATATTTTTTTTTTTTTTTATTATTCACCCAAAATATTCAAGTCATTTTTTTTTTAAAGCAGAATAAAAGCGGTATCTGAAACTCTGTTCTTTGTATTTTGTTGGTATCCTTGGCACCTCAGGCTTTTTGTTACCCCCCTAAACGAATGTTTCTGACCAGTAGAGGAAGTAAAAATAAATTTTAAAAAAATAAGAAATAAGAATAATAATTACAAAAAGTTTAGATCAAGAGGATTCTCTTCCTGCCTCCCATCCCCATTAAACTATTATTTACAAAGCATTCTTTTTGAACTCTTTATCAATACCGTCATTATATCTTGCATGGCAGTGAAATGTATTTAAGGCTTGAATAGAATAAAGCAACTCAGATGTGTCTGTTCTACTGAGCCATGATTTCCAGTACTTTTTTTTTTTTTAAAAGAAAAGTTGACAGCAAAAACAAAACTGTAGTTCTGCAATAAAAAGAAAAGATAGTTCAGTCGGTTGGTTATTCCAAAACATAAAGCTTGTTACATATGTTACACAGACCCTACAAATTCTCATTATTAAATCCGGAATTTCTTTAAAAATGTAAAAGTTCCCAAAAATAAAAAGGAGACAACTCTACATTAACACTGAAGATCTATAAAAATCTGTGAGAGGATATGATGCTAGTACTACTCAAAAAGTACAAAAATCCTGGGAAACTGTATTTTGAACACGGGTGGAGGAAGCCAATTGATACATAAATCCTAATATGGGATCTCTTTGAGGAAACATTGTCCTAAATTCCATTTAAAAACAAAAACAAACAACCCACGCAATATAAGTGGTCCCTTAGAAAACCAATAAAAAACAATATACACTGGGGAGGGGCGTGGGGGGGTGGTGGAAATCAGCACCCACTAGCAAGACATCTCATCAACAGACTAACATTTGACAAAAATCAGTGGAAACAGCAAAGAAGCCAATACAACTTCCAGTGCCAAGGAGCCAGATGGCACTGCTGGAAAAATTATATCTACAGACTGGCAGCTTGATCCCCTGATTATTGCCCAAGGGAGGAGGAAGAGGAAAACAAGAGGTATTTCAGTGTGATGGAGTAAATCAATTATCACCAGCTCACTACGGCATTTTCACATTATTTTTATACCACATTCTAAATATCGCTCAAATAAATGAGAGCGCTGGAAGATTCCAGTGATCTGAGACAGAAAAGAAAAGGTATGTCGTATTAAAAAAGCAATACATACTTAAATGCACCTCTATCAACTGCATCACATAATCCATATTTCCAAATAAAATTTGCAGATGTGTTGTGGTTAACAAGCAAAAACAATTTTTTTTATTTTGCAGGTTTTATTTTTCCACCTAGAATTCCAAACCTATCTATACAGATTACAGAAAAAAATATCTCTGCACTTCTCAATGTTATGACTACATTCTTTTGTGTATTTTCAACTCTTAATTTGCAGTTATTTTACAGAATAACCATTTTGCTAAAATATTTTTAAAAGCTTTGATCCAAAACGTTTGTGGTAGTGTCACTGATTATTTTTCTGTTAAAATACAGAATCAAAGCTAGCTTCTGAAGAAGCTGTTAGAGGGAGAAAAATTACTCCACTTTTACTTTCATACAAGGAAAGCTGTTCTAGAAATCAACAAGACAAACTTTTCCCCCACCACCTTCATATGTATATGTATTCAAATTACTAGACACAAAATAGACAGAATTATACGAATGTATTAGGCTCACCAACTGAAAATAGGTAAGGCTATTTTTTTGTGTTTTTTTTTTTTTTTTTGGGGGGGGGGGGTGGTTTTTTTTAATTGGAAGTCAATGACAGCACGTCCATTAACTTCTTTTCCAGGCAACAGCAGTAATAAGGCCCATTTCCTGTATCCATGCTTGTGAAAGAGTAATTTATCTGTTACCTACCAAAAAGGCTTGGACTGCCTTCACTTCACTTGTCTCCATCCCATTTTCGTCTTATAGCACAGCCATGTACACAGTCCAAACCTCCTTCTGCCCCCAATCATATTCTTTCAAAGCTAATCCTTTCCCCTTACCTCTTCAATGCAAAGTGGTGATGAACAAACGCAGATGCGTGAAGCACATAATAAACCAACTGCATCTTTGAATATGCATTGTGAGTATTTATACATCATCCATATCCGTATACAGAAATACAAAATTTGATTGTTGAGGAACAAGCAAAAAGATGTTTTGTATGAAGACTGGGGCATCTCTGGAAAGTTACTATCAGGCTGTGATGTACCTTCCATTAAGGAATGTGTGTTCAGATAGACTGAGTAAATATTCAGAAGGCAGCCAGGAAAATCTTGTTGAGACCAGAAAGAGGTTTTCCGCCATTTTATAGTATAAGATCATTCACCATTCCTTGCCCAAAATGGGGCCAAAACTGTTTCTGACCACCAGCAGTACAGAAGACAGGGCTAAGATCCTCACGGGATATTATCTGTCATTTCTGGGATAGTGGGGAATAGGCTCTGACTAATATTAGTTAAGAAACTGGAATAAGTTTTGGAGAAAAGATGGCATTCACCAATTTTAGTCTGCTACTCTAGAGTCCTACTCTTGTAAGTAATCTAAGTGAACACCTATGAAGAAATACTGAGGAAACCATCAGTCAAACTAATACCGCCTAGTGACAGATGTCCAATGGAAGTATGGTTCCCGCTGCAAATTTTTAATCAGCGAACAATACATTCAACATCTTCTTGGTAAGGGCAATAATGAACTTGCCCATATAGTGGATATCATAAAGATTTAATTTACAATGTTTTTTTCTTCTTTTCAAAACACTTTAATAAGCCTTTTCATGACATAGTTTTTACTTTTCCATTCCAATTTAATCTCAAAATTCACAAATATTAATCATCGCAACTTCCTTTTTATTTAAAAGGAAAGAAACCCACTAAATTAATGCCAGGATTGCATGATGCCTGACAGAAAACAGGCCCTTTTTAAACTTGCTTAAGCTCTACAGATACACTTTGTACCTCTACAGAAAGTACCAATCAGTTAAAACACAAAAACCGGAATATGGGAAAAGTCATCTTCTGTTCATTACTGTTGATACACGCTTCAGTGCATGCAATAAATTAAATATGGCCAAAAATTCCTAATAGCCAATTCAGAGGAAGAAAACGCTACATCAAAATTAATTTTAATTCTTACTTTTATTGCAAGGCTTTTTTTTTTTTCAGTTGGTTCCTATACCCAGACATTCTAATGCATCATCCTTGATATGGAAAACATGAAGTACCATACAGATCATTGTTTTACATATTTCTGATCTAGCCTAAAAAGAAACCATTATGTTTTTGTGGAGTGTGTTCTCCCCCGAGATGTTTGGCGCTACTGCATAGCATAGCCTGAAGGCAAACCCATTTTCCTGTCGTACTTGGTAGATATCAGGAAGGAAAAGATGCCTCTTGCCTTGAACGCCAAGCAGCAACAATCTGTGGGACTTGCTCACCTCTGGAATGGTACTAGAAGGGTACCCACCTCAAGGTGCCACTGGAGTAGCATGAAGTAGTACTGTAGTAGCATCTACAATTGACACATCTGTCTGGTTCTGGGAGGGAAGGAGTAAGGAGCAGAATGAAGGCTGACTTGCCAGTACTGCTTGGCAGGAAAAAAAGAGGAATTGCAGGGAAATCAGAAGGTAGAAATTCACTCAGCTGAGGAAAGCATTAATAAGGTCCTAAATCTGTAATTAACAGCCTCCAGTACACACTAGAAAAAGCTTATGGACATATCAAAGAGGCGCTCTCTTTTTATTTCAGCTATTTGTGATGTACAAGAACCGATCTAGAAAAACATTAGGCCAACAAGCAATATAAAGTAAATAGAAAAATCTATTGCACTTCAGCTTGGTTTTGTTTGTGGTTTTTTTACCATAATATTGTTAGATATCTTGAATAAAATTATGATCTAATATGAAAAAGAAATGGGTTAAGCAGGTCATTATTTGTTTTTTATTGTGGATATTGTCCTGTGTAGTGGTGGAGCATAGATGGCTGTTTTGTTATTGCTCAGTCACTGAAGCAACATAGATGAAATAAACTGAGCAACAAACCATGTCATCTCTCCCATGGGAGAAAGGTAAATGTTAAAAGAACACAGGGGTTTATTGTTTAATAGGAAGTTTTTCATCATGATAATTAGAAGTTCAAACGTTTTAGTATCATCAATTTGTACACACTGTTAACCTACACGATGGCATTTTTAACTTTACTGTTGAGTTTAATAGGGCCAAAAGTTCACTTAAAACTTCTGCTTCCTATCAGAAATTAATCCCTTCTGTTCTGGCAAGTGGTTTAAGTCAAAATTAATTAGATTGCCATTATATATTTCACTTTTTTTTTTTTTTAACTTCTCGCTTCTCCAAAATAAGTTATTGCTGCTATATTCGCTGTTATGGATCCCCCAGCAAACACTTCAGCTGCTTGTTCTTTTCATAAGGTTTCAACAGCAG
Organism: Charadrius vociferus; assembly: GCF_000708025.1. Classification (NCBI taxonomy): domain Eukaryota; kingdom Metazoa; phylum Chordata; class Aves; order Charadriiformes; family Charadriidae; genus Charadrius; species Charadrius vociferus. The sequence continues at coordinate 230,482 of NW_009648900.1, forward strand.
TTAATGTGTAAAGTTAGATTCTTGTTAGTCTTCAAATATATTCATGACAGAAGGGTGGGGGGGAAGGGGCGGAGGAAGAAGGAAATACACCATCATTGTTTCCTTTATGGACAAAACAGAGTCAAATGTCAACAGGCAAAAGAGAGTTTAGGGTACCTATCCTCTAGTAGCAAGTACAGTGCAGCACTGGGACCAGCTATATGGGGAAGACTTAAGTTCACCATTAGAGATTTTTAGTAAAGATGAGACGGGTGCCTGCCAAGAAATGTCTCGGGCATGCTAAAGGTGATACATTTACTTTATTCTTAAGGTGTCTCCTATCCAACAAGGAGTTGATCTTCTTTACAGCTTTTAACAATGTCAACAAAGTGAGCACTCTTCTCATTTATTAAGCAAACAGATTTAGATCTGGGAATTTACACACATGGTCCCGCATGCACCAATATGCAACCAAGATGATTGAGGGATGGAGCATCTCCCTTATGAGGAGAGGCTGAGAGAGCTGGGACTCTTTAGCCTGGAGAAGAGAAGGCTGAGGGGAGACCCTATTATTACTTACAAATATCTAAAGGGTGGGTTGAAGGAGGATGGAGCCAGACTCTTCTCGGTGGTTCCCAGTGACAGGACGAGGGGCAATGGGCAAAAGTTGGAACATAGGAAGTTCCGTTCCAACACAGGGAAAAACTTCTTTACAGTTTGGGTGACAGAGCACTGGCACAGGCTGCCCAGGGAGGCTATGGAGTCCCCTTCTCTGGTGATTTTCAAAACCCGCCTGGATGCAGTCCTGAGTAATGTGCTCCAGGCAATCCTGCTTTAGCAGGGGAGTTGGACTAGACGCTCTCTAGAGGTCCCTTCCAACTCTGGAAATTCTGTGATTCTGTAATAGCCTCATAAACTGAATTTTTAAAATACTCTTCACATTTTAAGTTTCTCTTTAGTATGTTTTACTTTTCATTGTGTTCCATCAGTTTGTAAAAGATTGTATGTTGGGTGACATCTAAACTGTCCATAAGTGTCTCAGCCTAATTCCTTAGTAATGCATCCTTCCTCTGACAGCCTGCGCTTATCACATTGGAAATTCTAGACTTTAGTCTTCCTACTTAAGTTGCTAATTAGGATTTCTTCGAATTCTGACAGCATCATTTCTGGTCAGTTGTATTACCTTTTCAGCCAGAAATGTCCCAGAAATGCAGAATCATAACACCTTGCAATATATAGTATTTTGTCTGCCACATAACATCTGTTCAGACACAGCAAAAGTCTACTAAATTGTTGAAGAAAACAGAATTACCTACATATATCAAAATAATAAATTACATTATTTCCTAGTCACAATGCTGACAGTAACTAGCACACTCTCAAATCAAAGTTGGCATGTCTTTACCCATTTCCCATGGCACTGATGCTATTGCCTTCTTGCCAGCTCCTAAGAACATAAAGTAGAAGTCACCTTTTCTCACCGAAGACCAAGTGTCCCACTAAACCTATATCTTACCTCCCCTCAATATTATCTTTTTTAAACAAGCTTGACTATTTAAAGAGATATAAGAAAATACATGTTTTTCTGCCTTCATCTACCTATGAGAAAAACAAGACAAATAGTTTCTTATTTCTCTGAATGGCTGTCATGCGCCTAATTTGGAACTCTCTCCAGCACTGCAAAGAAAATAACTAATGTCAGGTAAACTTCCAATACTGTCACCCCCAAGACAAACAAACACCCTCTTGTGTGCGTGATTACGATACTAAAATAGTGGTAAACCAATACAAGACTAGGGGGATAGAAAGGGCAAAAATAGAGCGCAAAGCAAAATCCTAGCTGCATTTTCCATTCTCCAGCCTTTGCTAACTTAGTTGCTAATACTGCTTAACCAGCTCAGAGATGGAACACAGTTTTCGCTTTAATATAGTGCCTTAAAAATAAACTCAGTTGGAATGTAATTGTAGAAAGTGGGGAAAATACTTATATATGCATTTTACATAAAGATAAGGTCTTACCCTGAACTCTACTCTTCTTCAGTGATAGTATTCAAACCTTTATGCCTACCAAATGGGGAGGGGGGAACACACCAAACCTTAATCAGTACTTGTATTTGAGACTTAAAAATGTCAAAGCAGCAGCATGCAAAATTTAGTCACGCAATTTTTCATTCTCACTTGATCAATCAGAATGCAAAATGTGATATTCATGCAAAGGAAATACCATAGATCATGTAAAATAGTTGACTTGAGCCTGCAAAGACTTGTATAGAACTTTTCCGGAGGAGCTGCATGAAAACAAAGTGCTAAAATCTGTTGTTTCACCCAAAAACTATACCAAGAAAAGCATGTTGCAGGGAGCAACAAATTCTGCACATTTTCAAGACTGCACTCTGACAACAAACAGTTAAAGCACAACACCTTCATTTATTCCGATTCCTCAAAGTTCTCCAAGTGTCCTATTTTGGTTGCTTAGGCCCTACCTTCCTCCACTTCAACTGTGCGGAATTTTTAGTATAAGAATCTCACCCTATTTAACAATTTTCTACTAAAAAGCATATTTTATTCATAAGCTATAGCCAAATATGATAATTTGAAGAGCATAAAAGTCCCCAGACACAGTTTTAGTACTTCTTTCATCCTTACATGCTCAGGGCAACATTTCTAGACCTTCCATAGAAATGATGATGATCTAAATTATTTTATTGCAGCACTCACTGTGATCTTTTCAGATCCAGTAATTACCCAATCACATACTACCTGCAGAGCTAAACAGACAGATCTTCTTCAGAAGCGGTTGGTTCACTCACAGTATTTACAAAGTCAGAAAGTTTGTTCCTTTAATATTAATTGCATTTCCTACTATGGAATCAAGTCACCATACCATAAACCAAAAAAAATGTTACTGTTAAAATCCCTTGAGATCACAAAAGAAGATTACACTGTTAAATAAGAAAGTTTCTGCAGATTTAATATCACCCTAAGAAACCTGAAAATTAAATGAAAAACAGTAACTTTTTCCCCATTAATGTATCAACCAAAAAATAAGTTTGTTACCCACTTTAAATAAAGTTTTACTACTGAAGTATTTTGGTATGCTTTTGTTTCTAATGGATCAAGACACATATTTTCTACTGCACACATTCTTCAAAATACAAACGGAAGGGGAGTAAGAATTTACAAGACATAACACTGTTATACAACGTACTATACAAAAACCTGTCATTTAAGTTGCAAGAAACCTAGTCATCAATAAGTGAAAAAATACCCCGCTCAAAAATCAATTATGTTGAGTCTTTTGTATAGAGAAGCAGTACACCTTTCAGGCAACTGGTATTAATGACCAGACATGGCTATAGAATCTCCATCTGTTTTTCTGACAAAGCTGTGACTACTCCAGTCTCTCATTGAAATTCCATTAATCTGGTGCACCAAGGACCAATGCGAAAATCAAAACTCCATCTAACCCTTTATCAGCTCACAATAACCTACAAGTGAACTCTGCCTGTTAGCATACAGCAAGTTATGATTTTGCTATCAATCAGGCTGTTAGCCAATAAAAAAAAAAAAAAAAAATCAAGTTAAGAACAGAGTGCCTGGCAGTGCTGTTTTGTTTTGCCTGTCTTGTTTTGGGGGTTGTTATTTTATTTGGGGGTTTTGTTGTGTTTTATCCCTCTTCCAATTTCTGTAGAGTGTCTGGACATGTAAGCCTATGCATCATTCTCCTTCGTTGTGATTTAATTGCTGCCAGCAATCAAGTCAAAGCATCACTGAAGTGTGCTTGAATTTCATTAGAAGATATAACTTATGCTACTTTCCTACAGTACCTAATAAACCATAAAGAAACCAAAACACATATGGCTTGAGGGAATAACTGGAAAATTAGGTGGCCATTTGGGAACCGAGTGAACTTTTGAACCAGAGGAACAGAGAAAAAGAAATATTAAAAGGAAAGACAGACTTAGAATGCACACAGAGACGCGGGGGTTTGACCTTTTCAGTACCTAGAAAATTACATTAGCATTATGAAAAATACATATCATGTTTAGAGTTTATAATCCATCAAAGTTTAGATACTTTGTTAGTGCCTACCATAAGGTAAAAGTCAAAAGGACAACATAACAATCAGATTTGACAAAAGGCCTTTAGGTGACCTGTGCTAATTTAGTTATCCCATACTTATTGTTAAATGGATTATCTCTCTTGTAATTAATACACCATTAGACAAAGGTCACACAAAAAGTCCAGAATTTTACAATGACTGTAATGTACATGTAATACACTAATTCTTTATCTTTTACCAAGCAGGTGCCTTCACAAATTATATTTTGATAGTAACATTGCAAAGTGAAATAGTGACGCTTTCAGTGGTGGTACAAACCTTGTAGTCTAACTCAAGCATATAACGGTAAACACCTGTTTGGGGGGGTAGTAGAAAATGTATATAAAAGGGTTTAGATAAAAATATGAATGGACTCAAATATAAATAAAGAACACCTCAGTTTGGTCACCTACAGTTAGACCCCTCTGTTAATGCTGAGCGCCTTGATCCTACACAAACATAGTTTTACACCTGCACAGAGCCCTGCTGCACTAAACTGGTAACTATGTAAGATCAAACATCTACCTTACAGATCCAGCTTCTTGAGTAGGATTTAAATATCAGACATTAACAGACTGCTAAAACATAAAAATACAGTATTAAGCTTCAACAAACCCATTCATGCCGATGAGAAGTGAAACAAATGACACCTCCGAGGACCAATCCACCTCTTATAAGATTCTCCCAACATACATTTTCATATATAGTCTAGGTGGCTAGACTTGAATGATGGACTACAGATGTTAAAATCAAATTGGCCTTAGAATGACACACTGGACATTCAAACATGAAAACAGAAACACTCCTCCAATAAATGAAAGTATTTACAGATCAAAATCTACCACCTTTTCTCAACTTTTGCTCATGATGCGCTCGCACTAGATAATTAAAGAGGATTTACCATAAAACACAGAAAGACCAGTGAGGTAAAATAATCTTAGATATAACAGAATTGCACCTACTATATTTCTAGCTAAACTGGAATGAATAAGCCAAGATATCGTTGGGCAGCTATTATACCTACTCGTATAATTATACCTTCCAAAATAGGCTAAAAATTAATCACCCATCTGTACAAACTCATACAGTATTTCATACAGTCTTGCATCAGCATTCTTCAGCCATTCATTATTTAGGTTTATGAACATTATCACTTTTTTCTTAACTGTTTTGAAACAAATCTATAATCATATCTCCCATTAAATAGTCATATAATTTTGTCACATACCCTTTTTGCAATCAGTACCATGTTATTAAGTTACAATGAGAAATAATGTTAAGATTATGTTTGTAAGCAAAAATAGACACATGGAAAGTTGCATTCATCTGTAGTTTGGAAAATTAGCTTGCGTTTTCTAAAAGCCATATTCAATTTGACTGATAATTACATTTCAGCCAGAAAGCAAAAAGGCTTGTTTTTATGTTTTTAATAGAAGGTCGCATTGCCAAAATGCAACAAGCATAATATTAAAAAAAAAGCATGATTATTATTGTTACACATTTTACAGAGTTCTGGATATAAAAAAAATTGCATTATTCTGAATCAGTGGTTAGAAGGTACACTTATGCATGTACTTGACTTATCCCTGTTCTGCAATAGACATAATTTTATACCTCATAAAAGCAATTTATGCTTCCAAAGGGAATAATCTGGATAACATAAAATGTGGAGTGCTATGTTGCGGGAAGCATATTTTCATTCAGCAATTGTATTTCGAGATAGAGCTGCACAGTTTGATCATCATATCATGTCAGGAAACATCATTCACTAGTAAGCCTATCTAACTTCTAGTGCCACAAATTAATATACATCGTTAATTTATTTGTACATATACTTAATTTATTGCCTTATATTAACCATAGAAGTATTTATATTATGTATACAATAAACGAACCTCAAAAATATGGACACTATGCTAAAGCAAGCTTGTTAACTGTTGAAATATTCAATTGTTCATGTCTTCTGAACAGCAGCATTTAGCATTAAATTTAATGAATACAAAATAAAACAACATGGAAAACAGCCATGGAGCCTAGATATTTTTTTTACTTGCAAACTCAAATTTAAAATTTATATAATGAAAACATTCTACAAAAGACTGTCTTAATGGAAGGAAACATTGTAGGAATAATTAATTTAATATTTTATGAACCTATTCTGCATGGAGTTTGCAGAAAAATATCAATCACATAAACTGTTTCATTATTTATTAGATAAATAATACAGTAAGCCATTAAGTAGCACAATGAAATTAAGCAAGAATCTGATAATGTTGAATTAACAAACAATTTGTTACTACAAATATTCACACTGTTTTAGCCACTGATCTGTCTTTAAAAACATATGCATCTACAGAAGATGTTTTGTTATGAAAAAACATGAGTTTAAAAAAAAAATGTAAATTTGAGACAGCTTCACTATGGTCTAGGACCACTAGAGAGAGCTCTTCAGTTCCTTTAAAGGTTCTTGTAAAGGTAAGAAAACTGCCCAGCTGTGATGCTTATCTGTTTATCTGATTTGTAACGCTAACATTTGCATCACAAGGATCCAATTACATGAGTTTTGTAGCAAACTGGCAATTCTAGTACATTCTAAGGTAAACAGTGTCACATACCATCAGAGGGTGCTTCCTCCTCTTTATCGTACCGGTCAGATGCTATTGAGACACTATCAGGAGGCGAAGAAAAAGAGCTCTCAGACTCTTCCTCATCTTCCAATTCTGTAAAAGTTAAAAATACATTGGTAGTTAAAATAGCCTATCGTACAAACAGAGACAGAATCCAAAGGCAGATATTTTCATTAGGAAGGAGGATACCAATTCCTATCTCAAAGCAAAAAAATACCATTTCTCAGACTCTCGCAACATGCACCTTGTACATTCAAGCACAGCTGTGAGCGCTGCTGTTCTAGGGTTACCTTCTAACCGGCCACGTACACGTTGCTGGAGCAAATTCCCTCCATATAATGAACTGTCATATAATGAACCCGCTCCCAGCACTGCACAGCTGACAGCTCCTCACACCGGGCAGGGGGAGAAGAAACACACACCACAGAAAAGAGGTGGGCAAGGGAAAAAAAACACTGGCAGGAGGAGAAACGGGCAGTGCCACACGCCAAAGTTCTGCCTGTCCGACCGAAGGAAGGAGCCGCAGCAACTTCCCTCCAAGGAACTGCCAAACTACTTTTGGCAGCAGTTTGTCGCCCTCTGCCCACTTTCGCTTTTCCTCGCCATAATTAGGCGCTACTTTGCAAATGTTGCGTGTGTATGAGTATTCCTGCCATGAAACTAAAAGTGGAATTGCCTTCTGACAGCAGCAGGTCTGAACCTGCAGCTTAACGTGGCATTCTGTTGATGAATTTCTCACACAACTGGGAGCCCTACTAGTATATAAAAATATATATAAAATCTACATTATATATACAATATAGACAAAATCTACATTATTAGCTAACCTATGCACTACACTGATCAGAGGGCATTAAGTGTGAAAGTCTGGAAAAGGTAAAGTGAAATCAATATTATTCGAGGCTTTGATTGCATTAGACAAAATTTAAGTTCTTCCTCCCAAAACTCAGTATACTTTATGATTATTTCTTTTAATACTGTGTAGGTGAAGGTGGAAAAATAGCAAATACAGAAAAAAAAAGTTAAAAAAACAGACAGAACTACACTGTTCCTTTAAAAAAAAAAAAAAGAAGTCTTGGTGAAGGAGGAAAATCCAATAACTAAATAGAATAATGTCACCAAATCTAAATCATAAAGCTGATGCTCCAACAGATCAAGTGACCCTCAATTTTCTTAAAAAGCATATAAAGCTAAATTGCTCAAGCATTGCCTTTTGGTATATTCATATACAGAAAGCCTTTCAGAGACCCCCAGACATGCTTCTCTATTCACGTACTCCCTTTTGGAGCACTGTATCAGATAACTAATTTCTCAGAATCCAAAATACAGCCCATGCATAGTGAAAATACTCTTCTCCACAGACATAGAAATCACATTCATCGCTAGGACTGTCCAGCAATGGCTGAAAGTTTTACCCCTTTGCTTCTCTTCTAATAACAGAAAATCATGGAAAATTCAGTCTGTGCTAATAACTGTGGTGTGTTTTGGGCAAAGAACAGCAATTTTTCACTGCAAGTAGGACAACAAAGCCTGATTTTTGCTTTGCTGGAATTCTTTTACATTCCAAGACTGTTAATACCAAACTGGTTTTCCTTTCATTAATTTAGTATACTTTTCTTGGGAAAGCTTCCTTTCAAGTTCCCATGCCATATAACAACTGCTTTGAATCTGAACCTGACTCCAATCTATTTTTGACACAGCCATCTTCCAGTAGCACTCCAGCCATCGTGTTAATCTGACCAAAATATTTGCATTTCATCACACCTGTCAAACCTATCACAAGTAAATTATCCCTCTCGAGGATTCACTTCTTCCTCCAAAGAGAGAATCAGAGAACAGATAGCACATGAACAGAAAATATTATGCCATATTTACAACCAGCACGATCATCTTTCATACTTACATGCCCGAGACCAGTTGCCTGTCTCATATGTATCTTTATTAGATGCTGGATTCAATACAAAAAGAGCAGACCTATACAGTATCAAAAGTTGTTCCGCTCTTTTCCTGTCCTAAACTTTTACTAGGACTAGAATGTATAGAATATACGTTTCTATAAACCCTCACCTCCAATGCCCTGGTTGTCAATCGAAAATGTCCTCTTATCAGCTATGCATAAATGTACTATCATTTAACCTTCATGAAGTGCCAGCATAAATTTAAATTATTAGGCTGTATTTTTAGAGGAAAACATTTCCACAAACACCACACTCCAGTACTCAAAATTCATGGGATGAGTAGTAAGAGTAAAGCAAAGTATATCCAAATGAGCAGCACTTGTGGATGACAAACAGGTAAGTACACGTGTAGGAAGAATATCTCCAGAGTTTTGCCCCATTCAGCTATACCTAATCTCTTACATAAGAAATCACAACTTCTCTGAAAGTTTGCAAAGCTGCACTGTTACCCTGCTCTTCCATGAAGTCACAGTATTACCATTTTCTAATTTTGCTAGGGATTTCGCTAAACTTTTGTGCTTTGCATTCATATAAAAGTCAGATGATCCAGAAACGAGGGGCGTTAACACATACTTATTTAGGGCACAGCACATACATAGCCATAAATATCCAAACAACAAAAATCACGGGCAATGTAGAATTATAATAAGTATCTGTTCTAAGTCTACAATATGCAGGTTTAAAGGGCCCTTAAAACAAAGAAAGTGTTGCAGTATTACGTAGAAAGACACTATATGCTCAGTGCTTTCAGAGAGTTTATAGTCTTCAAAGCATTCTCTAGATGTTAAATCCTAAATAAAGGCTTGAAGACTTTGATGGGAAAAAATTTCACTGAGAAAGGCAATCAGAACAAACATATAGAACCCATGTCACACAATACTACATTTAGTGTCATACAATACTACATTTAGGTACCCACACTTTTCTATGTGAAAAATGTGAAGAATAGGTCACAAACACTAAACAGAGCTACAAGCAACCTGTAGCCCTGCAGGAATAAATTAAACAAAAAATCTTCAATTTTTTATTTTAGATTAAATAAATGTATTTATAGTATACATTGAAATACAATCTTTAAATCATCTAATTTGTATAGAAGAACTGAAGGCATTTTGATAGGAGAGCTGACCCAAGGTGCTCTGGAGCTTTAACAGGCAACGTTTCACAACATTTTTATGTGCTCACATAAAAGAGTGACTGCAGGCTAGTATCAAACCTTGGGGTTTTGCCTCCTAATTCTGGTAGGGTTAAAAGACATCTCAGGAGCATATGCTATTAATATACAAGGATATTGCTCCTGACTATAGAGAGGCTTCCTGTTGATTCTGTGGGGTCTCCCGCATCCCCACGGAGAGTAATCTCTGCCCTTTCTCCACTTCACATGCTCCTCCATCAAGGTGTTGCACTGCAGATTATACTCCACCTACTGAGGAAGACTAGAGAGAATTGTATTCGAAACTACATGCGTTACTCCTTGAACAGTCAGAGGAGTCAGTGTTGAGCAGCACAAGCCACTACTGTCTTCAGGTGCCAAGTACCTAAAAATACACCCAAAAAGCATCAATAAATTAAAGAAAAGCATTCAACTTGCATTTATGTAATAGAAAACCAAACTACAAAGCAACAATGGGCATCAGGTAAATGTATCCAATACAATTTGCAGGCATAATTGAAAGCATTACTGCCTAATCAGACATCTAAAAGCAAAGCATGCTCAAACGAAATGTCTATAGACTCATTAGTTGGCAGCCATTCCATTACAATCACACATAATGTCAGTAGTGCCTTGAACCTGTGCCAATGACAACAGCATAAATTTTGCATCTCATTTCTGTGGTCATAAAATTAATGATCAGTTTAAAAATACTTCTTTGCAAAAGTTATTGCACAAAGAAATGACATGAATGTGTCCCTGTTATGTAGTCACAAGGATAATTAAAGAGTTGATGCTCATTAATATATTTTCTTGTTTTCCCAGAATACCATATGATTTATCTGGAAGTTGAAAAAAGTTTAATTAACAGTAGATAGTTAACAGTTACAAAAATAACAAAAATATGTATATGAACTGACCCTATTCTCCAGTTTCTGCAATTTACACTAACCTCTTTAAAGGTTTGATAGCAGAATCAATATTTTATGTTATCTGTAAAAAAACCATACAATGTCTTTCCTTATTAAATGCTACCTTTTCCATTACAGCTTATTTATTGATTTGGGAAATACTGCATACCAAAGGGTAAGTGCATCACATTAGGACTGGAACATAAAGCACAAACTCTCCTCATTGCAACAAGGGCAGCAGTTCAGTCCCCGCCCTCTATTCTGAAGATTCCCAATAGATTTAGTTGGTCCAAGCTGAATATAATGAACAGGGCCATATTACTTTATAAAAATCCAGTAAAAAAAAAGAAAGAAAAAATATAGACCTTGCCCCTCCCCCCTCCACGAATTAATTTTCTTCTGCAACCGTTTGATTATAGCAATGAACTCCCAGGCATTACAGACACTGCTTCAGCCACTAAAGCTAAAAAAAAGAGCAAGCAAGGTGTTTCAGCCAATGCCTCTGGAAGAGGCTTGCTAGCTTAAGGTCTCCAGATCACTAAACACTCATTTCATTTCTAAAAAAGTCGAGACAGAGTGATGCATTAAAATTGCTCAAGTGTAAGAAAAATAAAACAACTCACAAAAATAAAAAGACACGCAGGTTAAAACACCCTGCTTCTTGCCATTTCGGAAGGTCCCAAGTCACAGCAGGTTGAAATCACTTCCTCCTGTCCAGTCTCTGCTGCGGTAAGAACCCGTGATAGAAAGAACCAGATGAAGCTACCCAGCACACAAATGCAAGGTTCTCACTACACAGTTTTTCACAAAAATAACTAGACAAAGTTGCTTTCAAGCTGGTACGGGGATACTTTAGCTCCTTGATTGCTGCAGCTGATTTTTAAGATGCTGCTACTGACCCAATCCACTGGTCATCTTCCAAGACTGGATTCTTCTGGCAGCCACTTTCTCAATATATGCTTTGCGATGCAATCTGCTCTGACACACACATTCCTGAAGACCCTTCTAGAGTCTCATATTAACGTGATGGTTTTAATCACTTGTTTTGTAAAGGCCAAGCAGGAATCCTTTAGCAGCTATTTGTTAAAACAATAATGAAACAGCATTAGGTTTATAAGCAAATACGCTTCAAGCAAGAAAAGCAACACAACTTTTACTTGCTGAGCTGCGTCTTGTCCTGATGATATACATCAGGATAAGACCATTTTGTGTCGCACTGGTGGCTCTATCTTGAGCTGCCTGAAATTGCACTTGGCACAGACACTTCACAGGTAACAGCTGCATGTAGCTGAAAGGGACAACACAGTGACTCAACTACCATGAAACCCTCCAGACTTCCAGGATAGAGTGATATTTGGCACACTTCTAAGGCATCTAATGGTCTCTCCAGAAATACATCATGATGATCCTCAAAGAACTGTCTAACAATCAAGCCATATCTTTCCCATTTATGGTTAAATACTAACAATGTATTTATGCTACTGACTGAAAGCTCAAGTGTGTTAAAATACAGAACTCACATCCACATACTGCTCTGATGATCACAAGCTACTGCCTCCCTTTCTCCAGTACAAAAAGACTCCTACCTGCTGCCATTTCCTGAAAAACAGAGTGTGCAGAGACAAAAAAAGGAAGTATCACCTCCACACAAAACAGGAATTTAAAAAAAAAAATTAAAAGGGGATAAAAAATACAAAGCCTTTGCATACAGTGTTATAGCAGCTTGACTATTTCCAGGAAGCAGATGTCTCAGGCTCCAGACACCCACTGCTCCACCAACAGCCAAAGAGGCATCCGAGTCATTTAAAGGTTTCCTACAGGTGCTCCAAATAATTACATAGAGAAGAACACCGACACTCTAGAGACCGAGGTTTATCTTCTATAATACTACAGTGAAATGAAAATGAAAGTGGACCTTCATTGGTTTTTATCAGACTGAAAAGTGGTAGTTCAGCAAATGTCAAATCATACTTTTCCGCCTAAGTAGTGCCAAAGTCGCGTGCTGCAGATCAGATACAAGGTGCACGGAGTGCTTTATGGGGAACTTGTTCTGCAAATTCCCATATTATGACTCGATTTGGCTAGTACTTTTGGTGTCTCACTTTCAACACTGAGCCAAAATCTTTTGTAAAAAGTGATTAAAAATATACATTTTACTAAAATAAATGCAAAGAACAGATGGCAAGTGAGCTTCAAACACAAGTAGTTTCTATGGCTTATAGTGCTTCTGCCAACTTTAGCACTATTTTTAGCATAAATTGAAAACAAAGTTCTTTTAACTAAACATTTTGGCAGCCATGGTATTGATACAATTAATCTCAAAACAGAGAAATGCCAAAAAACTGTATTAACTCAGAATCTTTGACAAAGTCCAGACTTTTATATCCTTAGTGGAATACTAGTCTTAGAAAAAATAATCCAATTTCTATGAAAATTATCTTAGTTTTCAAGTTCCTTCCCAATTCTAAGATCTAGAACAGGTCACTTGGAGTGTGATTGGCTTTTTGATTTTGCTTAAACAGCTGAGATGAAGAGTGAAATATTTCAAGTGAAAAGAAAAAAAAAAAAAAGCAGTGTGTAAGAGAAAAAAGACATTTTTACTGAGTTCCTTAATTTAAGAATAAAATAAAAATAATGAATTGTTAATAGCATAACTCAATAAATAAAAATAATTTTTCTGGAAAGATTAGTTGTTTGGATATTAATATAATTGTACATTTTTGGTCATAAAAACAACATGCACTTTCTTTGCCTGTAAATTAACATTACACTTAACTGTAAAAATCAGTGTAAAATCAGGTAACACATCACACATGAGAATTAAACGTTTTCCTGTACAATGAATTGTGCGTCTTGAATTTTCGCATGTACCCATTGCCCCTAAAAAGCTTCATTTTGTTCAGTGTGTAGACACAAAAGATGCTTTTGCCAGCATATTTACTGACCTGACAGACAACGTAAGAAGGCTTATTTTTAAAGAGGATACAAGGAAGTCCTCAATTTCACCAATCTGGTTGTACAGAAGTACGTATGCACTTTCTGAAAGTTAAGAGATGCACCTGGATGATTTTGGCTTTAAGGAGCCTGGTTCTACTTGTGCAGAGGCTCTTCAATTTTCTTTTATTCTTTTAAACTTCCTTGCCTTATCTTTATGGAAGGTAAGCTTCTGTGTGCTAGTGGCCAAAGCCCATACACATACAATGCCTTGGTCAAACTGACCAGTCACTACATGCAAAGCCAGTGGAACTTTAAGAACGTGCAATGATGAAAGAGAGCGGAGTGACAAGCTGATGCACACAAAGCACACTTGGAAACAACTCACAAGCTGAAGGAGCTGCTGTTTGGGAGACCAGAGTCAAGTTTCATTGTGTTATTCAGGAAACATATGAATTCTGAAAGTGTTAGTTCACCTCTTCTGGCCTCCAGAAGATTCTTCTGGATGCCTCTGGAAGGATGAGAGGTCACAACTCACAAGATTCTTGAAAACAGCTGATATAGTATGATAATTAATGTTTATGACAATTACTATACCACGATAATATGGCACATAGTATGAATCATTCTTCACTTCTCCTTTCAGCTACAACAAAGATTATTTTATTTGCATTACTCTTTTTGTTTTTAACTGCTACCACAAAACAATGAAGAGCAAATATGAAGTTTAAATGTGCACAGTAGTTTTTATTCTTCCTAGTTTGTTTCAGTGCAGTTTCCACATTTCTACTTCAACCCTTCCTTTTTTCCTAAAAGATATTCTACTTTTTAACCTTCTATTTTGGGATATTTCCTCTTTCTCTGGAGGAAGGAGAAACAGGAAAATGCCTGACCATCACTGCCACCTCAGTTTTTAATCTTTTCTCAAATTTTCCATGTTTCAAATGTCTAGGTGTGCACAGAGGTATGAATGGGCACAAAAGTTGACCTCACTCAGCTGCTGCAACTGCTTTGTTACACAAGTAGCTGGCCAAGAATCCGCCTGCTTACCTCCATGCGGGTCCTTTGTTCTACATCTACACAAGTCACACCTAATTTGTACAGGCCTAAAGTAAGAATGACACAACCAAATAAAGTTTAGCACACACTTCATGAACTCTGGAAATTATACCAACAACCTATACCACTAAACCGCATTTCCTCAAATACTTTGCGAATAAGTGCAAGCTCCCATTTCTCGTGAATTTTTCATATTCACGCACGTAAATACACGTGAATAAATGCAGACTGTGCTCTTCGTAGACAACTCCCATATTTATTAGAGTCACAGCCTCAAAGTTATTAAATCTTCAAAAACACACTCTCCAGAAAGTCAGATGCATTTGCAATCAAATAACCATCCCACCTGATTTCATGTTAGTAATTTTCTTAATAAAACAATATTTGACTTTTTCACCCTTAATTCTATTGGACAGTGAGGAGAGAAGGGAAACTACATTTTATTTTTTTAACTTCAGTAAGGGTGCTGAGATTCAATATAAAAACATAGCAAATTATTTTAATACAATTTTTAAAGAATCACATAGTTAAAGTTTACAAAATCTCAGCAATCTTTGGGAAGTTTCAAGTTGTATTTTCTCTTTCAGTTGAACTGTTATGGCTATATAACTTGAGTTAAACAGGGATAAGAAATGTATGAACTTGTTGTGCCCTGTTACGTTACTAGCCTAATATGACTTAGATATTATCACTTTATCAGGAGGCAGGCTGTAGCCTACACATTTGAACCTTCTTGTCCAGAAACAGACAGTTCTTCAACTGCAAAAAGTGAAGCTTTGCATAGGCTTTTTTGACCTCGCACTGTGACCCTCATACCAGCATCCACAGGCTATAGGTCATGACCTCAAGAATTAGCATGGTGGAAATAAGAGCCCTTCCAGGTTTAGTTACAGAACAGAACACTGTAGCAACAAACTCTTCAGTCTTCTCTAAACTGAACTCTGCAGCTTTGTTTTAACTCCACTAGAAGAAAATAGATAACCCACACTTCACTTTTCATTACTTGCCCACTAAATCGTCTCCTCTCCAGCTAAAGGTCTGAGCTCCCGCTGCACTATGAAAACATTCATTCAGTGCAGATCGAAAGCCAGTATCATATTGCCACTAGATGATCCTATTAAAAGGTTAAAGAAACATCACTATGGAATTGAAGACTTTTGCAATGTTAAGAAAGAAGGTTGAAAGAAGTTACCCCTATTAAAATTTTATCTCCTAAGCAGGCTACTTTGCATACACCTCCTCTGAAAAAGAAAAAAAAAAAAAAGCCAAAATAAAACCACCACCAAAAAACCAACCTGCATCCCACGATCTTCCGCAATGCTACACTATCACTCATTAAGCCAGACATAACAAGCTCCATTTATATTAAATTCTGAAGTACATTTCTAAACTAATCTTTTCCTCAGTAAGCCTTCTCGGATGTGTTTAATGATGGAAAAGGGACCTAGCTGTGAGCGATGGGTTAGGGAGAAGTTTGCCAGTGGGCAGCTTTTCCCCGCGTTCCTCAGCAGGGGGAGCCAGTCCCCTCGGCCTCGGCGGGCGCCCAGGCTCAGCATCTTCTGCTGGTTCCACCCAGAGCCTGTCAGTGGGCAAAAATACAACACAGTGGGAGGAAGGAGGGGGGGAATAAAAAAAAAAAAAGTATGAGATTTACCTTTATCCTGGAATTCTTGAGGATAACTGCAGAAAGAAGAAGAAACAACATAAAGCAATGCAGGGTTGCACATCCACAGTACTAGAATATAGCACAGAAAACTATTCCTAGCGTTCAACAAGTTTTGTAGTTGAAACTTAGCACTGCAAGTTTTCACTCATAATTTTTAAGTCTTTATTTTTGGCTAAAATATTTACTCAGTTTTTCTTTTGCCTTTGCAGTTGAGAGAATCCCCAGTCATTTCAAAGAAAACTCGAACAAAACCAAACTCAGGTAGAGCAGCCTTTTCTAGGAATATACGTCTACTCGGACATCTTCAGGTATAAACATAGAAAAGCATCTTTAATTTTAGTAAGCCTTCTAAATGTTAATATATTTGAAAAAGTTTTATACACAAGTAAAAGCCACTAAGTATTCTTTAAAAATAACATGGTAAGTCAAAAAGCAGGAAATAAATCCACAAGTAGTGGGTTTAGTTGCACTAATTTATTAAATCCAAATGGAAAAAGTATTAATAATTAACCAGAAATTACGAAGTGCCTAAATAAAAAAATCATTTTCAAATAACTTATTTTATGCCTAAGAAAAAAATTGTCATCCTAGAGGTAAAAAATACCGCTAAATTTTGATATTTTAGAAACAAAAATAATCAGGATACAGTTTGATGTATAAAGATAAATAATCAGGACAGAGTTATGTAAAACAGCATCTCAAGAATCATGCATGGACTAGAGTTTATATGAAAAGAAGAGGATTTCACCAGAAATAACTGGTGAAAATGCAGCTGCCAAGACCATCTTGATGGACAATAAGCAGTAGTGCATGTATCAGGCTAATCAGTAAAGAGATGCTTACAAGTAACGAGCAGGAGAGAAAGGAAGGGTCTAGGGATAAGAAACAGAGATATGCAAACAGAGATAAAAGGCCAGATCTAAGAAATCCTGCACAGCAAGTAGTAGTAATAGTGAGGAACAGCCTGGTATGTGGGATGTGAAAATCAAAGACGACTACAAAATGCATATATTTTGTAGCCTGCATGGAAACTAAAACACTGTTAACATATTACAAGTGATGAGGAAAGAATTAGAAACTAAAACAGGGTGTGAAATCATGGGGTCATGTTAAGTGAACAGCAAAGGATTCAGTATCAGCTGTGCTCATAACTGCAAGTTATCTCCTTTTATATTTCATCATTCAAAAAAAACATAGTTGAGTCATAAGACTGAAGAAAAAAAAAAAACCTCAGTAGTACTGTATCTGCAAGTCATCTGTACAGTCCCAGTTAGCTCAATAACCCAGAAGGGGAAGCACCAAAAAAAAAAAAAACCCAAAGAGAGAAAGAAAATCTTGGTTCTTTGGTGGGGGAAGTAGATACCTAAGCATTTGCAGCCTGAATCAAAGGTATATAAATCTTCAGATACAAGGTTTTGGGACACATCTCACATCTTCCTGCAGTTAGCATGATGCAAAGGATGATGCTCTTGCCAAATGATTGTGCTGTCTTTGAAACTGTAAACAAGTTGCCACAGAGGCAGGAGCATGTCATCAAAGCAAAGGTTAGGAGATATCCAATGGGACTAATCAGTAGAAAAACACTTTGGAAGCAACAATAGGAAAAGAACAGCAAGGACTAGATTACATCCTCGTTGATTAGCGTTGTAAGAAAAGAGATTTTGCGAAGAAAATTTTGTAACACAAATGAAACAACAGCCAAATCTCTTTAGCTGGCACAACAGAACAGAGTCTTAAATCGTACCTGGTATTAAAAAAAACAAACAAAAAAACCACACCACACAGAAACAAAACACAACCCTCTGCTTGGTCTGTCATAGTACTTCACTATTTTAACATTACTGAAACAAAATTATTATCTACAAATAGTTTCCAGTTATGTTTCAATTTCCATTACAGACAGAGCTAAATGACAGAATGTAAAGTAAAGCAAAGTCAGCACTGAATTATGCTGTTTTACACCAGCTGAGTGTGCAAAATGGTGGTATGCTCAGTCATATTACCAATGCATTACACTTCTTGTATTTTAATGAATCTTACCAAAGCAGAGGTGAAGGCAAGCTCTACCCATCCAGCTTGCGATCAGGGTTCAGAATTTTACAGCAATTCAAATGGGACAAGTCCTTCTGTTCCCATTTCTTACTAAATTGTAGCAGCTTTGAGAAAGATAAAGACTTGAACCCATGCAGATTATTTGACAAAAATCAGCACCAAAGCAGATTTTTCATTGTTAATGGTTATTAAAAGTGGTTATTAAAAGACTGTAAATAACTTCTGTTACCAGCAGGCAACTTCATAACACATTAAAGCCATCAAGCTCACTTACCTTGCCTTAACATCTTTTATCTTCTTAAGAAGAACTTCTCTTTTTTCTTTTGCTTTCTTGGATAGATTTTCTCCTTTTAGCGTTTGGGAAATAAATGTGTCAACATCTAAATAAAGAAGAAAAAAAATACACCTTAAAAAAAGATAAGTACTGCCATAATGAGTTTGTCCTGCTGCTACTGTGAAAAAACTAAGAAAATTATTTTCAGGCTTACACACAGCATAGTTAACAGGTATTTCAGATTCTAAATGGGATACATTTGTTCTTGGATCTACTTATGCTTAGCACAGCAAATCCTATGGTGACATTTGATTCTTGCTCACTTAACTATGCCACGTAAGTCCTAATAAATTGCAGTACTATAACAATTACTTTCCATCACCTAAAGTAAGGGATAAAGCTAAAACATGGAAGTAGCCTTTATGCATGTATTACTGTCATGTTATTTCAGAAGTTCAAGTTACAAAAATGGTTGAGTAATTCATTATTTCAGCAGTAACACCTACCCAGCTATTTATATAGGTCACTTACTAGTGACAGTATTTTCAAATGTTCTCACAGTGTCTCTGAACTCCCTACTTGACTAAAAGTTCATATCCAAAGCCTTAATCCTGCAAACAATTAGGTAGGAATAATAATAATATCAAAGGAGTTAAGCCCACACATGTACTTGAAGTTAAGCATACCTGCACCTGTGGAATCACAAACTAAGACTCCAACTTGCATTTTATTTTATTCTTATCCGGAACATACATTTATATAGTCATGTACAATCAAATCATTCTGTAAAAGTTGCTGTGGTTCTTTTTAATATAGTAAATATCCATTCCATAGGATAAAAACAATGCAGTGACTGAGAATTTGGGGGAGTATATCTCCTCCAGTAGCATGTTTTCTTGGTTAACAAAAATAACTGCCAAAACCGATTGTAAAAGTTTCTTATAGTTGCCAATCAACATACGATTATCCTGAAGACTGAAAAGTAGAAATATGACCAAAAAATCCTGCTTGTTAACTTAAATTTCTCAGTTGTATGGATAATAACTGTTCATTGAATAAGGGAAAGCATACATAAGTAACAAATGTCCCCACACAGTGCCTGCCCCACACACACACATTTTACCTCAATCTGAGTAGATGTAACTAGGTATGGATAGTACAATTTTAATCCTGTAACTTTTCAAATCAGATGCAAGATTCCTTTTTTTTTTAGTGGAAATACAAAAATAAACAATTACATATTCAAACGTTTACATGCAAAATTTTACATTTCAAAACAACATGAAATGAGTATTTACTGCAGATTTCCTAACTGAAAGCTTTAATTGCCCTTTTTTTTCTTTAGAAAACAGAATTTCAACAGAAACATATCCCACTTTATACTACAGGCTGCAAGAAAACAAATTAAGTCAAAATTTACTCTTTGAGAACACTAGCATAGCTATTACAAAGATTTCATTCTTTATCAATAATTTACCAGACTATTATTTAGATGTTTAGATTGACTTGCTGTCGTCACAAAATGTGGGAAAATCTCCACTTTGTAAAGTGTTTTAGAGTTCTGAAGAATGATACTGATCCCCCTCCCCATAAGACAGAGAACCTTCCCCATCATATTTTCCAAAGCGGTCCTGAAGGGGAGGGAGGACATACGCTCAGTTCTATGGCATTCCTTCTTTAAAAGGACAGAAGGAAAGGCACTTATCACGTATTAATGAATCCTCCAGACACACCCCCAACACCCCCTATGCTGTAAACCAAGCATCCCTGGAAACGTCTTGTCCCAACCCACAGAAAATTTATACATCTTCATAAATTTCAGTGATTGTAATTTCTGACGAAGCAGGCAAATGAGGACCCACGCAATCGCAAGACGCTGACCATCCACAAAACCTCCCTTAAGTCAAAAGACTCAATACTTTTACTACTGAGGGCAAAAAGCAAAACTGCCAATAGTTGGTTGGGTTTTTTTCCCCCCCTCAATGAAATCCAACAGGATTTTCCCGTACAGACCAACCTTTCACTCTGGGAGGGACACGCTGATTAAATATTTGTTCCTTCATACTTTTATATGTTTATTTCAAAAATTAGATGTCAGCTTCAGAGTTCTACCTAGGCAGCAATGTGTGAAAGCTTAGAGGAATTAGTCATGTTCATAAATAGGGAGCGATGCTTGCATAGTAATCTTTGGACAGTAATTAATCACAGAACTTTGCCTCAGCAGTCTTCATTTGACCTCAGTGGGCTTCTTCACTTCTTGAAAAAGCGCAAAACACAGCTGAACACGGTCATCTTGGGTTTGACTGACTCTCAAAGCTTTTTTTCAAACACAAACATTGAGATAACCTGGTTTCTTCTCCCCCCCCATACTCCTTAATTATGTTATCAGAAGCAAGAATTACCACTTCTGGCTTAGAATACACTGTAGATATGAAAATTTGAGGACTAACTACCTTGTTGACAAAATCTGTTCTTTTCTGGAAAAGTTTGGCCTTCAAAAGCAGAAATAATGCAGAATTTTCAACCACAAAGGTACAGGGCTGAAGCAGATAGTTCATCTATTCTCAGCAAAGGTAGGTAATGAGATGAAGGAGACGGGGGAAGGAGAGAGACAGAAAGACAGCAACTACGCACAGCTCCCAATAAGACTGTTGTTACTAAACAGCAGCAGTTACAGAGAAGATATCTTTGGGATGGTTTCACTCTCCTGTGAGACTCTAAAACAAGCTCTGTGAGCTTAGTTAGCCACAAACAGAACACACTGTAGTCATCATGGAGTAGTATTACTTCCGTATGTCCAGAGAAAGCTTGATTCATTACAACCCCAAAATATGAAGACAGACTCGATGTATGTGTGATCTTCAACAGGATGCTAAAGAAGCAATATACTTGGAAAGTTACACATTACTGTATCACAGATTTTTTTATCTACTTACAATTACACAGAATGTTATATATCTTGCTCAAGCCACCTTCTGATGCAGCGTTGTAAATCTATCCAGGATGTGCCAGATGCACATGGGACGAGCAACTTACCCTAAGCTCCTTCGGACAAGAAGCAAGGAAGTTATCTAAGTTATGATCATCTCTTCCCTACCTGGACTTACTTCCAAACTGTGGAAGAGTATGGAAGGAGCAATCCCTGCTGTTAGAGAGAGCTTCATCGCTGGCTAAACATAAAGGAATGTTCACGCAGTTTCTATGACATTCCACAAAGTGATTTACCTTGGAACAAGAACACAACTCAGGACTTCAGTATGACAGATGCAAGTCTCATACAGTGAACTTCAGAGAGAGACAGCAAAATTCACCCATTTCTCACTGCTATTCTAGTCGCTTACTTCCTCTTCCTTCTCCAGGATTATCCAAAACTTGCTCTCTCCTCTGCTTAGTCTAATGCTATACAGAAAAGGAAAGCGTAAACTACTAGTCACAAATACTCGAGTGTAGATGTGTTTCTTTCATGCTTCAGTAGCAGTTGGGACTATTGAGGAATTTAAAAAGTAATAAAATATAAACTCCAAAAAGAAAACCTCTTTGAACAGATTTCTGACTTAAAAGCACTTTCACTAAACAGTTACCCTACAACAAACAATGAATTATCTATTTCCATAAATTGTTTGTTTCTAACAAACTATGCCATTATTTTGTATCACACATTGCAGAGAGTCAGCTGTTTCCATTGAAAACACTAAAATTTCAAACAGAAATAAACTTTGGAAACCCATTAAACACCTCTTAACTTTTTTTAAGCTTATGTGTTAGACTGCCTGATACCTTGAATACCCCTATTTGTTGCTCTGTCTCTTAAAGCTCATGAGTTTAACTTTGTCTGAACCACACCCCAGAGAAATTATTTGCCTCCACAAATGAACAATAGCTACCGAACTGAAAGATCAGATTGATACGATCCACTCACAAATTCTCACAAATTGCTCTGTCAATACAGGTTACAAACTGACAGAAAAGGGAAGTCACACCACAGTCTAGCTCTATCCACTTCAACTGGCTCATACAGTTCAAAGCTTAATTGCCAGTTCATACAACAGTCAAAAGCTAAAAGGCCATTTTAATTTTATTTTCATCTACATTCCTTTTACAAGGAAAAAAACTAAGGTTTATTTTGCTTTTCATTGTTAAAACATTTTGCTGTTCTCCTTACTCCAATGATTATAAACAGACAACACTGCAAGTTTTTCATTGTTTCAACTGTTACAGGCTATTTGCTGCAATGAAGGCTGAAACTACACAGATGAGCTTTTTCAAGAATGTTGTAAATTTTTAGCCCAAAGCAAATACTGCATTAAAGAGTGCTAATCATAACAAAACATAGCACTTTTGCTGTTTACAGGGTTTAATATCACGACCATAAGTTGCACTTAATAAACAAACATCCTTAGGACAGAACCACCTCATTTTTGTGTCTGGGTGGGCCAAACAGACTCTCATAGAGGTACTCAAAGACTGTGCCCTGGGTCTTCCTTTCTCCTCTCCATCTGTAGAAAGCCAAAATGTTGTCTATCACATTATCAAAGAATTACTCACTTCTTCATCACCTGATGCGCTCATGCCATTCAAATGACAGAGAACAATTATAAACTGGCGATGAGATAGGTGTGTTTCCACTCACATGGCAGGGCATGCACGCAGCTCCCTGTCCGTGACCCAAGGAGAACGCAGGCTCCTGTTTTGGGGTCGGACACGCATCCATCATATGACAAGGGACACTTGCATGCGGTCACCTCACGGATGTGCTGCCAGTCACACACGAAGGGAATGGCAGGTCAGCAGAACAATTCCTCCAGCCACCAGCCTTTTCCATCTCTCTCCTCCACCTCAAGGACTGCGAGAGCCAGGAGCCAGCTGCAAGCCAGAGAATTTGGGAAGGCAGGCCAGAGAATTTTGGAATGTAGCTGCAAGCTAGGCACATTTGTGCACACACACTGTCCAAAGGCCACCAACATCAAACAGGCTGCCACATATCTTTCAGCTTTACATGGGCTGGCATTAGAAAGCAATTAATTAATTTGATTTCAAAGTTTTTGTGCAATTCATTAATAGGGAACAGGTCTGAATACAAATTATCAAGCAATATCTGTAACTGCCTGTCCTCTTGAATCAAGGAATCTGAGGGTTTTGCTTGCTCTTCCCCTTCCTTCCCAACGGTATTTAAAAATCTCTCTCCAGAGTTTTCTAAACTGCCTTTGAAATATATATATGTACTTACACAGAAACAGAACACATGATGTAAAATAAAAGTGACAGACTAAGACATCTAAAAATACCACATTGATCCAGCCTAACAAGTAGGTAAGCGTTCCTTTTAGCGTAAAATCCCGAAAAGGATGGCCTTTAGAAACTGTTGTACCTTAAATCCCCAAAAGCAAGGCTATCTTGCATTGTTGCCACATACAAAGCGAGTATCATGACAAACATTGGTATTCAACAGTTGCATTGGCGATTTAGAAAGCAGAAGTGCACCCAAACTGATAAGACTCTTCAAATGAAGTAAACAGATAAGACAACTCTTTTAAGAAGTTAAAGAAAAAAAAATATTATAATCAAGCATATCTAGTCTCAAGATATATCTAATCTCGTTGGCTAAGTAGTTGAGCATCCTCTCTCTACATTAAAGAGGTGAGAAAAGATCAAGCTCTAACATATTAAGCATATCACCAAAAAAAAACCACACCAGTACAAATCATGATCAAGTTACAAAGTGATTCCAAATGAACTATAATGAAAAAATGTTAAGGATTAACCTAAAGATTTACACTGTATGCCACATTATGCTGCATCTATTGTGGTTTGTTGACATATGATTATGAAAGAAACGTAAACCCAGTCAGATGAGAAAGATAGACTCCACGTTAATTGAAAAAGACAAACTAAGTGAATAATGAGTATATAAAAAATAGCCCATGCCATTTTTATCACCCGTATATGACACTTATTCTCAAATTTATGGCAGAGACAATTGAACTATGTTTCAAATCACTGGAG
>NW_009648900.1:255247-258472 GCF_000708025.1 Charadrius vociferus
TCTTATTCCATTCCTATTGAAATACGTATATATTACCAAAGCTGTAAATACATGTCTACTTAGAAGATGTCTACAATAATCGTCCTGGTTTATCTTGTAAAGACAGATTCTTCAGCAAGAATCAGCATCCATTAAAGCCTTGGAAATATGAAAACGATACTTTAAAACAAAGAGTAAAGTTTAAAACAACAATATCCTTTTAAAATTGAACTGGCCAGTGAAGAAGAGCTACACTGTACCTAGGTGGTTTTTCCTATGAAAGGAATGTAAGGAGCAAGTCCAACAACAGCCGACAAGGAGGTCAAAAAAGGACAGCTAGTTTTCTGGGCATCAGCGGTAAATATAACTACTGTAGTGTCCAAAAATAAAAGGTAAGCAAAATTAAACTCATGTACTGTATCCACTGTCTTCTGGTTTTCTTGGCTTGCCCTCTTCTGCATGCTATTTCCAGAATGCAACTAAACAAGTAGGTAAACAATACTAATTTGAAGAAAAAAATAGAGGAATCACCTTGAGAAAAAAGGGAATTTGGACAACGTGACTAAGCATTTAAACAAACTGAATAATATCGCGGTGGAAACAGTCTCTAGGGCAAGAACATTGGTTTCTGTTTAGTTTTGGTTTTTTGTTTAGAAGAACAAGGAAAATGGATATTGGGACTGCATATAAGGTTCCATATGAACTAGAGAAAGACCTTTTTCCACTTTCACAGCAAAAATGTTCGTAACTTAAAATATGAATACAGAAGATTCAAACTAGAAATACTGCAAAGTGTGAAAGGAAAACTGAATAAAAGCAGCAATAGGACCCCTACTGTAGTCACAGGTGTCACGAAGATAAGAGGGAAAAGATAAACTATACCTATATCTAATGATCACAACACCATCAAAAACTTTTTAAAAATAAAGAACTCTTAACTCCAACTAGATCTCCATTACTGAAAAAACTCAAGAATTATTTTTTTTCCAACCAAGATGACTGAAGCAACTGGTTTGATTTACATTACAGAAGAAATAATACGCCTTTGGGGAAGAAGAAGCCTCTGAAATCCTTCAGCACTATGGACAAGCTAAAACCTAGAGCATGCATCAAAGAGTAAGGAAAAATAAAAACAAGCAGGCCTCCAACAATCTATATAACCAATAATAAATTGACAGCAAGAAAAAAAAAAGTAAAAAGCAACATCCCACTTTGCCTAACACCCACAAAAAGATCCTGAGCATATAAACACAACAGAGGATACCTTTTCCGAAGAAAACACAGTGCTGTTGAGCTTCCTTCACTAAATTCCAAAATCTCAAGCATCATTTAGAAGTTGCAGAGTCACAGGTAGGGAATGAAGAAGTTACATAAACTACCACACACCTTGCAGGTGTAAAAAGGGAGACAAGAGAGCCATAAAATTACTTTCTTCTCCCAACAGAAGTTCAACTCATGACCAAAGGACCCTGTTTCTGTCTCCAGTGTTTCCCTCCCACCACTTGAACAAGTCAGAGAAGAGAGGATGGGATTGTGAAATCCTAACAATCCTCTGCAATAAGCCCACTGCCACACTGACCTTTCCCCTTCAACTTTACAGAAACAGCTTTATCCTGTTTCCAACTAATGCAGTTAGCCCCGAGCTCAAGCTGTGCTTCTGCCTGGAACATTTCAGCACCACTAACATGCAACTATAATGACCCTGCCAGCATGTGTGACAGAATTTGTTTTTGCATTAAAGATATAATATTGTTTAGGTTCAAAGTAAAGCACTCACAAGTCTGAAAGCTTCCTCTGCAACTTTAATTCATCCCCTGGTGTGTTTATTCCCATTATCACCATGTTTAACTACAGGAGCACTTAGTATGTTTTCCAGTAGGACCCTACATGTTCAGCATAGTGGGTGGACGGTACTTCAACAATCAATCAAGGGATAAGGAAATCCATATGATCGCTCCTCCACTTGTTGCAGTAGTTGGAAATAGAAGGCAAAAAGACCAAGGAGAGTAGGAAGAACACCATATTTATGAGTTTTTGTATCTGTCACTGCCTCACTGCTGTGTGACTATCAGGCTAAAAAAAAGGTGCTTGCTGCTAGACATTAACTGCATGTTCTCAACAGAACCTGATCTGAAGAACTGCCCAGCATTCGTAATGGCCACTGAATATAGACATCCAACTCACCTTATTTTCTGGAGAAACCAGCACAGCATGGAAGCAGGTGAATTTGAATTCTAATTCTGTTCCACCATTGATTATTTTTTGCGACCCCAGATCACATCTTGTTTATTACACTAATTTTACCGACAGGAAAACAATATTCCCTCATCTCTAAGAGGTGCTGAATCAATACTTGTGAGCCATTAAAATAATACATTAAGAAGCACCCTCGAAGAAGAACATGCAGAAATTAATAACTATCTACTCACTGCAGCCTTTGTATCATGTAAGAGTTGCTTAATGAATAGTAAAGATATTACAGAGCTCCCTTCCTTCCTCCATCACCATACATCTTCACTACATGAATAGCTTGAGCAAAAAGACGCAGGAGACTACATAAGTAAAGATTACGAGAACCTAAACATATCAGTGAAAGAACTGATTATGCAGTCAGAACTACTCTAGTTTCTAACTTTAATGCACTTGGCTGTAACATTAAAAAAAAAAAAGGAAGGAGAGGTTAACGTAACGTACACCAACTGTAAAAAGTATTTTTTAAAAAAGGAATCAGGTTAGTGAACTTTTACGTTGTATAACCATAATTATCCTTACATTTGTTTCCCTTTGATAATTCCACAAGTAAGGATAACTATTAGTTGTTCCTCACTATCCCATCTCCACCCTGCTAGATTTCTGCTTATTCCATAAGTACGTGGTGATAAAATTAACAAGTAGTAAGCTCATTTTGCATTGAATCCCAAAACAAAATTGGGTGTGAATGCAAATCAGGTTGAAAATATTACCGTTACAGTTGTAGAGATGTATTATGTAGCATTTATGCTACCATAATAATAAACCAAAGATTTAAAGATCATAGGTAAACCATTCCATTCGCCTCTTAACTTCAGTTCTATAGACAGCATAAAAGTAAACATCATCTTTTCTTCCAGAAAAGCCGAAGCTGTACACGCTGTACAAATACGAGATACCTGTATATAACTTAGGCTGTTGATCACAGTGGCTCTGAACGAATACATTTCCTAGAGGGAAAATAGGTGTTCTCAGTTTCCCTTGAAAATACAGACC
>NW_009648900.1:258518-259519 GCF_000708025.1 Charadrius vociferus
AAGTTGTATAAATGAGTCACCATCACAAAAAACTAATCAGTCTGGTATGATCACACCTGTATCACACCCTGCCCCCCAAAAAATCCTAAAAGCACTTAAAACATTGAAGAGTTTCAAGATCAGATTCACCCAGTGAAAATAGCTCCAAAACACACACAAACACACTTCATGTGATCACAAGGTCCAGAATACAGTAATACCACAGAAACTACCAAGGTTTGGAAAAGCTCTCTAAAGCTAATTTTTTTAATATATTTTCTTTAATGAATAAGAATCTATGCCATGAGAAGAAGCCATCAGAAGCTCTTTTTTCCTGGTGGCATTTCATGCAGATTGTTACTGAAGATGGTATGATCTGCAAATAATGTAGTTACAAAGAGTAGTTAGGAAAACACTTAAGACAGTTGGCAGAAGTGCTTTAAAGATGAGAAGACTGACTGGTAAGAGCAATATGTTCCAAGCAGTAAGTCTTACAGAGTTCAAAGGTGATGAGCTACACTAGATTCTAGCAAGTGCCCAGCCGTGTAATTGAGTACTTCATTTCAGAGGGAAGATTTTGAAAAGCATGAGTAATTTGAACAGCTTAGTCAGATCTACACAAGTTCCTGTGGCAGAAAGAGAAGTTCTCAAAAGAAAGATACTCCCAGTGAAACTGAAATTGTTTCAGGATAGCATAGCCTTTTGTAAGTTTTTGATAAAGGTAAAAGAAATCGCAAACTGGAAATACACAATTTGTTTTAATGGACAGCAAAAAAAATAAGTTTTAAAAAAATGAAATCTAAATCTTGAACCTAATAAACATCACCAGCATTTTTTAAGTCCCTCCTAATACTATTGCTGATAACTTTTCACGGTAAGAAACCATCCCATTCCTGTGCTCCGACGCATCTGTAAGAGCACAGACAGTCACAGTCAGACGTATTTGACTGATGCGACAATATGCCAGCAATTCAGTAACATCTTAAATCATTTCCATGACATTAGCCTAAGCTGTTCAGCAG
>NW_009648900.1:260316-294958 GCF_000708025.1 Charadrius vociferus
CTCCCCACGAGGCGGGGCCTCATGACGCTTCTCGCCGTTCCTCCGCGCTCCGCCCCGCCCTCCAGGGGCGCGCATGCGCTTTACCCCCCTCCCGGTGTTTATACCCACTGCTGGGTGTCGTGTCCCCTCCCCGCGATGTAGCAACGCCCCCGCCACGAGGGACTGCCTCCCACGTGACTGCTGCCGGCAGCCATTTTGCGTGAGGGCACCGTGCAGGCCCGTCCCTCTTGCCAGAACCAAACATGGCGCTCCTCTTGCTCGCCTCCGCCCCGAAGCAGGGCAGACCAACGAGAAGTTGACTATTGGATGAGAATGCCCGGAAGTTGCTCTCTGATTGGTCCATTGATTGTCCCGCCCAGCCACCGCCCCCTTCCCAAGTCGAGGGCTGGCGGCCCGGCCTCCTCTGACAGGAGTGGCCAGAGAGGTGGAAGGGCAACTGGGTATGAAGAGTGATAAATTTTGGACCTATTTTCTTCCAAATATCTTTTCAGCCTTCATTCGGAGTGTGGTGCTGTCCTTAGTTTGCCTGTTGGCAGGCGGGATGGCGCTGCTGAGGGAACAAGGGAGAGAATGCCTGGCCTGGCCCTGCCTGTTGCCACTCTTCCCTCTCGGCCTGTTTGCATCACCAGTGATGGGTGTGGGATAGGAGACCTGCCGTCATTGCCAGTGTCAGGGGTTTGGGACAGCAGAGCTGCCACCATTAACAGTGGCTGCGTTTACGACAGCAGACC
This sequence comes from Charadrius vociferus, assembly GCF_000708025.1. NCBI lineage: Eukaryota > Metazoa > Chordata > Aves > Charadriiformes > Charadriidae > Charadrius > Charadrius vociferus. Next base: position 261,048 of record NW_009648900.1, read on the forward strand.
TGCCATCATTATGAGTGTCAGGGTTTGGGACAGCAGACCTGCCATCATTACGAGTGTCAGGGCTTGGGACAGCAGACCTGACACCATGACCAATGTCAGGGGTTGAGACAGCAGATTTGCCATCGTTACCAGTGTTGGGGTTTGGGACAGCAGACCACAGCCCGACCTCGTGCTGCAGCTGCACCAGTGTCCCAACAGTTGCAGTTGCCAAAATCAAGCCAGAGGACTTGAGAGGAGGAAACCCCATGCACGCACAAGGCACGCAGTGAAATAAGAAATGGAAAGTGAAGCAGTAAGAACAGGCCTGTTGGTATTGGCGTCTGTTAGCACAGATGTGTGGGCAGAGGTCGGAAGATATGCTGTCCCTAAGCACCACAGCTGAGCTGCCAGAAGGGCTGACTTTGTAGAAGTTTTGCTTGTGGGGCAGCCTTGGTATATTTTTCCCACAAATCCCTAGTCATGTGTATTTGGAGCACATCAGTGATGTAATATGTTTAGTGTAGAAATAGTCAAAGTAAACTATTAGCATGTGCTTCTCTGACCTTGGTGGTTTTGGCTATATCTATGTTATTACTACAGAAAGTGTTTGTGTTAGAGCTGCAGTTATGTTAGCACATCTGTATGTCATACCAGTGTAGAAAAAACAGCAAGGAAAAGAAGTTATATTTATGAAATTTCACCTTTATACCAGTGCAATTATCTTAACACTTGTGGCACAGCTGTCAGTACAGCTGTATCAGTCAGGTATTAAACAGTTTGGTACTTCTGCTTGATGTAGCTGTGCCAGCTGAAGTCTGCAATGTAGACGTGGTGTTAGATTGTATTGTTCTCCTGACCTCTCACATCTCTTTTAATTACATGGAACAACTCATTTCAAATACATCTGGTTTTTCAAAGCATTGCAGCTTTATTACCGGATTTTATGGCCATCTTGACTGAAACTCAAGCAGTTAACTAACTGACCTGTATAATGTTGCATAATGATTTTTATGTTAGTTATCTAATTTCAAAATAAACATGCACGCACATCTGGGTGCATATGTGTATAAACAGATCTTGCCTCATTATTTGTATAAATACCTACAACTCTTCTGGTACAAGAAAATGTTTGATTAATTTTTCTGTAGTTGGCAAGGAAGGCTCTTCGGGCTTATGTTAAATTGCACATTTCAGATACACAATCTTGGTAAGCTGCCATAAGGAATGGGGAAATGGCTTGTAGTCTAATTTGCTTGCCCTTTTTCATGTTAATCGTAGTCCTGCTTTCTTGTGTTGACTTTATGGCTCCATCCATTTCTGTTCCAGAAGTGAGTCAAGGGTGTCACTTGAACTCTGTTGTAGTCTTTGTTTTGAGATCGCTTTTCCTGATAATTTATTCCATATGTTTACCATTTGTGTGAGCTTTCCCTGAGTTTCAGAACATAAAATGAGAATAAATATCATTATTATTTCCCATCCACCATACTCTAGTCACTCTGTTTTTTTCTGCTTACTTTTTTTTCTTAAAGACGTCTTTCTTGTTGCACTGAAGACGAGCCCATCACACAGTTACCAAGATTTGTGACCCAGGCCTATTTTAAGCCTTGTTAAGTTCCAGATTTACTCATAGTTCTCTAATTTTTAAATCTACCGCTAATAGGAAGCATAATTCAAAACAGACTCCTTCACTGAAACAAGTCTGGCTTCAGCGCCGTTTCAGCCTGGTTTCTGAGGATTCCACAGCTTGTGCCTCATCGAAACCAGACACGCAGCTCCGCCTAATCAGGCCCATAGATCAGGGGTTCCTGATGTGTGGGTAGCAACGCTGCAGGGAGCACACAGAAGTTTATTGTCCTTCTGTGTGTGGGGAGAGCTACAAAACCAGGGAGTTCGCGAGGAATAGCCTACCTGAATCTGCAGACAGCCTACAGTAATGCAGCTGTAGAAAGAATAAAGTTTGCCATTCAGGAGCAGCATCACCACTTGTCCCCCGAAGAAATGCAACATATCCAACGTACTGGGAAGTCCAGCGTTTTTCCATGAAATGTTTCACTTTTCTGCAGCCATGCTTTTAAAACTTAGATTCTAGAAGAAGGAAACGGGACCTGTGCACAGCTGCTGCTTGTTCTGTACATGTCCCTTAATAGAAAATTAATTGGATTACAGTGCATGTTCCCTGCACTATTTCATACAGGCGGGCAGCAGGCTTGTTGAGGCTACTCTGTGTTCTTATCTGTTCATCCCGTTGGCTGTCTGTCTTCTTTTGGCAGATTCAAAACAAAATAGCTAGTCAAAAATCAGAATATTTATATTTTTTAATTATTTAATTACATTAAACAGTAGCTGGCAAAGATTTCTGGCATGCACATAGAGCTGTTAAACGGAAGGAGCACAGACTTTCTTTACAGAAGCACTTTCTTTAGAAAGAAAGTAAAAAACTTCTGGGTTTAAAAAAATCAGAAAATTATGGTTTTGAATGACAGTGCTCTAAACATGGCAACTCTATGCATTTTGACTGTGGTCGCTGCACTGAAGAAAAGCTGCAGCGCCTCTAGCAGTGGAAAAACTTATTTTGTACCCTTTGTTCTCTGGAAAACGTCATTAACTTTTTGTTAGGATTTGCTACTACTGCTTGAGTTAAAATTATTTCCTCACAGGCAGAGATACTTTCCGGACATCACAGCAGTTGTTTTGAGAATAAGTTTACAAATTAACTTTGCAGCATAAAGAGCTAGTACTTCATGTACCAACTCATTAAAATTTCGTGTATCCCCTTCTGTTCAGAATCCATCTCCATGAAAGCTTCCTATTTTGCTCTCCTGCTACAGGCATTTTATACAGAAACAAAATCTTTGAAGCTTTCAAGTATTATTTGCATAGTTGGCTTGCACTGGCTGTACTTTTTTAGGATGTGGAAACACGGTCTTGCACTTAGAATGCAGCCCATTGAATTCAGCCCACTGAACACGAGCTGAACACACTCTTCAATATATGGCATGCTTTGATGGTCACAAATGAAACTGAAATGTACTCAGTGAGACTGTAAAAGTTTTGAACACCGAGTGCTTGTTTCTTTATCAGTTTACACGATGAAGAATTGCTACAGCAACCTTTTTTCTACACAGTTTGGAGACTTGGGTGTCACTGTTTCATGTTCTGAGTTACAAAACTGATATACTTTTCTTAGTGCAGGCGTTCTACCATTTATGGAGCACTTCCCAGGTTTGTACTGTCTTGCTCTTAGTGTTGCTTTCTGAAAGCCTGTCGTTTTGAGACTTCAGCCTGAGTATAGCAATTCCCAACAGATTTAAAAACACGTGTCAGGAAGCACAAGTCATTCCCTTCCCTCTCCATGTTTTTCCCAGTTAGACAGAGAGGCACCAAACTGAAAAAGATTGAGAAAGGTCCCCTAGATCATTCCTTATGGGCTGTATCATGACTCTCTGCTTAGGCTTCAGGACTTCTGGTTTTGATGCTGAAGTCTTCGGCTTTCCAAATACAGCGCAACAAGGGCATAATTTGTCATGTTTGTACTTGAATATACTCGAGCAATGTCTAATTTTACCTAACTGAGAATTACATCTGGAAAGAAAGATCGGTGTTTGCATTATCAAACCTATAGGATAATGAATATAACTGTGAATTATGTTTTCTAAGCATTGCATGTGGTGGGAAACATTTTTGCGTAAGCATTTCTTTTTAGCTGAGCACCCACTAGTTTGGGTAGGATTGTGCATTATCCAGTATTTTATTAGACAAAAAAATATTCTGTATCTCATCAAGTTCAAGTTCAGTGTCATGTATAAAAAAAGCTTGTTAGGAAAACTCGTATCAGACAGAGGCTCTAGAGTTTTAGTAAGATCCCATTTTGAGGTGATTTTCCAGGTGGATTGATTCAAATGGAATATCCTGACAGTTAGTTTTGGCGCAGGTATGAGACATAGTGGACATTTTGTCTCACTAAAGCCTATGAAAGCAAGCCAAAGATAACTTCCCCAAGTTTCACAAAAGAAGACCTCTGCTGCTTATCATGCAAATAGTTCCAATGAAGGGTGGAGACACCCATCTGAATTAAGAGTTGTGAGATTTCAGCTCGTACTAAATCCATTTGTTCCTGTTTGTGTCTAGCCCTTTGTTCTTAGACATCTTCAAATGAAATACCGAAGGAATGAAGACTCTTCCTCTCCCTGCTTCTCCTCTTCAAGATGCATAGAGATGCCCTGATGGGTCTTCTGCAGCTGAGCATGGTTTTAGGAAGGAAATGGAGAGGGAAGCTCTGTTTGACTGGAGTTAATAATTTAGATCTTACATAAACTTTTCTTTACCCCCTATATAATATCTAATATCTAATGAATGTTTTGGAGCAATGAAGAGTTGTAATAACTCTGAGGTGAGTAAACATGCATAAATATCCTGTTGCGTTCTCCAGAAGTAAAAGCAAAACTTCTTTGTCATTCTTTGAAAGGTAGATGAAATAAAAAGAAAATCTAGGTAGCCTCCAATATAAAATTAGCGTTCTTCCTAGTTCTTTTAGCCTTTTACTGACTATGGTATAATGCTTTGAGTCATATTTTAAACAAATGAGGCCATAGGTAATGAAATTAATGAAGAATACTTTTCCACGCATATCTGTATGAAGATCATTTTGCTATTGCAATAACAGCATTTCAACCCTCTGTGATATAAGACACCCGCCATCATCTGAGCCACTGCCCTTTTTTTTTCCCTCCATGCCTCTTACTCCATGAGTGAGAGAGGGGCAGCATTTTCCGTGGCCAATTTGGAGGGATTGCTGTGCTGTTTGGCGTGTCAGCTCACTTCTGCTGGTTAACCAGCCTGCAAGCCAAACAGAATGGGTCCCTGCTGAGCCCGAGTGGCAGTCTTTTCCGGAGTGGTGTCGTTAGCCTGGCTCGCTCTCGTTCATCCAGCAGCTGCTTGTCAAGAAGTTTTTAAGAAAGTTGTATCTGAAGACTATCTCTGCCAAATATAGCAGTCAGATTTTAGGGAGAAATCAATAGGTGGACATGTTTCCTTGGGTAATCAAGCAAAAAATGTTACTTTGGAGACTTGGAGATGAATTTGACTATAATTAACAGAAGCCTTGAGGCACAGCCAGCTTAAGTCTTCCTTTCTGCTTCTATCGTGTTTTGTGTGCAGCAGGGCAATCTTCTTTTTAAAATTCCCTCATCTGTACATTGGAGAAGGAGCAGGAACAATAGATTAGCGGGGAGGGGGGGGAAAAGGTTTCCAGAGTTACAAAACTTTTCTATGTAATGCTACATTTCCCTTCACAGGGGAAATAAAACAGTCACTTTAGTTTAAAGTGGAACTGAATCAAAATCAGGACAAAATCTAAATAAAATTTATGCAATAAGCTACAAAGTACTGGATTGCAGCATCTGAATTGCCAATCTTTTAACTGAAATAAAGACAAAGAACTTCCTAAACAAGTGGCATTTCTCAAAGAGACACACCGAGAACCTTCCAGTAAACCGTGGTGAAGTGGTAAGCTAAGAGTTAAAAAAGTTAGAAAGAGCTGCTGTGTTATTTTTATTTTTAAAAAGTCAAAGTGCACTTTAGAAGAGTGCTTCCATCAGCCTAAAAAAATGAATATATGACAAATTATAGTCTAGCTAACAAGAAGAGCTAAATGTTACGTCATATGGATAGGCATTAGCTCTCCATCTTTCTTTTTAAAACAGCTCAAATGAATTTTTGTCTTAATGTGCTTAACTCAGTGTTTTTCCTTGCAGCATTCCTAGCTTTTTTATTATTATTTTTTGGCCACTCTGACGTGATTGCCACAAACAGCAACAAATCTGGAAAGTATTATAAAATTTCGAATGAAATAGATATTCTTTGTCTGAATTCAATATTGTTTCTGGGAAACATAGATGAAAATCTTCTTCGAGCTCACACAGAAAGGATGGTCCAAGTGAGGCAGATGTAAAGGCTCATTTCTTGCCATGCGAACTCATTTTTTCTACAAGAGGAACATCATCAATTACATTCTTTAAAGTGATACATAGATATGTAAAATATCATGACAAGAAGAAACATTTGTTGTCTCCACTAGAAATTGCATTTGATCCCATTTTATTAAAGTGCTCAACTGATAAACTTCACCTCAATAGATTTAGTTTAAGCTGTGAATTATTATTTTGCAAAACAGAGAACCTTGAAAAACTCCTGATGCAAATACACTTTATTTATAAAGTGTCTTCTGGGATATCACATGGTTTACAGTGAGACTACTCAATTAATAAAATAGCTTTTCTCAGCAAGTATTTCTACAATAATGTCCATAAACTACAGTGTGCCTGGCTAAAAGTATTCCAAGACAATCATAGCAATATGCTAAAGGGGGCAAGCAGACCCCAAGCCAATATTGTCTCACTTTTTTTTCCTTCTTAATTTAATAAAAAGCTCTGAATACAGAGACTGATGGGTTTTCAAGTTCTGACTGACGGGTTTTCAATTGATCTTGGTACTTTATAGCTCCCAACACTTGGGTAACTAAGCGCCTTACAAACCCAACCAAAACAGAAACCTTATGAGGTAAAGAGGAGTTACTACCCCCCAGGCTGCAGAAGCGGCACCCAGGATTGCCAGGATGGCAGCAGAAGCAGCACCCAGGAGGAGAAGTGGCTTTGCCAGGATGGCAGGGGAAGTATGTGCCAGCATTTGGAAATCAGCCAGGTCACAGAAATCCCAAACAAGTAGATCCACTGATGGGTCATACCACCCCTCCAGCAAGCCACCATAAAATCCTTCGGCTGTCGCTGGCTCACCGGAAGATCGTTTGATTACTGTCCTTTCTGTGAAAGGTGTTATGTGTAGGCTCCTTATAACTCTTCAGTCCCCAACTGTGCGTTCTGGGACTAACCTACACCCCCACCAGCTGGCACAGTGCGACCCTGCTAGCTTGGCAGAATTGCCACCATCGTTGTTTTCGCAGCTTCTTATCGTTCACAGGCATGAGCCTGATGCTGACATAATCGGTGCTGTTAACAGCGAAAAAGCTAAAGAGGTTAGGAGGGGACTGATACGTTATATTTAAGAAATCAAAGCACACTGCGTAAGACTCCTTCCACAGGACTGTGTTTGCGTTCAGCAACATCTGTATGGATCTTCCCACATAGGTACCTCCTGGCTTCAGCCGTGAGGTGGAGAACCACCTCAGCCTCATCACCCATCTATCCTTGCCGTTCCCAGCGAGTCGGCTGCCCTGAAAACCAGCTGCCAGTTCTGTAGTGTCTGCTGAGCAAATGTGTCCATGATGTATAAAGCATATATATCCATAAAGTATGAAACTGTTGTGCTTTCATCTTGCACTGCTAAGCATTAAAGATTCAACATCCTAGATCTAGTCACTGACAAATAAAAGAAAAGGAGGCTAGGGCACAGAAGGCAGTCTCAGGGCTTCCCAATCAGCTGCTGGTAAGCTTGATTTTGCCTAATACACTGATCCATCTTACCCATTTCTGCTTAAAAGTTTATCAATGCAATTATTCCTAATGAAAGTATTAAATACAGTGCCAAACTCATGAGCCAGAGGGATGTTTTTTCAAGTTTTTCATTACCTACTAAGTAAATTAATTAATGCAAATGAAACTCCAGTGTCATAAAACCACATCCTGTTCTAATTGAAGACAATGGCAAAACTGTCATTGACCTCCATGGGAACAGGTTCAGGCCCATAACTTTCATATATTGTACATTAAGCGACATAATCAGAAATACTATCTTCTCCCATTAAAATGATATATAGATATAGCATGGCAAGTAGCAGCACAGGGACTCATCTGATGGCTGTAATTAGAGGTTTTTAATGACAGGTTAGGTATGTTTAATATGCAATTCCACATTGCTGTTACACTATCAGATTCTATTCAGGATCTTTACACACAGCATAACTGAATTCAGAGGCAGATGAATGTTCCCAATATTTCAAATTCAGCAGTTTTGCTGATTTAGCACCTTCTGAAGCATGCACCATGTGGTGAACAAACACTACAAGCAAAGATGTTTTCCACTGAGATTTGTCAGGGATTTAAAGCATTAACACTTTCCTGCTGTCCTTACAGATAGAAAAAGTGTTGCTTTCTATTTACATACAGAGAGCTGTGCAATCACTCTAATAGGTATCATTTCATTATCTCTGAGGAATTTAGGTGTGGAGCCAACTCCATGTATTAGTTAATAACCAATCCATTACTTGATTAACTGACTTACATGAAGAAAGCTTATCATCCATAGATTTGTCTGCTTGGAATTAAGTCAAAACAAGATATTGAAAAGATAGCTTTTTCAGGTTTCGATATCTTACAGAAAAAGCATTGTGCCAGATTACGATGAAATATTCTGAAGAATAATACGTGCCTTAAAAATAGAAGATAATATAAATGCATAAAAACAATGTAAAAATAACCCAAGGCACCACTAATTAAGCATGAGTCAGTGCTTCCAGTAAATTCATGGCAACTGCAAGCAGCAGGAAAAGAGTTGCCTATCTCAAAGCATTGCCAACTTAATGTAGAGACTTGATCCAAAGGGTTTGAACGTCTCACGTATTTAAGATTGCCAGTTCATACCCATTTATACAATCACCTTCTCTTGGGATTTTTCTTTCTTCCCCCTAGTTACCAGTAGCTTCTTCAGAAAGTCATCACTGCCTGATACAGTGTCCTGGTTTGAGGTAAAACAGGACCATATAGTAAGATGCAGGAATAATTCTATGAGCTGGTATGTTTCTTTTCTTGACATAGTGTTAGGAGTGTATTTTGGCCAGGAAGCCTGAAACGAAATATTCCAGCATTCATAAGCCATGCCAGGGATTCTTGGAAACACCTGCACCTTGCAGTTATGCAAATGCCTTTGAGATATGTCAGAACCCTTGGTATTTGCACCATACCAGCAGCATGTCATCTGAATTAATTGTCTCCTTCTTGTCCTGATGTGACATGGCTCTCAATATAAAAACTGTCATATGTGAATGCTGTGTGGTTAAAGAGGTGTTGATGCTTTCCCAAAATTACACAATAGATCATTGCTGGCCAACAATATGATTAAACTAAGATACCTTTGGAGGTTCCGTATTAACAACACCAATTCACAGACGTGTATCAAGAGATACATCAAGAGATGTATCCAGTAGTGATGTGAACAGGTTGAGAGTCAAAGATACACCAGTACTAGAGTAGTGTCACAATTTTAAATAAATGCAATAGATCAATGCATCTCAGCACTGTCCTGCACAACAGCCTACACCTTGGGGTGAAAACCCCTGCGGGCAGGTCCTTCACTCCTTCTTCAGCAAAATCAGGTCACTTGGAGAGCTGAAATGAGGTGGGAGAGACCATGTTCACCTGTAGTCCTTCGAAACATCACTATCTTTTTGTTTAAAAGGTTCGGTAACCTAACAAAAAATAGCTGGTGCTGGAATCAGCATCAGAGAAGATTCAGACCTGTACCTCAGGAAGGCTGTGGCAAGATTTGTTCATTTCCTATGTTGTGGCTTCATGACCTACAGATCTGAAGATTGTGTTACTCAGAAGATTGTCCTTTTTCTCTCAGTCTCTGTCTCCTCCAGATGTATTTTTCTTTCAGTTGTGTGACACTAGCAAAGTAAAACCTTCAGTAGATGGCTTATCTGAAAGCGGGACTGTAGGAGGAGAACCCAATCTGCACATTTTGTCACGTTTCATGCCATATATTTGTCTGAAAGGGGTGGGGATGGCATACTGGTAGGCACAGTGTTTTTATTACACAGCTTTCTAGCTTTATCTATCAGCTGTCTATAAAAGAGAATAAATAATGGTGTCGAGCTGGGCATTTACTTCTAGATGTTTCTAAATCAAAGAGGAAAGTTGAGGAGATAAGATGGTGATTTGCATTCACTGCAGGGAATATCACAGTAGCATATTGCTTGCAAAAGAGTACACCGTCTCTGAGGGACATAGGAAGTCCTGCCAGCCCAGTAGCCTCTCTGGACAGGAGAGGCTACCAACCAAGGGTCTCCAGATCATGTGGGTCTCACGAGTGTACGGGAGAGTGAGCAGGTAGTTGCCTTTGGTCTATTCTTTTACAGAATATATCACCTTCTTTCTAAATGAGTGCTTTTATGAGCACCGGAACTACTGAAACCAACCATTTTTGTCTTGTGGTTGACTGTGAGCTCTGAGGGAGGTTTGTTTGCAGGCTGGCGCATATGAAAGATACTGCTGTCTCCAGCGTGGATTCTCTTAGGTCTTACAACTTTTGAATTCACACTTCTGCCTTTTCTTTATCCAGAATTTATGAGATCTCTACTCCTATTCATCTTCATATTTTCATGAAATTTTAAATAATTTAACCGCCTGTGAAACATTTGCTCATTTCTAATGAGGTTGAAATCAAAAATGTTCAAAGACAGTATTGGGTACATGCATAGACTTATGCAAACAAATGCATAGCACCAAGAACACCGTATTCTCAGGTGGCTCTGTTACAATGACACGTCGTGGACAGTAGCTGCTTGCAGGAATTGCCGTCCAGTTCCATGTTTGAAGCTGGATGTATTATCTTTAATTATAATAAAATTGCTACCTGTTTTTGTTACAGCTTCTTCCTGACCATGTTCTAATGTGCCGATGGCAAGGAAAATATTGTTTCCATTCCAATTGGCATAATGAGAAAATGCGTTTAATGCGTTGGCTTTAACACAGTATTTATCAGAAGATTATGCTTTGAAATTGTCAGTTTATGGCATGATAATTAGATCTGGTACTTGAAACCTGTCAAGTAAAAGCAGGCTTTCTTCAATAATCTTATTCCTTTTCGCTTCACAGGTGGGGCCTAATAAAGTGAACTACTGAAAAGTATTGAGGCACTAGGAGGCCTGGCATTTCAGCAAGCGCGACAAAGACTGTATCCCAAGAAATTGCTGGGCCGTGTTTTCCATATACAAGCTTTCTTCATGAGTACATCCTTTCCCTTACAAACCAGAAAGCAGAAGACTATTGAGCAATAAAGGATGAAGGGAAAAGACATGGTAGCATAACTAATAATTAATAAAGTATGGGTGGTGTCTAAATATTAACCTTAAATACTTACTTCAGTCCAGTATATTTTGTTGAATGAAGTATAGTCTGGCTTGGCCTAACCTGGCCAGCTGACCGTGTTCCAGCTTACAAGAGAAAAAATCATTTTCAATGTAAGTACCCTAAGCAATAAGATAAACTCTGAGAAGTAATAGAGGAAGTGTTATTCCACCGCCGGGAATGGGGAGGCAAAAGTTAATTGTTAATTGTAAAATAAAGTACATTGAGCAGCTGTTTCCTTGTTTCGACTGAGGGCGTCACACTATTGATGATGATGAGAGTTGAGAGACTTAGCCTGAAAATTATAAAATTCTTTCCAAATATTAATTTGCTTAATATACTGTCCAATGAATTATGTTCAGATGAAACATACTGAAAGAAAGCCTTTTGTAGAGGTTAAGACTTTAATAAATTTAACTAATTCATTCCTTAATTCTAATTAATAGGACTAAGGAATAATACCAGCCTTTTTTCCACTGGCTAATCAAGAAGTTATATCTACCTGTAATAAGACAACACAGTATGCATATAAATAGTAGTGTCTAAGATATCTGTGATCTTATCTGCAGCATTTGCCCTATTCTGATGCTGAAGCCAGCTAGGTGCTCAGAGAAAAACAGAAACAAAGTCACCTAGCAGCTACGCAAAATTGTTGTTCGGAAGGGCCTCTCACAGAGCCCTCTGTCATATAATGTCATATAATGAGATTTTAATTGACATCTTTTATTCTTCTGGTCGTCCTCCCCACCCCCTCAAAGGGAACTTAGAACAATGGCAGAAAGTCCCCACTCATGTGGCAGATTCTGCACCTTATTTCCACTAAAATGTTGAAAGGCAGCGAGGAAACGCTTTACATCATATAAGTTAATTAAAGAATTTCTGTATTTTCAACCAAGGTTTTTTTATTAAGTTGCTTCTCCTCCTGGAAACACTGACCACACATTCCCATAATGCACTTGAAGGTCTGTTTCTAAAATGTGATATACATATATTTATGTAGAATTTTTATCCTTTGGCCTTATAATCATTCCAAATAAAACAAATCCTGATGACTTCCTGAATTGCACAAATTAGTTCCTGATTTCAAGTGCTGTAAATAATATCCTAGACAGTGGTGCATTTTAGCCCTTGAGAGGGAACAGTGGTGTCAAACACTAAAGTAGCTGTGAATCTGCGATCTCCTGGGCAAGGCCATGCTGGCCATTGAGTTCATGGTACAGATTTTCCTCAGGCACAGGGCACATGGAAATATTCCATCAAAGTATGTTTTTATTTTTGTTTAAAATCTGCTTCATTATGCCTGTGAAATGCAACAGTCAAATGCTGTAGGAGTTTTAAAAAAGCAGAACTATTTAGGGTCATTTTTCTCTTCCTTGCCCAAAGGAAATCACAAACCGTTATGTGTTAAGATACTGTCTTCATAGAATTTTAAGGGCAATGAATTGTCATCAATGATAGATTCCAAATTCTGTGTATACAAGTTAATGCTTTCTTTAAATGTGATTCACTGACCACATGCAAATAATGTTTCTATGCTATTTTCCCCTGCTTGCTTTCTGGCTGGTGATTAATAGAAAAAAACCCAACCAGAAAGTACAACTTGGTGGGGTTTTTTTAATGTAAAATTTTAATTTTGTGGTTACTCCTTTTTAAATCATTAAGACCAAAGAGTCCGCTATCCAGAAGAGCTTTGTCTGGATCTGTACAGCATGCTCTGTGTTGCTGAAAACCCAGCATGCAGTTTAAGTAGAGTTAGGAGAATGCATGGTTCAAAATCTTGTCCAAATCTGGTTCTTATTTAGCACAACTTATACTTCTAGATGCAAAATCATTATGTTGAAGCAAAACTTACAGGATTTGTTTCCATGGCAATTGTTCTGCACTCATTTCATCTTCTTTAAATAAACACCATAAACTTTTTGTCTAACAGGGAACTGTCCATCTTGTATGGAACCATCTTGAGTAACCAGGTACAGTTTTCATCTTCTTTGACAGTTACCAGTATTTTGTACTTCAGAGGAGGAACAGAAACCTTGCAAATTCATACAGTCAACTAGCTGACTTTGTGCAATGGTCTTCTGATGCACTGATATATGCACTGATATCTTAGTAACACATTTTGTTGTAAATCGAATGGCTTTGGTTATAACGCACATTCAGTAGGCCAACATACAAAGTATACATGAAGTATATCTTTTATTGTTTTTTCTGAAACAAAAATATTAGAACTCTAGAGTCAACATGGTATGTAGTAATCTAAATTCTGTATAATATCTGTAGCATTTTGAAAAGGCATTGATTCACTCCACATCTTAAGCTTAAATGATTGACACAGCGAAGGTCCACTTGAAAAATGGACATAGACAACTTCAGGGACGTTGACTTATAACAAGACTTAGGAGCTTAAGTGTTCAAAATACATCTAAAAAAGAGTCTCAAACCATGCAACACAGAAGGCAGCAATTGCTTGCTACTTTTAAAAATCTAGGTCCAAATTTGAATGAGTGCCTAAGTAAACATTCAGAAGTTGGTTCATAAACTAAACTATGGGAAATCTGTCCTGGAAAACACCAGGGTTTTTGCCTCCTAATATGCCCAAAGGTGTGCCTGGAGTCATTAGGGAACAAAGAGCTGTCTGAGAAACATTATGAAGATTAATAACTGTGCATACAAGATTGGAAAGGAGCAAGCAGAGGGCATATTGCTTATTGCCTGTATCTATCTGGGACTGGGATGAAAAATAAATCAAATCCAGAAAGGTTTTCAAAGAGGTTTTAGAAAAAATTAAGAGTTGTAGCGGGACTGGGGGGGGGAGTCCCAGTATAGGTACAAACAATCCTTCTTCTGACCTCCTGGAACATATTAAATAAGTAAGACCTGCTCTGAGAGCTGGAGGCTGATGGTAAAGTACAGATGCAATATTTTCATATTCGTCTAAGTAACAGAAGGAATTTTTGCGGGTATCATAGGCACTGAGAAGTCAACATTTTGAAAGTTTAAGTATATAAGATGATGAGGTGCAGTAGAATGTGTTATCTGGCTTTTGGCCATTTTGTTTTTTAAACTCATCACCCCACTTAGGCAATATTTGCTATACCTATATGTAAATGGAGAACCTAGTGGAAGGCTCACAGCCTCCTTGCTGTCTTGCACTTGTAAGACACTAGGCATTAAATAATTTGAACAATCTTTTGTTCTTACACCTAGAAGATAAGCAATTATGCATAGATGCATGCAGTGCAGTGCGAAAGTGAAGTAGTTTGGGAACTCTTACAGAGAGGGATTGAATTTCATGTTCTAACACATGATACCCTCTCAGGTGGCTCATCTCTTGCTTGGAAGGCTGAGCCCTGTCGGACGTGCAGCAGAACTTTTGGAACAGAAAGAAAAAGAGGGAAATGTATGGATATAATGTCAGAGTCATGGATTGCAGTTACTTTGCTTGAACTCTTTACAATTGCTCAGGTCGGAAGTAACAAGATAAAGGGAAATTGATTCAATCAGTTTTAAAGCAGTTTTCCTGAGTTACTGTAACAAGCATTTGGCTGCTTTTATCCTTTTTGTTAGAAACAATGGAAAGAAGGAGTACCTGCATGTCATAGGGTCTTATTCTTCAGACCATAGCCATCTAGAAGAGCAAATCCAGAGTGGTTTTGGTTGTAACTGGCTGCAAAGGATTGTGGTACGTGCGTGCAAAAGCCAAAAAAAAGAAGAATTTTGTAGTATGCAGTTCATTTCACTGAGAAATGTAATTTTACCTAATAAGCACCACCTTGCTACCTGCTGCAGGATTAATCGGATTGGTGCGTATTGACAGGACTGTACTCTGGCAGAAAACAGTCAAGGAGCCAGCCATCAGCTCTATTGGTAGACAGCTTTTTTGAAGCATTTGTCCACAGGGATAAATTCACCTTGGCTTGTAGAGGGGAACACTCCAAGCACGGCATACCTGCACTGGGGAGGATTGCTGCGCTCGGAGCGTTTATCATTGGCTTTGCTTGAGGAATATGTCAGAAATGAGAAGGTTTAGTTCTCATTAAAAACTCTACAGGACTGCCATCAGAAAAAGCTGCAGGGAAGACAAGCTGAATCAAACCACATCCTCTGCCACGGGCTTAATGCTCCCCTGACATGACAGCTGGTGGTATGGGTCCGGTTTTGCAGCCAAGAGTGTAATTCTTGTGAAAGATTAGAAGAAGTTTCAGTACAGGATCAGGGCAAATCAGATTTTACAACAGGTTAGAAATTTCCAGCAGAAAGTTCTTTCTTACTTTTTATTGCTTTCCCCTTGACTTTTTCTTTATTTCTGTCATTATAATGTCAGAGTCCAGAAGCTAGATGAAGAAATTCAATACAGAACACCTCTACACTATAGGACGATTGTGGCATTTGCCCTCACCAAGTCCAGTATAACTGGCTTTTTCTCTTCACATATTTCCCCACCCTCTAGTTTTTTTCCATTCTAGTCTGCCCTTTAACAATGTCATCTTCCTTTTAGGATACCATTTGTCATTCTCTCCCTGTTTTATCCAAATAAGCGGAAAGATCCACACCATTTGCTGAACCATATTTAAGCTCTCCAAATGACCACTAATTTTAACATTGACTTATGGGAAGCAGTCTTAATGCTGAGTAGTGGTATTTGTGATCTTGATAACATTTCTAAATGTTAGCTGCAATCATTTGCTCATAATTGGTTCTGATTACAACATTTATTTTCATCATTTTAGTTCTAGAACCTCTGTAGTGTTAATAATAAAATACATTGAATGTAAAAAGCGTACAACTTTTTCTACAGCTCTCCTGAGATGACTCTGTGGTGTTCTTGGACATGGAAAGATTCTGCCTGATTCATGGATGGTATGGAATATGTCATAAAGAGTATATTTGTGACATCTTTCAATGGAATTAGTAATTAATGAATTGTAGTATTATACAAGAAGTACAGCTGCTGTATAACACAAGAGTCTTACAGCTAGAAAGCACTCTACAGGAGAAAAGGCTTCAAAATATAAACCTTTTACTGTCATCATCTGCAGAATACTGGACATTCACAACACACAAATGTCCAGGTTATAAACTTGCAAGCTGCATTAATGTGGCAGTTAAATTTACTAGTCTGAAAGCTGCACTTGTAAAATATTTATGAATACATGTGGTTGTCACTGCAAAGAAACTGCACTGTCAGCTCAACCTCTCTCCCTGATTGTTTCCTCTCCCTGTCTTCCCCCACTGGATTGTATTCCATGAAATTCAAAGCATGAGCCTTACCTTACTTTAAAAATATGTATGTGAGATGCGTTACACTGCAAAAGAAAAAAAGAGCTGCTTCCATGATATTTTGGTGCAATCATATTCACTGTTTTATCCACTCAGAAAGGTTTCAATTTGGTATTCTTTAATGGGAGATTAAATTTGGTTTTCACATGTCTGTCATTTTTCAAATTAAAAAATGAACTGTGAAGAAGATTTGAAAATTTTTCCACAAAATTTAAACTGCCCATTAAGTCATCAAGTACACTGTTTCTGAAAGTGCTCTGCATAGCTGCCTAACTGGGCATTGTGGAAGAAGAGGGTTGAAAATGAGGCTGGAAGAATTAAAAAATATGCGATGTGCTTTAAATACCTATTGTACCTTTCCTTTTTTTTTTTTTGTCCTAAAGAGGTCACAGCTTTCATATTTAAACCATGACTAATTTTACATGTATTTTGCATATGAACACTCCCATTACTGTGGGATGTCCCCGTGTACATTTTGGAGGGCTCAGTCGCTAAATAGACTATACAAGAAAGGAAGCATGAGGAAGAAATCATCTGGTTTCCTTACCTGACAGCAAATTGAGATCGGTGTGATATTTCTTCAAGATGTGTTCGGGGCCGGATCCTTTCTTAATGTAATATTGAATTTCAAAAAAGAAAAACAAGAAATTAAAACGTTAATATTGGTCTTTGTGTTGTGACAGCATGCACACAAGAGGTACGAACATATTTATTTAGTAGTCACACATCTTTAAATGCTTTCACCCAAAGTACCAGTGAATTTGCAAGCGCCCATGCTGAAACTTGGGGCCGAGGGAGGAAGGGTTGGCAGATGAGCTCACAGTAGCAGCTGCAGTGCCTCTCAGTTGCATCTGCAGCATTTCAAAGCCCCAAAGTCAAGGGTATCACTGCCAAGAGCAATCCACCTCTGCCAATACATGTCCCACTAAACAGTGCCCTCACCGCTATGCCAGCCAGACCCTGCAGCCTCCACCCTCATATCCACTTGCTTCATCCAAAGCTCCACCACATGCAGAGGAATTACTAGGCATGCTATGCTTTCAGCCCAACACCACCATACTGTAGAAAAACAGTCTCTGTTACTCCACAGATCACCACATATCCACTTTTCTCTAGGGACAGCCATAAATGTTGTCTTAGCTTCCCCATCTATATTCAGAAGAAGAAGGTGAGCTCCTCCAGCGGACCAGGGCGTCTGCATTGCCCACATCCTTGTCCTCTTCTTTCCAAAAGCTGCAGTGTTAGCGTACCACAAAAGAATTAAGATGGTGCAAGGCAAAAGATGACCTATGGAAGGTTTTCTCCTGCTTGAACCAAGCATTGTCTAGCCTGACCTGAAAGCACAAGAAGGTGATTTGGAGTAGTTTTCTGGGATTTATGAAAGCGAAATTATGTTTGACCAATGTGATAGCCGTCTGTGATGAGGTGACTGGCTTAGTGGATGAGGGAAGAGCAAAGAATGTTGTCTATCTTGACTTTAGGAAGGGTTTTGACACTGTCTTCCACAACACCCTCGCTGATAAGCTGATGAAGTACATATTAGATAAGTGGACAGTGAGGTGGACTGAAAACTGGTTGAACTGCCGTGCAGTTCAAGGGATCCAGCTGGAGGGGAAGTGCAAAGTCCTGCACTTCAACAAGAGCAATTGCAAATTCCTTCACCTGGGGAGGAATAATCCCATGCGCCCATAGAGGTTGGGGGCGAACCATCCAGAAAGCAATTTTGGAGAAAAGGACCCCAGGGTCCCTGTGGACACCAAGCTGAACATGAGCCAGCAATGTGCCCTGGTGGCAAAGGTGGCCAACAGCATCCTAGGTTGCATTGGGAAGATGATAACCCACAGGTCGAGGGCGGTGATTATTCCCCTCTACTCAGAACTGGTGAGACCACATCTGAAGTGTTGTGTCCAGTTCTGGGCTCCCCTGTAAAGGCAAGAGACATGGGCATCCTGGAGCAAGTCCAGCAAAGGGCCATGAAGATGATTAAAGGACTGGAGTATCTGACATAAAAGGAGAGGCTGAAAGCTGGGACTATCCAGCTTGAAGAAGGCTCAGGGTGATCAAACACAAGTTGCCCAGAGAGGTTGCAGAGTTTTCATCTTTGGAGATAATCAAAACTCAACTGGGCAGTGTCTAGAGGAACCTGCCCCAGCTGACTCAGCTCTGAGCAGGAAGGTTGGATTAGATGATCTCCAGAGGTTCCTCCCAACCTCAACCTCAACCATTCCGTGATTCTGTGGTGGCCGAAGTTTGACCGTGGTCCTTATGGACTCTGGGATAAAACTCCAAAGTACAGATAGCATGGGCCAGAGTTTGTGTAGGTATAAATTTGGCCAGAGAAACCTGCATGTCTGTGGAACTCTGGACCTGGGAAAACCCTTCTCTAGGACCACGCCTTGTTTTGGGCTTTTCTCAGTGCTTCTAGTACTGTGGATCCCTACAGTTCAGTTTGGTGTGTCTCCCTCCTTACAGCAATGATGGGATGGCTGCTGAGCCCCTCATCCATACCACCCTATCTGAAAGGGAGAGAGTTGTATGGGGACCTGTCCTCATGGAGCCTCATTCACCACAGCCCTGGCTGTGAAGCGAGCATCACCAAACACTGCAGACCATCTGGCACACTTCTTAGCTGGTGAAATGCTGACTGAAGTGTGGATAAAGAGCTCTGGCACACCACTCTGAGAGCGCTCTAAGCAATAGCCGATACAATACTGGCATGAGTGTGGGCTCTGCTGTGCAGGAGCTGCGTATAATGAAATCCTTGTTATATAGTGGAGCTGATGGATCGGGGTTGATGTATAGTCAACAATTGGCATTTCCAGAGGTGAATATTACCAAAATCTCTATCCATATTTAACCACATGATATAGCTTTTCCCTCCGGTCCTGTTTTACCACAAACCAGGGAGGGGGGAGAGGGTGGGGGGTGGGGAGTGACTGCAGATGTCTGTGACACTTGAAAAATCAAAGTCTTTCAAAGCAATAAAGGGAATGCTCAGAAAATATTATGAACAGTAGCCCTACTACAGTATTTCCGTTAAAGAGACATCTGGGGTGAATTAGGGTGCTGCTCAGACTGTGGCACTGCTACAGATGTTGAGGTGTAAACGTGTTTTGCCGGGACTGTAGATATGTGATCATGTATAATGCTTTTATTAGGAGCTCAAGCGCTATATTTCCAGTAATATGAAGAATGACAGAGAAGAAAAGAAATGCCTTCTGAGTTTGAATTACAACCACATCTAATGAACTCAGAGGTGTTTTCACTCGACTTTAGTATTACTTTTCAACTCCTGCAGCTTAAATGAACCTACTGATCATAACAGTAAATATGGGCTCAAAGAATATCCCAAGAGGTGTCATTAGTCACATATTACATCCTTTTCTAATTTGTACACTTACCATGTTGCAGGATTTCACAGGACTGATGAAACCTCCAGAATTTCATGTTTCCCTCAGCAGTCTACAATAACCCTTAGTCTGAATGACATGTATTATTTCCTTGTTGAACATGTGATGTAGAGGGCTTAGTAAAAGATTTATTGTAAGGAAAACTAGATGTTTTATTTCCAACCTAATTGAATACATTATTGCTCCGAGTTTAAAAATGCTGTGGTGATATATTACACCTCAACACAACTGTACACATGAAATCTGCAGCAAGAAAGCTTATTGGACTACAAATCAGAATACAGCTGTTGATAGGAGAGCTATATACCTTAAGTTACAATACGTAGCAATAAAGTTTTACTGTATAAATTGTAGTGGGAAATAAAATAAAAATCTGATGAAATAGTTAAGCAATACTTCTATTTTTACTGGCTGAAATAATGGCAACTGCCAGAACTCAAATTCTCTTTGTTGTGTATGGGTGATAAAAGGGCCATAGTGAAATCTCCCTGTCATGGTTACATGGAAAATAGTGATAAGGCTGCTAATCTCAGTAAGGATTAACTGCAGAACAGAACAGCTTCCAAATTCACCCTGGAATGGAAAGTCTACTCTAAGTCATATTTGTTGCTTGCCCAAGTATTTGGACACAGTGCAGACGAAGCACAGAGCAGTGGCGGGACATGAAATTCTCTTTTCCTTCAGCCCGTGCCCAGCAGGCAGGGATACCTGCAAAAATTGGTGCTGGCACCTTTCTGCATATGGTAGTGCTGTTTTGTGATAAGTTCAGCAACAGAGGCGCTGCATTGCTTTTTCCTGGGTCTTTATGGATGGAAATAAGATCTCATGAACAGATGATTTCTACAGTAAATCTTTCTTCTAAGGTTTAAGTGATGTCTACCGCATTTTACTCTGAGTTGAATTTCATCTGAAATGTTACCTTTTGCTCCCCTTTTATCACCTATCTTCTTTTTTTATTTTTTTCCCAAGCACACATTTTCTAAGTAACAGTTGGTAAAATTATAAGCTCTGCTGCAGAGTACCAGAACGTCTGGAACATCACAGTGCTGCTTGCTCTGAGGCAAAAAGAAGGGGTAGCTGACTCTGCGCATTATGACTTTCTGCCTGTTCATCCCTCATCCTACTTTGTACCTGAGCTACCTGCTTAGTCTCAGTGGAAAGCAATGAGACCAAAAAAAAAAAAAACCCTAAAAAAAATCCAAATAAAATGGTTGCAGAGGTCTGCAAAACACATGGGCCTGATATCTAATATTGTGACAAATACAGAACCATAACAAATTTAAGAACATTAAAGGTAAATGAATCACCCTGTGGAATTTATTATATAAATATAATAATTGGGTTGCAGTCCTACCTGATAGCACTGGGCCTAACTTAAGTTGTAGTAATGAAATGTTTGTTTCACATCATTAATGTTTGAGAGCAATGGGGGTCCTAAGATGAAAGTGACACAGAGATTTTCCAGATAACAATATTTAAGCAGACATTTTAAAGAAGATGGACCACCCTGTTAGCTTTAAGAATGCTGCCTCTACCAGGACAAGTTATTTTCTTTTCCCAAAACCGTAAGCCCAAGGATTAAAACCACACTAAACATCTAAAAGCCTACCTTTAGATGCTTGGTGAGCCTAGAGGAACTGTTCATCTCTCCATGCACTTTATCCACCAAATCCTACAAGATGGCCCAACTGCTCAGCCTGTCAAAAGTTTGTCAGTCTTCCACTTCTCTTGCCAGTGCCATAGGATTTCCATTAAAAATAAAAACCTCAAGTGTTCCTTGCACACTTGAAATACTCTTCCACAGTGAAGCAGAAGCCAGAAGGTTGTGAATTGCACCTATCACTTCCGTCTGACTAGCACTGTCCTGGTCTCCCTTCCTATGTTTTCACTACAAGCTTTACAAGACCCTGCCTTTACTTGGCCAAATCTACATACTGTTAGCTACCACCATTTCTTTTTTTGTTTAAGTTTCCTTTTGTTGTGTGTCCTCTTTCATTGGCTTTATATCAAGTGATATAAAGTTACTTTCCCTTGTGCAAAGAGTGTCTTTAAGCATTCCTCTTGATGCACCAGTTTTCTGAACTAACCTCCGTCTATTGTTTTAAACAATTGATCCATGGGCTAAAATGGGAAAACAGAATAATCCCTCATTTAAATGATCAATGGAAAGGAATGACATGGGGAAAATGTTGAGCGCTGCTGCAGCCCTAATCATCCAAAGTGTTAGTGCAATTCGGAGACGGGAGGAGGAAAAGAGATTTACAACATTGGGAGCTCCCAGGGAAGGTCTGTAAGGAATGGCTCCCATATGGAACTGGAATGCTTTGTACACCCTGGCTTAGCAATTAAATTTACAAGGTGTTGCTAAGTAGCAGTACCCCTGTAAACTCAGCAAACGTTGGAAATGCTGTTAGAAAACTAGGGACTTCTTTTATTGCTTCTCACATTTCAATAGGGAGAAAGTCATTAGCAGAAGGCTGTTCTTTGTGCAGACTTCCCATTTGGAGAGTTGGGAGGTGTATTCTGATACAAGGTCTGTGAGCGGGTGCAGCATGACCCATTGACAAGGGCAGGTTTTTCAGCAGGGACGACAAAAGATGGAACAAAACAAGTATTTGGATCTAAATTAGAAAGTATGTGTCCAAAATGACTGGGCAGTCATTTACTTACACACACATGTATACACACACACACACATATATATATATGTACATTTCCCCTTGGAACAAAAACTGCCTTTTAAATTCTTCTCAGTCAAGTTTCACTGACAAACTTGCTTGACGGGCATCAGGGACCTGAAGCAAGCTTCAAGGGAAAAAGTAGCCATCACTCATGCTTCATTGGATTTCTATGACAGAATGATCAAATCCTGTAGAACCTGGCATAAGCACATCATTATCAAACCCTGCTTTAGCATTTCTTAACTGATCACGGAGGCTGAGGTCCTTGGTGACTCCTGTTTTCTGGCACTGTTTGTAGTTATTTGACCTTTTCTCAGTGGATAATCCACACAAAAAGCCCTAATTACTTCCCCAGCTCTGAGCGGTCCAGCACTGTGAATAATCAATGACACTGATTTAGGTATTGCACAATCAGATGCTTATGGTGTTTAAAGAACATTTTTCCATTGACCTGCCACAGCCGTAGGACAATACCGAGTGCTGAAGTTGCTGTTGTAATCACAAGCTGGCCAAGTGACCTTGGGGGTCTGAAGTTGATTACTAGAGCCTTGATTTGAACATATACAACACATTTTTAATGATTTCCTTCTCTTTATTTTCTTAAAACAGCACATAGTCAGGATGCATCTATCAAGATACTGGGGTACTGACAGAATATCAGAGCAAGATTTGTCTACAAACATAGCTGAGTATTTTTTTCTTTCTTAATATCACCTTAATTTTTATTTGGACTATTAGAAAGCACGGTGCTGGGGGGTATGTTTTTCAACATTTTATTTTACATTTGTCTTTAAAAAAATAACGCAGTTGGGCACTTGAATATTTGCTTCAAAAGTATGCCAGGATGAAACTAGAACAGGAGAAAAGGAAAACAGAAATCGCCTAGATATTGCTATAGACTGAAATGTCTGTGAGAGGAATAGGGTGAGGATTCTTAGAAATTAAATAGTGTCTCATTTGCTGGGTTCTTCTCCCCTGTTCACATAACATGAAAATGCAGTTCATTATCCTGGATTATTAGGTTTAAATTTACCACCTGCTCATTTATTTCAGCTTTAAAAACTAAAAAGAGGGAGCAGTCCCATTTTTGCCCTAGTTTTGTTTAGAATGAAAGCTTTCCAGAGATTTTTTGTAACGAGCCATTTGCTCAGGCAAAATTTATGATGGAATACCTGATTATTTGGGGATGACTTTAAATCACCTAAGTCTTCCACTAATGAAATAGAAAACAAAAGATTTTTGGTGGAGATAGGCATAAAATGAGGAGGAAAAAAAAAAGGGATCCTCTTCCCAGCAGAAATTTCAATCAGCCAAGAGAAAACTTCCCTCGGATGCATTTTTTTTGAAACAACACCTATTTGTCCCATTGAAGGGAGTGCATTTCAGCAAAAGACTTAAATGTTTGCTTACTTGAGAATTTGCAATAATCAACGTATTTCCTTAGAGAAATCCCAAGCAATTAGAAGCAAACACAGAGCAGGGGAGCACCAACACAGTTTGCGGGAAGTCTGTGTCTAGCTCCACAACTGTTCCTCTCCCAAAGCAGGGAGGAAGCCCTTTCTCCCACCTTGGGGGATTGCTCCTAGCATGGCGGCCTCCAAAGCAGAAACAACAGGAAGGAACAATTTTATTGCGGAGTTTTCTGTTCTTCCAAACTTCCTGCCAGGCCATGAGGGGGAAGATAAACAGAAGCATATAACAGAAGCCAGAATAAAGTTTATCAAACAAGAACCTGCGTTTGTCTGTTTCATAGGAAAGCCTGTCCTCTAACCAGTGTCCTCCCCTTTGAGGACACTACTGCACTTCTGTCCTTCCTCAAATAAAATCTCTTCTTAAGACACCTGCTGATGCTTGCATCCGTTCTCATCAAGCCCAAGCAACGACATCTGAGGGACTGGCTGGGGAAGTGCTTGTTGTAGGAAGTTTATATTGTGGAGGCATCATGTGGATACAGCTAGCTTGGAGACCGCTTTGGTAGGTGCTGGACAAGCAGCATAAATGACATTAACTGCACTGAAGAGCTGGAGCTCTCCACCTGTGTGATTCTGCTGCAGATGGCTGGGGAAGAGGAACCGAAGGACAGGCTTCTTGTTTTATCTGAGAGCTTTTTCCTCGCTCAACAGCAGAACACAAAAGAAAATGCTTACCACAGAAGAGGAAAAACATAATGCTGAAGTTAGTACAGCTAGTGAAGTGAAAACAGGCATTGCAGTAAGCTCCTAAAGACGGTGAAGCAGAGTTGTTGGGGCTACTTGTCCTCTGTCCTGCTACATTCACAACCTGTCAGGCTACATCATAGTCTCCTTAAACATACAAATTGCTGCTGGATCTACTTGTGTGATCAGAGATGACACAATCCATAGAGGCGTTGCAGGATGGCAGGAGCAGAATGGCGCAATTTATAGGCAGAAAAAATCTGGGAAGGAGTTATAGAAAGTGCTCTGAATAACTCAGCATTTGAGATTTATACCGCTCCTAGTGATATCGGTTTGCACACCTAAGCTCTCTAGGCAAATAAACTAACTTTCCACTGATCTTTGCCAGTTTAATTTGGTAGTATTTTTAGAACGAGCTGTTTTTGAACACTGTCTCCAATGAACTGGACACAAACATGCTAAGTATGCATGACTTTCATAAATACTTTCTACATGAAGAAATTTTAGGCTCAACAAATGTTTGTTTCTAGGGTGTCACAAACACTACTAAACCTTTTCTTTTTTTTTTAATTGACTTATAAGTGGTCAACACACTAATTACAAACTGGTTTACTCTGCAGTCAAAATTGCATTTTTTCAGGAAGGGTGTCTCAATATTAATTAATCCAAGCAGAACTGGTATGCAGCAGTGCAAGGTCTTTTTTCCAATGATTGGCTGAATCTGTGTGCTGTCAGCCTGCTAGGATATCGGTAGACTTCATTTCACCTCTCATTTGTCACGACATCCCTTCAGATGGTTGTACCACAGGCAGAGACCAACTGTGCTTCAAGTTATCCAAAGAAGTACAGCTTTGGGTGAGGATTAAGCTGCACTTGCTTTTCAGCAGTTGCTGACCTGGGAGAGTTTGAAAACAGCCTGTTAATCTCTTTTCTCCGCAATGACTCCGTTTCTTCGTACCATCTGGTCATGTTTACGTGCTCTGTTAAGGGAGAGCTCTAACAGCTTTTAAGTCGTCAGTGGTGTCAGTGCCAGAGAAGGAGCAGTTTTATAGTCAAGCAAGGGGGCTGAGCTTGATGTTGGAGAAATGGCATTGTTTCTAAATGGCACCTTAAGTCCTTAAAATCTTTTAATTTAAAAACTGCTCAGCCTAATTTTACAAATAGGGGATGACTACAGTAGTTAGGGTTGAGTAGGTGAACCTTTTCTTTGTTAATATATAGACAAATGGTCTTTCTTCTGTGCGGGATTCACTACTATTAAACCAAGCAGAGCTGAAATTTAATTGAAATAAATATTCCTCCTCCTAGTCTCCTGATTGTTCTTCTCTCCTCTAAATCAGATAAAAATGTGAATAAGGCACTTAGCCTTATTTCCCCCAAGATCAGAAATTCTCAAGTATTTTAATTTCTCATGTCTTCAAATTATGGGTAGCCCACTACCTTCGGTAATTTCCTGAGATGAAAGAAGAATTAGCTCTCTCACAGGATGCCATGGTGGGTGTTGACCTGAACGTCATAGCAGCTGAGGACCGGGTGGCTGTTCAGCAGACTTCCTAAAGAAGGATTTTTCCAGAAGGTCTGAAAATCAAACCAAAACTTTCTAATAAAAAAATAATAATAATTTTAAAAAAGCCACTCACCAGGCTGTGAGTGGTCTTCTCCATGTAACTTTGCTATTAAGGAAATGATATCTAAATAACAGGCACTTCACTATCACATTCTGTGTGAGATACAGTTGCAGAGTGTTTACATACACTGATAAGTCTGTTGGTTCTCCTGAAAAATAGCATGTTAAGTAGTAACTCAGATGAATAACATATTTTCGATTTGTTGATTCCGGTCAAATAAAAGCTGTGTGACTCCTAGGAGAAATACAAATACAGTGGCACATCTCCGGAATTCACACGGGGTCAGACCCAAACTCTTACATAGGTCAGTAGGTGCCCTGAGGTTAGATGATGGCACTTCATCCTATGATAATCCTGGTGATTCATTTACACCATGATTCTAGAAAGGTGAAATAAAAGATGCTGTTTGGACTTTTCAAAATTGTTGTGCAGTTGAACTATACGTAGAGATCCTGGCCTGCGGGGGTTGGGGTGGGGTGTTGTGCCTCTGTTCAGTGGCCAAAATCTGATGGAAGAACCACCTTTGTTATTTTACACCAAGAGCAAAGACAAATCTTTCCTGTGCCTCCTTCCCTTTACACCTCGAGTCCTCGGCTTTGTTCTGCTTTGAGTCTTAATGGAGAACAGCACGTGTCTTATGTCTCATGACACATCTAGAGCTGCTGAAAAAGGCCTTAAAAAAAGCCTTGCGCCATTTTATGCCTAATTTACATTTCAAAAAAATGCTTTTGAATCCTTTCAGAAAATAAATACTTTAAAAGAATGTATGCTTCCTAAATGCAACATTAGAAAGTATGTGCTTCCTAAATAAATGTGCTTCCTCGTTTTTCTCCTGTGCATGAAATATATTGTATCATCAGATCTGACTGAAATTTACAGTTACCCATAATATTATTTTGATAGATTTGATTTATTTTTTTTATTGCATTGTGGAACAGAAAATGTGTTTATGGCTTTGTCCTATGAATATTTTCACAGGAATTTAATCAGTAAAGATTTTAACCAAGAAAGTTTGCAGTTCAATTTTGACAGTCATCTCCCCAAATGCTTAATCATTTTGGCAAAAATAATTTTTCCTCCAGATAAATTTCCCTTTCAAAGCTCATATAGCTGCTGCTTACTCAGACAAACCAGTCCTGAGAATCATTTCATTTCATTTGCATGAGAATTCACATACATTTTCCTAACATGAATTTAAGTACAGACCTGCTGTGAAAGGTTATTGTTTATATGCCTTTTTTAAAAAGCAAAATGTACTTAGCAAGTGCCCTGGGCTTCATTTCGATTTTAGTTGATGTTGAAATTTTTGAATTTTCTCAGCTGGTAAAAAATCCCTTTTTCTGTGGACATCAGTTTCTGTTTCTAAAATTAGACAGTGGAATGTTTTACAGAGCATTTATGCTACAATCTGAACGAGAAAATCAAAGGAAAATAACTGTATTGCTCCTCTCAAATCCAGGGTGTTGTAATGGTTATTATCAGGGAAACCCATGTAGAAACAGTCCAAGCAAGATCACTTCCTACCGTCACACAGGGATATGCTTCAGCATGGACGTCATCGTTCTGTGAAGATTTTAAATCAGGATAAGATCATGTATTAAGGCCATGATTAAAAAATAATAATTAAAAAAAAGATATAAGCTCATTGTTAGACAATTCTTACACATATTTAAAATATACATTTTAATATTATAATTTGGGGTCTTATTTCTGGCTTCTTGACTCACGTGGGTAGTCATTTATTCCACAAGCATTGAAATCAATAGGACCAGCTGTATAATATTTTTTAGTTGGGTTGTTGCCAAGATGCATATAAATATTTTATTGTACTCAAAGCTTAGGGAAGGAGACGGAAGTAATAAGGCAATTTAGAGAGGGGCTATTCAATTTATCAGTGACTCCAATCTTGGAAACTTCCTTTTCATAACCAAAGATGGGAAATTCCTGGCTTTTTATTAGCTGTACTGGCAGAAATTTGGAGAGAAACAGTCAGGTTGCAATGTCACTTCACAAGCTGGCTTGGGGAGAAGGGGGACAAAGAGAGAGCTTTCTGTGGGGTGATATTTACTTTCTAGGCCTGTGCTTTGGGTTTTATTCACTTTCTAATTATGGCTTTTCATTCCAGAATTTCTTTAAAATGTACCAATAAAAATACGTCTCAAGAGAAATGGTGCAAGTCAGCGTTATTCCATACAATGTCTGCTTTGCCTTCAGCCAGGTTTTCTATGCAGTTTTTCTTTTTATATTTACACAATACTCCAGGAAACACAATTCTTTTTGGAGTTGTAGAAATGTATAGTAGTGAATTCAGTCTGAAGCTTAAGCTAGATTTGGGGTTGGGATGGGGTAATTCTTTAGTATAGCAATATGTGAACAGAACGAGAAGCTGAGGAAAGTGGACATCAGCAACACAGAAATAAAGCATGACAGATTGGCAAGGGGAGAACAGTCAGTGGCTTTTAGGATAAGTGGTGGGATTGCTGTATGTGGCTGGTTGTCACATCTGGTGCACTGATCCCAGGTGATTGGTAGGATGTCCATGAGAAGATGCTAAAAGAAGCTGCATTCCGTCTGTCCGCTTACTGGTCAGCCCCCCATCTGTCTGTCCTTCCTTCTTCTCTGGGCTCCCCAACCAATTTCATCCAAGTCTGAGAGAGGGATAAAGGTCTCGAAGATAATAAGTTCTTGAAAGAATCCTGAAAATGATCAATTATGAAAAGGAGGGAAATCATAAAACTGCATCTGCCTGAGGAAGGGCCATGCTCAGCCCTTGTAAGAGAACCCAGGCACCAGCTGCAAGGCTGTAGAGCAGGAGGCCTCAGCTGTCCTGAAGTAAATTTGTTACCCACGTGATGGGAACTCACAGCTCATTCTCATCAAAAACATTCACAGATCCCTGACAACGCCATGCCTATATTCTGCCTTGATGCTCCCAAATCACTGCATCATTCTGCCACTGTATTTGGTTTACTCATGCCCAGCCATATTTTGCAGATTCCTGTTAGCTGGCATGGCCACTGTGCATTTTACCAGACAGCTGGAAAAATAGCCAGGGAACTAATACTATCTCTCTTTCATCTGTTAAGTTATGCAATTAAATCAGCAGTGCCGATGCCTCCTGGATTGCTCTTCCATCATCCCATACCTATTAGTCAGTCTTTGCTTGCTCAACACTACTCACCAAACATCTTTTTTCTGTATTCTTGCATATATCAGAATTGCTCATTTCTTTCAGGGAGATCTTCTTTATCACATTGTATTAGTAGAAAGAGCATATGCAGGTATCTGCATTAATAGAGCTGAGAGAACTGATTTTACAGTCTGCAAGCTGAATGAAAATATTGCATCACCCAAAAGCGCTCTCAGTTTTTACTGGTAAGTTACATCCTTCACCCTTGAAAAATACAAAGTACCAAACCAGAATCCACTTTGTATAATGAAGATGTTTCATTTAGACACCAAGGTTCAGGGGAGAGAGGATTAAACCTTCTCTTTCCTTGTTAAATTGGCATCCTTGAACAATAGATAAAATGTCTTGATTGTTCTGGGTAAATAAAAAAAAAAATCATCAAACTTGGCATGAATTTTTCCGCTTTTTCAGCTGGACCAAAGCATCTTTATGTAGTGAACAAACATTTTCTTTGCAAATTTGAACCAGTTGTATTTGGTGCTTCACTCTGTATGAGCATCAGGCCTCAACAGCATGGTTTAGCTAGCCAAACCACTTGCTGTCATTATTGGGAATAATAGCACATGGAAAGCTCAACCCTGGTGGTAAGCTTGCGAGGGTGGGAGCGGTGCCTAAGTGCGCCGGACTCCGGATATCTGTCCTAGCCAGCCATGGGGAGGTCCCAGATAAGCCTGTCATCCTGACAGGGCGAATCAGTGCTGAAAAGCCTTTGCACTCCACGGGGCTCAGACCGGTTGATAGGACAGAGTCGTCTTCTGATAAGCAGAAGTGCTCTGCTTCCTCTGACTCCCCCAGGCCCTGCTCAGACCTCTCGCACCTCGTCGCCCGGGGGTGAGCCACCGCAGGCCAGCCGGCATCGCTGCCACTGCTGGGCTACTGCCCAGCCTGTTCACGCAGTGGCACCCATTCCGCCAATATTTTATATTGAAATGGATAACCTGGCACACTCCCTGCTATTGATGCAGGAGAAGTGTTGCAGTCCATTCCCTTTCCTGACTGTCAGTCATTCATACAGAAATAAAGCACTTTTATCCTAATAAAACTACACCTCTGTTGGCATGGGAAGGGGAGGAAGCCTGTACTGCGTATTCAGTAGCAATACGGCTCAAGCAACATGTCTTCCGTGTGGCCAAAAAACAGTGTGCGGTGCCAATACGTTACTCTTACTCAGTTCACACTCAAGGTTATACCTGTTTAACTGGAACGGCAGATGCAAAAACTGTGTCTTAAACAGTCCCTGAATGTCTGGAACCTGTTAAACATTTCAGGCAGTGGCAGTAATTAAGCCACAAGTTTGAAAGGTTTGATGGCATGATTTCAATAGAGAACATGGATTTGTAATCCTGTCTGTAAACACGAGAGTAGTAAAAGACGCAGCCTTCTGCACATGATCTTTTTAATGGTTGCCTATATTACTTTACATGTCTTGAAATGAGATACATTTAACTTCAAAAGGGCCTGATAAAGGTGATCACTTTGACTTTTTTCTCAAACTGTTATCGTGATTGTGAATTATTTTCGAGCGTTTTGAACAGAAGCATTCCCAAAGGGATGACAAATTAGTTGAGGGTGCTGCAAGAGAAGCTTTGCAGTCCTCCTCTTTTGAAGTTCTTAATGATGTGAGTTTCTCAGTGTTTCAGTCCTGGCTGCTGCTCACCCCATTCATTTAAAAGTTATGTGAAGTGAAAATTATCTATAGGCTTTTCTTCCTTTACACCCTGCTCCCAAGAGCTGTGACCAGATGCAACCGTGATGATGTGCCCGTGCATGCCACTGTTGCTAAACTGTAAGCAAAGCAAGAGAAAAGGCTGGTTTAGAAAATAAACCCAAGGTGCTTGATGAGTGAAATGTCAAGTAGATTCATGTCTGGCAAAGGACTCCTCCTTGTCCATCATCATCCAATCAATGACACTTGAACCTGGGTTGACCAGGTCACCACACCACCTCTGCTCAAAGCAGGGGGAAATTTATAGGTCACCTTTTTGAATGACAATTAGTACAAGAAGATATGGTAATTCTGCTGCCTTTCAAAGTGTTATTGTTTTACCATGCAAAAGTCTCAGTGTACGATGCACAGCAGCGTACCTGCTCTCTGTGTTCTTTACATGAGGAGAAACAAAAGACCTTTAGGAAACTATCTCCCTAGTGGCTCTTGTCTGATTAGAAAGTCCTCAGGGGATTAGCAGTATGAATTTCACAGCTTGTCCCCCTCACTCCCTCCCACCCCTCTGCATTAAGGTTAGAAGGATGTGCTTAGATCAAATCAGAAGGAGATTAAAGGAAAAGAAACCCCAGAGCAATTCGCCTTTGCATTTGAATGAATATTTGTAGTCAATAGTCATTTACCATCTCTTTTAAAATATCCTTGAGTTTTAGTGAAACAAAGTTCAAATGCTGCCATAAGACAGTAATATCTTATACTTCCATTTTAGATTAGTTATATCATTTACAGTTAATTTGTTATACTTGTACATATTTGCTATTGCATGTAATCCTTCAATTTGCTCAAGAGATTTCATCAAGTCCCCAAGAAGATCAAAAGCTTTAAAGGTTTTGTTTGCATTTCCATGTAAGACCTACTACTTTCTCACTGCAAAATGGCCTAGAGAGCATTCTTTAAACCCATGTTAACTGCCAACAGACAGAGCCTGCAGGGGACATCTTTGAGGTGTGCACGATCAAACAGAAATAAATTTTAACCTTTTGTACAACAAAGTGAGGAAAAAAAATCCAATTTCCTATGAAACTCTCACTATATTGCCTGTGAAATCTATTTCACCAAAGATGGTCTTTAAAGGGGCAAATGATGCAGATGGGTTTCCTTAGCAAGGAGTTGTAAAGGATGTTTTAAAAAGCACAATATAGTACTAAAAGGAGGAAGATGGGAAAATGCTGTTCTAAGGTATATTCATTTATAACTGCATCTGTTACCAAATCGCTGTAATAAGAGCTGGTCCCTGCACTAGCATCATCATGCTAAGTAATATCATAAGTCAAACCACTGATTCTTCACAAAGGGAAAAATAAATCCCGCTTAATGCAAGCAGGGAGGGTCATGGCTGCAGGACTGATATGCAAGTAAAACCACTCTGGGTTCATTTTTGCTCTCTTCTGCAGCTGGATAATGTTATTGCTGTGATGGGGTACAAAAGAAAGCCAAACTTAATCCAGCACACTTTAGAACTTAAATAATCAGCTGGTGAAAAGGTAAATAGGAATATAGATCATGAAGCAGAAGGTGCTCTGAGAGTGGACTAGATTTTTGAGAGTGCTTGGCTTTCCATGTAGGCACCTAGTAAACTGGACGCCTTTCAGTGGGAACTGCTCTGTTGGCAGCACTGTGGCAGATTTGGGCTATCTCACTCTCTTTGTGTATTTTATTATGGGAGAAGCCCATTGCTAAAGGAAACCTATGGAAACAATGCATGCAAATGCCAAAGCAATGTTTATCATAGCCTTCCTAGCTCAGATGTGTGAAGTTAGT
Source organism: Charadrius vociferus (assembly GCF_000708025.1). NCBI lineage: Eukaryota > Metazoa > Chordata > Aves > Charadriiformes > Charadriidae > Charadrius > Charadrius vociferus. The sequence continues at coordinate 293,937 of NW_009648900.1, forward strand.
TCGTTAAGTGGGTTGAGTATGTAGCCCAACACAAAAAGCAAAAGCAAAGTCATGGTGTATGCAGTGTTTAAAATAGCAGCTCACATGCAGCCCCGTATCTGTAAGCCTGTAGTCAGCTTTAGAGGGTCTGAGGGCCTTGGGAAAGGGAAAAGTCCCTCTTTCTCCCACAGCCACCACTCGAGACGGGCACGGATCCCTAACTTAGTGTGTAGTTACACAGACTTTTTCACTGGCAGTACAGGTGCTGAAGAGCTCTGAAGAGCTTTCTGCAGCCTCTGTTTCTCCCTCTTTTTTCGCTCCCAGAGGTGACTGGTCTCTCAGTGGTGCTGGTTTAGCTGTTTGTGAGGTTGTGTCCTAAACTGGGTCAGTGCAATGGCTGGAGGAACTTGCTATTCTTTCCGATTTTCTTTGTTAATGGTGCTTTTGGAGGTATTTAATCTAAAACAACTCACCGATTGACCATATAGCAAAATTGCACTAATAGATGCCCCTAAGCAACCGCTGGAGTGATGAACAGAGAGGTGAAGGAGAAAGTGAGCAACAAGGCTGGAACCCCTCAAACTGCCTTTGCTGCCAGAGAAAAATGCTCCCCTTTCACATTCCTAAACTTAGCAGTTACCGTGATTGCTCGCCTTTAACACCAGCTCTGCGGCAAACATACATCTGCCTACAAATAACGTTAGCAATATGGCTTCCAGCTAGTGTTCAGGTCAGATAGGAAGCACAGCACAGCAAACAAGTGCAATCAATGCAGATTAATGATGCCTGCTTTCATTCATGTCTAGGTATTTCAGAGATGCAGCTGATAGCCAATCTTTCTTGCTTATATTTATGCAAGCCACATTTATTTGGTTAGCTTTTGGTTGATTGATTTTGTACTTCTGCTTGTTTGGGTTTTGTTAGGTTTATTTCATTTCATGACAATATGGCTGATTTATTTCTGACAACAGTAGCAGTTTAATGCAAAACATTATTGAAAGCTTCATATAACTTATGTTTTTAATTTCTGCAAATACAAACTA
>NW_009648900.1:294975-317964 GCF_000708025.1 Charadrius vociferus
TACTGTACAAGTGACTTGTGTTAATGAATATTGCAGAGGGAGCAGAGCGCACAGATTCACCAGGAAACAACTGCACAGTATAAAACATCTTCCTTGTGTGAGGGCAATTTGACACAGGTTCAGACCCCCTATGGCTTGATTTGCTCTGCTATGGCCTGCTGGGTGGCGGTGCTCACCAGCATTCGGTGGTAGGTGATGGCAGGACAGCCTTCACCGAAGGGTGGTCAGCATGAAAGGTTGAGTTCACGTCTTAAAAGGAAAAGTATGGAGGATGGTATGGAAGAAAACAGTAGGTAAAGTCCTTGCAGCAAAAACAATACAAAGAGGACCTGTAAAAAAACTTACGGTTGAAATACAAGACCAGAGGTACAGGTCTCCTTTCCTCGTGAACGTTCTTGCTCATCTGTCTGACTGCATTTGTGTACCTCATTCTGCAGTGCAGTATCTTAAAACCTTCCAGCATTTTTTTTAAAAAAAATTATTTGAATTATGTATCGCTTCTCTCATCTTCATCACTGGAATGAAACAAAGAGGTCCAAACCGATGAGTCTTGTTTTCATCGGTCTTGTTTCATAAGTCACAGCCTGTGTGGCCAGCACCACAAAAAACATTGTTCCATTCTCTTTTTTTTTTATCCTCTGCATGCCTTTTGTTGCATGGTTTTATATTCCCTTTCTTTCAATTGCTCAATCTATTAACAGTAAAACACCTGACTTTATACAAATTACCATTATTTTGAATTTTATTGCTCCACTTCATTTCCCCTCAATTTATCTGAATTTCTTCACTTCCTTGATACATCCTTCCCCCTTATTTAAAAGATTAATAAAATGTGATCCCTATGGCTCTTTGTTGGGCCCTTTCATGTGCTTTGAACTTTCAACAATGAACAACAAAAACTGGGGGATTTTTGTTATCTGTGTCATTCTCTTACATGTCCCCTGGATTTTGGTTTTGGGGTTTTTTTTGCCATGCTTGCAGGTGAACCAGTGTGTCTAAATGTTTTTAAATTAATCACTAAAGTTTGGAGGCATCTCATGGCCAGTAAAATTCTACATTTCATGATGTAATCTGGCAACACTCAGAAGTGAGATTCCTTTGTTTTTATTGATACATGAAACATCATTCAATAAAAACGGAGGTTGTAAGGTGTGAGGATTTTCATCTTTGAGAGCATTTCGTGAAGCCTTTGTTCCAAGATCTTGCATTTCTGGTGTTAATTTAGTGGAACAAACAACGATAAAGTATTTGTGAAGCCAGAGGGAGTCTAATCATCAGCGATTTACATGCCTTGCCGTGACAAGTAGTTCAAAGTATTCCCTGCCATTGTCCCAGATTGGAAGCTGGCGTTGGGTAGGTGGTGAAATATCCTTTGGATAAAATTCAGCCTGTATCTGTATCTTTGATGTAGAACTTTTATGACTCCTGCGATGCAGAGTAACAAGCTCCATTTGCATTCCAAGGCATTCAGCCCTGCCGCTGATATCTCGAGTAGGATTTCAAGCCCCATTGAAGGAAGCTCACTTAACATCGGTGTGAGCTTTAACATGCATTCCTTTTTCCTGTTGACCTCCTCTTGGGGGTTAAAGTTGAGCAGCTGAACTTTAGCTGCTGCCTAGATATGTGCTGAGTGTTTGATACGCATTGTCATCGTAAGTCCATAAGGAACGGTTGTGCGCATTGTCTCTGAGTATTTTTACACATGTTTTCTGATAAGTTATTGAGGATGCAAACACTTTTCTAAGCTCCTTTACCAGATACTAGGTGTAAGGGTAAGTAATACTTGAAGCAAAGCTGGAGAACCGTTTCCTGAAAAATGTCCTGAGGACTTTAAGAAGCGTGAGTACCCCTTACATCTTTGTGTTTTAAAAGGCAGGGTTCAAGATTATGGGTTTATAATTTTGAACTATATAACACATTTTTAAATTGATCTTTTGCATTATTTTGATGACAATGGCCAGATCAAAGGCACTTTCCACTTCTTCCAATGTGTTGATCCTGAGAATGTCTCAGTATTAGTACAAAACCCAATTTACTACTAAAGAGTCAAGCTAGTTAATTAACTACAGGAGTTGCACCTTGCAGCCCTGACCAGCGCAGGTTCTGTTATGTTGTTGTACAAAAAGGTAGTGACATTCAGGCTCGAAGCACAAAATCTACAAAGGGACAGGGAAACAGAACATCACAAGTAATACTACATATAAAATTCACATCAGGTGAAAGCGCATTATGAAATGTGGTGAGAGAAAATAGTTTGATGGTGATAGAAGCAGGAAGAGAGGAAATAAGAAGATACTACTTTGCTACAGCTATCTCCCATTTAGGACCAGACACTTAAAGGGGTGAATAGTTACTGACTGCTGTATCCCAGGTCGTCAGCCTCCCTGGTGAATCATAAGTGAAGCAAAAACACATTTCATTTGAACTGGTACAAGAATTTAAAGGCTTGCTCAAATAATAGCAGACATTTTCAAAGGTCCTGGGAAAGTCAGGCCCAATTTCCTGAAAATCTGTAAGAACTCAATGCCTCATCCCCTGTGAAAGTCCCAGAAGGGGAAAGCGGCACAGCAACATGTTAAATCAGCCATCTTGGTAACCAACCTCTTAACATTTATCACCCACAGTTATGCAATAAACCTCCTATAGCGCCCTGCCCCCAAACTGTGAAATTTTATGCTCACAGCTTACTCAGTGAAGTTACTACTTACTACTACTATCTTCTTGCTGGCCAGCTGAATCTTGGATGTTGGGAAGAGTCAGATGCTGATGCTACCTTTCCAAAATCTTTCCCCGGGAGCAAATGAGAAGAGCAGAGAGAGAGAGAAATTGTCTGTGTCAGAACAACAGAGGAAGTGGAAGTATCATGAACGATGCTTGGAAAGAAGAAAAGATGATGCAGGAAACCTCAGTAAATTCTTAAAGTAGATAAAACTCAAAAGTGAAGGGGGAAAAACTGGGAAGAGTAATAAAAGGTTCAGGGCTCAGGAGTCAGAGAGCATGCTCAGGTATGTCCACACCCACCAGTAAAGGCCTCTGCAGACAGATGAAATACCACTGAGTGGGCTTGTCCATCTGAGCACTGCAAAGAGATTCAGGCTTGGTCTTGAAGAAATTTATGGCTATAGTGATACAAGACTACCCTGCTACTTGGTGGCCCCCAGCACTGAACTAAAGTAATTGGGTTTTTTTTCTAGGTGTGGAGCAATTGTTGCTTGAAGTGCTGTGTTTGATTTGGACAATTACTACTTATATGTATGGGAAAAACAATATTTTGTGTTAATTGAGAGAGCCCATTTAAACCAGAAAGGAAGTGGGATTTCTCTTAACCTTATTCTCCCATCTGATACTCTGCCAAGAAGTTATGCTATAAGAGATACAGCATTTTCTTGAGTTGCTCCGCATCTTCACTCCTTCTTGAGACAGATCCATTCTCGTTTAGACCAGTTTTCCACTGATCTGACTTAACTGGCTTCAGCAGAGTTATGCTATAGTGACATTGTACCAGAGCAGAGAATTTAGCTCATTGACCTCAGTATCTGCTGAAATCATTCAGCTCCTTGAATGCTGAGTCCATTATAAGGAAGAAATGGAGTATCAGGGGAGATCTGTTTTTTTTCCATTGAGACCACTTCTCTGCCCCTGCCTTGGATGCAATGAATTTATTCATCTGGAAACAGAGTTGGAGTACCACCTTTTTATTTTCCAGACTTATCCCTGAATCTGTTACGATTTGTGCAATTGTTTTTCTTACTCTGGTCCGCACACTAGGGAAGAAAATCCTGGCCCCATAAAGCCTATGGCAGGACAGTCATTAATTTCAGTGCTGGTTTCTTCTTTTGTTTCCAATTACTAGCCAAACACTTGACAGAAATCTTCCTTGTAATTCTTTCATTTTATCCCTTTAAATACACACATATTGTCTCATCCCTCATCACTTAACACAGTTCACAGTAGAAAAAGTCATGTAAACATGAACAGATATTTTTTGAGCTTATGGACAAACAAGATTAATATTAGTAATAAGTAATATTAGTTCAGTTTTCCTTCCTGATCTTTACAGAAAGCTATTACTTCACTGTTGCACAGCTTAAACACACAAAAAACCCAGGAGATATGCTATGAATATGTTAACATTAAATAACAAAGGTGGAAAAGGGGCTCCTCCTTTGAGTTTCAGGTGGATGATGGATGATGCTCTTACTGTATTTCCAAGTTAATTCTAAAATGTCTTCTAGTCTTTTAAATAATAAACTACATCTATTGGTTGCACTTTCGATCATTAAAATCTTATAATGTAGAATTTTATTCTTTCCTTTTGCCTGTAAAAGAGGTTTTCCAAATTAGACGCTGAAGACTTCAACATATCTAGAAAGATATGGCAGCTTTTATGCCAAAAGCGGTATAAATCTTTCAACTCTGAACACATTTGTTTATATCATGTCCCGTTGTAGCCATTTTGCTTCAAATTTATTGATACAACCTGGCTAAGTTACTCATTTATTACCTTTGGCGATCAAAAACACAATAAAATCAATTTGTGAGGTCATCCATCTGTGATTCTCACTGTTGTAAAGTTTTTGTGAGAATGTTGCCATTCTTCTACTGTCTATATCTGTTGTGATGGCAATTATAAATGAAAATTATGTTATGCTTGGGCAAAGAATATAGAACAATAGGGCTTCAGTCCATCACAGAGCTTATGTACACCACAATATTCGAAATAATACTTCTAGATTTCTTTATTTACAGTCAAATGAGGCTGTACAGCTACTTATGCCAAAAGTCTATAAGGCCTTCATAAAATCTGAACAGCTACAATGTATATCTTCCTTAAAACTCAGGCTGAATTTGAAGATGCTTAATGTTAACCTAATTGCTATGTCTCATTTCCCTCCAGTCAACCTCTTCAATTTTTTCAACAAAGGAGAGGATACCTAAATGTATTGAAAACGGATCTGTTCTTAGTAACCTTTTACAGGCACTTTAGATGTAGTCCAGAAATCTCCAGAGCCCAGTGGCCAAGAGAATGAAATCCACTTGTCTAGTCTAGCCTTTTCCAAACATCTGTAGTCTAAGATACATATGCCTTCTAGGCTGTGAGTATGCTAGTTTAGTCTTGGGTGTAGATGATCATGAAATTGTTGACTTTCATAGAGCTACATGTATTTTTAATTGTGGCAAAGATGATTTCATGCCTTTAATTGTATCTGTGTATACAAATGCAACGACTTTTAAATTACATGGTAGATATATGAGTCAGTTTGGCTTTGGCACAGACTACAAGGGCTCTTAAAGTGCCTTCAACAAGTATGTTCATAATCTAAAAGAAAACTCTTCTAAAATCTCATTCAAGATACAACCCTGAGCTGTAATAGCTTGAGGAAGGAAGGGAAGAGTCTAATGAAGTGACTATACTTTGTCATCCCAGTATAGTCATAAGAACACCTGCAAATTCTGCACGCGCTTCTTAGTAGCTTCAGGTAGCCATTACGACAGCATCTGTACCAGTCAATTAATGTTCTGGAGACAACAGTCACTGAACAAGACCATACCAGGGACCTTCTAACAATTTATCAGTAGTGCTAACAGACATCCAGTGCTGGGAACATACCCAGTGGTGTTTACACATCTAGCAATCTCTAAAATCTCACTCATGGGAAAACAAGACAGTTCCGATAGGAATTCAGTATTGTCCAGAGAGGTGCTATATTACCGAGTTCCAGTGTCAAGGTTCATTGAAGAGATGGAAGAGAGCTTTCTTTCCCTGCTGTCCACTTTCAGCCATTATTAAATCCTCTTATGTTATTTAGTCTGTTTATATCAATCCATGCAAGCACAGTTCCTGTCCATAAAAAGTCTGTATATTATCTAAAACATTTTAAAACTGAAAAGCTTTAGTCTTCATAACATTTGGTTGAAACAATTATCCAAACTGTGATTATTTTAGTATCTGATCTTTCTTAACATCCATTTAGTCATTTTGCAGGGCTTCTTGCTTAACAACTAATGGCCTTTTTTTTTTTATTATTGATTAAGATAGTTGTGAATTCATCAACAGAGGACAGACTGTACAGTTATGCCCTAAAGGAAAGCTTTAAAGTAGTGGGATTTTATTATGCAAATAATTCAAAAATATTTTTAAGCAGGCATTACTTCAGCATTTAGATATTGGCTAAAGCAGCTTTAATATGCAAGACAGGGTGTTAGGTGCTTAGCTGATCCAAATGCCAGTCTATAGATTTGAAAGACTAAAGATCACATCACTGGGAGGTTGACAGAAGTGACACTTTGCAAAGTGCCAATGATTTATGCCAATGTCTTGCTTGATGATACTGTTATAGACAGCACTGTCATTACAAAGTCCCTAACGACTTCAGTCTACATTTATGGTGCACAAATTATAGGTGAGCCCAAAGATCGAAACCTTCCTGACTTTTAGATTTCAATGACCAAGTAATTCTCACTAGGTTCACTTCTTGTGTGTTGCCTGATACTTTCCACTTGCTTTTCTATTTCAGCATTGCAATTAAATCACATCAACAAGGGCAAAATATACATTCATTGTATGTTACCAAGCCTTTTTTTAGCCTTCTTTAGCAAACACCATGCAAAATACACTAAACTTTATGCTCCAGCAGTGAGCAGTAATATGGCTCTGCCTTTTTCATCAACAGAAATGCTGCAGAAGGTACCACGGGCCTCACGCAAGCTCCTTGGGTCCTCCCAGCTGTGTCAGTGCTGGGGAAAAGGGGTGCTCAAGATCAGGAAGGACAACACCTCCTTCTAAAGAGTACCTCTTGGGCTGCACTCCAGAGTAAGCTTTTCATGCTGTTATAGACTGACAACCTATGTTCCTGTGATGTGTATAATATTCTGATTTTATACATTTAAAACGCTATTCCAGTGCAATATTATTCCCCCTTTAGTCAGGCCTGAAATGATTGCTGATACTAAAGCAAATTACAATGTTTGGGGTTTTTATTCTCTTCAGTAATTCTGTTACCTTAAGATAGAAATCAAGGAATTAATTGCATGAAGCATATGGAAGCTCCCGGGTAACTGTGGCAATATCAGAGGATATCAGTTTAAATCAGGAGAAAAATTAATGTCCCATTGCCATTTAAAAGGAAGGAGTAAGCCTTCCCGGGCTAGAACTTTTTCTGCTCTAGCACTGACAAAGCCAACCACAAAGGAAAAGAGGAATAGCTGGCACCTTTGATAGATCTGGAAATAGTGGGATGGCAGGACATGGAGGGAGGCTCCAGAAGCAAAGCTACAATTAGGTAAGCCATAAGATTCCATACCTCCCAAATAAAGTTCTCTCTGTTATTCCCAATCAGAGATATAATCTTCCTGAGGGAATAATCATTTAGAAACACTGAGCAAAATTCTGCAGGTTATTTTAAAATAAGTCAGTCCTTTCCCAGTCCTTTCTGTGTCCATCAAGCAACATACTTGAGTGTCTGAGAGCTGCCTAAGAGCAGAACCGGAGCACATATGTCCTACTGAAGAAGCCGTTCAGTCCAAACATGCTAGAAAGCATCCAATTGCTTTGGTCTTGTGGTTTGCTTTGTAACCACAAATCCTCCGGAAAAATACAGCCTCATATTGCACAATAGAATATATTTATGTGTGAGGAAGGGCTTCCTTCAGTTTCCGTCCCAGTCACTGCAGTTCCCTGCTGGCTCTGAGGATATAAACGTAACACACAAAACCAGCCAAGCAAACATACAAATGATGAATGTCTAGATAGAAACAGTGTCCTTCTCAGTGAATTCTTGTGGTGCAGCTGGCAGTATTCTGCAAATTGTTCACTCAAACAACATGGCATCCTGAGGTCAGATTAGAGCTTAACCAGAAAGTTATCTGTCCAAAAATGTGTTTTCTTGACTGCCCTGAATAAAGCTTGTGTGTCAAGCTTATTACTATTCATAGCAATGTTAAATACAGGGAATGATAGGCCTGTTTAATCTGCGAGAGAAAAGGATTCCCTAGAAGAAGCAGTATAAAACCAAGTGCATTGCTGTTTTTAGATCCATTTCAGGAAAGGTAGATAAAAAAGTAGTCATTCGGTCAGGGAAGGATGATTGTTGATGCAGAAAGGCTGCTCCGGCAGACCCTGGGAGACAAATAGCTTCAAAAATGCTTTATTTTGATAACCATCCCTTATATAGAACTCTTCACTTTGGACAGGAGTCTCAAACAGTGTGTTTCAAGCATGCTGTGTTAATATAGCTAATAGCATAATTTATACGAAAATAAATATCAAAAATGTTCAGTAGCTATTCTTGTTATAGTAAATATATATCCATTTAATGCTGCTATTCAGTCAGATGAGTGAGTACTCAGAACATCTGCAGTTTGTATTTTTTAAAATTTCTGAAAAATAGAAAGTCACCATTTGAAATTCTTTGTTCTTATGTTCTGGTAACTTCATAAAAGGAAGTTCTAGGCAGTTAAGTTAATCTTTGCAAGACTAAAAGCTTAAAAGAAGGCTGAAAAGACCATTGAAGGTCAGAATTTACATATTGATCAAACTGTAAGTTTATACTCTTGCAAACATGTAATTAACTTTGCTGTTATTGAATTTTGGTTCACAACCAATTTTATTAGTCATAGTTTCACCAGTAATTCCACTGGACTGAAGCATGAGTGACAGACATCCGTAATAAGGTAGAGTGCATATTAAGGTGTTATGTTTAAAAGTAGGTATAAATCACCTGAAACATTTGTTATTTTGAAGAAAATGCCCTTCATAAAAACACAACTCTTGGCAATAAAATGAAGCCATATTCTGAGAATTATTGATGAGAAATTGAAATGAAGACTTTTATGAAAGCTATGTTTCGAAGTTCCCAACTATTGGACCTTTCTCTGTGCAATTTAATTTTGTAAGCTAATAATCATAAATTCAGCCATAAAACAGCTAAAGGGGGTGGTGTTGGGGGTGTTAACACTTTATTTTCTGCCCACAGAATAGCTAGAAGCTAGTAAAAAAGTTATCTGGGAGGTTCAACCTCAAGTGTATTGAAGAGATGATTCCTATCCAGGCAGCAAGCAGGAGCGCATGGGTGAACACATGTTACTACATTTCAGAAATACTCTAGAACAGTTGATGGACAGCCTGGGATCTGTTCTGCTTTATGCATCAGCGGCAGAAATGGTCATTTATATTCCAGCTGGATGAGCAAATCCAAGATTTGCTCCCTGTGATGTGAAGAGAATACACAGGGTCCAACCGTATCATCTCAAAGGGCTATTCCTTTGCATCCTATCCCCAAAATTGCACCACAGCTAGGCATATTGCAGTCATGCAAATGAAAATTAAGGTCTCACATTCTTAAAGTTAATCATGACAGATAGTAACAATGATCAATAATAAGTCACTGATCTCAGTGGTCCTTACACCTTAAGATGAAGGAAGAGCAGAGGGCAAGTTTTGCTTTTCAGTGTCACTCTGAACCGACAGCCTTCTGCACGATCAGGGTTTCTGTGTCATGTTCCTTCTGGCAGATGCATAATGTATCTGCATCCTTCTTACCACCCAGGGGAGCTGGGTGCCCGGAAGAGGCAGTAGGTTCTCCCTTCTTGGAGACTGATGAACCCTTTTAGATAATAGGAGAGCTGTGTTTGGACTTTGCTGTGGACTCACATGCAGGTGGACTGGCAGTGCTAAGAACAGAAATCCCACACAGCCTGCAGCCAAGCATAAGGATGACTGTGACGTCTTTTCCGCTTATTTTGCCAAGTAAGAGGACCTGGATGCAAGGAAGAAGTCCAGGAGTCTGCACGTGTGCTCTCATGTCTAAAAGATATATAAAATAAAGCTAAGTTCAGACCTGAACTCTTGAAATTATCATACCTTCCAACCAAGCGTGTCCTTGCTTGACAAAACAGTGAGAAATTTAAGATTATATTAAGCATTTCAGGAATGACTATCACCAATCTCAGCAGGCTGCTGTGCCTTCAATACACATTACCCTTAGCCATCATCTCCATGTCAATACAGCCATCAGCAATGAAGGCTTCACTCTGAGAAGGGAATTTCTGACTTCACTTGTTATAGCAGGACCCAGAAGCACCTTATCATACAACACTTTGGAAAAAAATGACAGGATCATTGACAGTATAAGCAGAGCAATGTTATGTCTAGTGGCAAAATGTAGCTGGTTGAAATGTGTTTTATTTCTGTTGGAGACAGGTAAGTTTACACTGCAAGAGAGTGTGTTGCTGGATAAATGTCTACTGAAAACAGAATAAAAACATGAAAGTGTTATGGCCTATCATTAGGCAGAGCTAGCCAGAAATGGCAATATTGCTCAGCATTCATTTGGCCAAGTGCTTTCTAGGTGCAGAAAGGCGGTGTGTTTAGTTAGACTTCAGTTCCAAGATATGAGCTGTTGGCTTGTGGTTTCCGTGGTGGCAGCAGCAGTAGGCTTGTTGTTTTAGCTTTTGGTTTGAACAAATTACTGTGTCTACAGGCAGCTGTCAATAAATCTCTTATTTTATTTTTTTACTACAGAGAAAATGTGGTATCAGGTTAAGTCAACTACCATGTTCATCAACCATCACATCTGAAATCACTGCATGTCATTGCAGTCTCAAGCTAGAACGTTTTAGCTAAACTTCCCCATACCTAAACACATGATGCAAGCCACCAAAAGGAGAAATTATGGGAGAGAGGACAGTCAAAGATGCTTCTTTTCTCCATATCTAAGCACCATCTCATTGTCTTTTAGAATTTACTCAGTGTGATAGCTGTGAAAATTAAGTGGCTGCCCCAGCTATTATTCTGAACAAACTCCTAGTAAAAACTAGATTGCTGCTGCAGCATGTATTTACTCTCCCAAAGTGATCTACCAGCCTAGAGCTGTATCAAGTAGTTTTCTTCATTATGTGCCAGCTGTAAACATTTTATTAGTTATAACCATAAGGTTTTTAAAAATATTTAGCACCTATTGTACATTTCATAACTCATCCTGTAACTTTAGAGTGCAAAGAAATTGAAATTCAGAGCACAGCGTAAGATGACCTTTTGTAAGCAAGCTAAATCAATTTTATACTCTTTAGAATTTGGCCCACTGAATATAAAAGAGTCCAAGCTGTCAAAAAGAGAAAGCTATATTAATAAAACTGGGGAGGGGGGTGTATCTCAGCAGTGCCTTGTAAATAGGTGGTTCAAGAAATGTCTGTGAGGTTATAGCATAGACCTTCCTCCATTCCAGCAGTTCCCAGCCAGTACATGGTGCCTGGCTCATGAAGTGAGAGCACTTCGCAAGTAAAGAACAGGATCCAATCTAACAAAAAATGGAGGTGGCTGGTGGCAGGTTGGCAGCAGGGAAGGAGCTGGACCTAGTCCAGCAAAAAACTTAACTGTTATCAAGTGAGGCTTAGGTGTGGTAAATTAAGGAATGACTGTCATAACTCGCTGCTTCATGTTATACTTCATCGTCACCTCAGTTGTTCGTGCTACACCAGTGGGAACTGGCTTATACTGGGGATGCTGCAAAATGACTGAATGAGCATGTGTTGCTGCAGCATGCTTTCTGATGGCACAGTTCAGCTCCTGCAGTTGAACCTCTGGCTGTTGGGGACAGTGGCTTTACATCTGCCACCCTAGAAGCCATTTGTACCCCTGAGGATGCTAGAAGGGATCAGGCCCTTCACTTGCCTGGCAGAGTGTGTCTAACACTGGTTAAAAAAAAAAGCCCTGGAAGGAACTTAGCCTATGCTTATGCCTCCAGCACAAAAGCCGGATCCACAGGGTTGGGTTGTGTCTTTTAAGCTTCCTTTTCTCTTCTTCTTTCTAGTAGAATCAACAATAGGTGTCAGAAGCCAAAGGGGACGGTTTTATTTAAAAGTTCTATTAAGTTGGAAGAGCTGGGATTTTTATCACTTCATTTTTACAAAATTCAGGATTCAATTCTGCGTTTGGTAACAATCGGGTAACTTCAGAGGAGTCAGCAGGCATATCAGAGGGCTAAATCTGGTTCTTAATCATTAAAATATTATGTAAAGGAACATGAATAGAAACAAAGGCAAGAGAGTCTCCACTTCCATATCAATGTTCCAGATACTTTGCATTCATACAGAGTAGAGTTCATGAACTCTCTCTAACCATGTTAACAATCCTCTGGGTTTCTAAAGGAGCAGCAGGGGTTGGAATGAGAAGTCTCCCCATATACATCAATAACATCAGTCTTGACACACTGATGGGATTTCCAGGGGGTTCTTTGCTAACTGTGCCTGCTAAATCCCCTGCACCACTCAGCAGTGGTAGCTCAGTATGCCTCGCAGGGAGAAAAAAAAAAAAAGTCTGAAGTTTGTAGTTCAAAACAAAATGTGCATTTGTGGCATGTGATTTCTTGTGCAAAAACAAGTCAGAGCGTAGACATTTTAAATGCATTTTTCTCATTGACTGATGTCAGTTGGGGTGTCTTAAATGGATATTTTTACAGAAGTTAAGCACAGCAATGTTTTGCACCACGCAGTTTGTATTTCACAATATTTTATATGTAAATAAAGTTAAGCATGGCTTCATTTGAAAATCAGAGTAGTGCAGTAGTCTCTAATATATAAAGGAGAACGGTGTGACTGATGACAGCTAGCATGTTGTTAGTTTTGAGGAAGTAAAAAAAAAAAAATCAGAGTGACAGAACTGTGCCAGACGAAGGATCCATGTAGCTCAGCCTAGTCTTGCTCGGAGTCTGGCACCTAATGATTGGAGAACATTATTAGAATAGGACAAGCATATTTTTATTCAGTAAAACCTTTTAGTACCCAGCAATCCATAGCATAAGGACACTCTATGCACCTACATCTTTTTTATTAAATTGTTCTAGAGGACATCTTTGCCATCATTTTTTTTCTAATTGTTTTTTGAATGCAATTATACTTTTTGAGTTGGGAGACTGCATTCAGGATCAGATTGTCAGCTGCAGTTCGTGGCATGCTGGCATGCCAGTTTCTGCCACATAAAAATCCATCCCTTAGAAAACTCAACATTAATATAACAACTGGGTCAGCTTCATAAACCTTTGAACTGACCTATCTTTCAATGTAAGCGTTTTTTTTTCGCAACAGAAAAATAACTGTGTGCTGAAGTCTGGCATTTTGGTAGAGTTTTGCACAGTGATTCAACAAATGTTTGGAAAAATGAGCCTTCATCTTGGATATAACTTTGAAGCTTTCTAATTCTGAAAAATATAACCAAATAGTAGATTTTGTAGATCTATATATTTTAAATCAAACAGATATAAAATAAAATGTTTCAAAATAGCAGCAGTACTCTGTAAGTTTTATGTGCCTTGAAACTTCATAGATGGAGTTCCTAATTCTGTACATATCTTTAAAAAAAATCTAGTATTGCCAAAATCCAAAAGATAGTAACCAACTAATACAATCTGCTGTAAGCACATCCAGTAAGGTTTTCTTTGTGACATTTTCTCGAAGTTGAAAGTGAAGCAGAACTTCACTGTACCTGCGATTAGGCACAAAATAAAACCCAATGCACATAGTGCTATTGTAGCTGATGTTTTTCTGTCTTCATCCCAAATACATGTAGTTCCATGCTGAACCACCTAATATACAGACATTGATAAGAGGGAGTGAGCTCAGCAGAGGACCACTGAGGTGGTGAGGGCTGGAGCACTCGCCCAGTGAGAACTGGGCTTGTTCAGCCTGGGGAAGAGGTGGCTTTGGGAGAACACAAGGGCAGCCCCTCAGTACCTACAGGGAAGTTGTTGAGAAAATGGAGGCAGGATCTTCACAGAGGTGCATAGCAGCAGGACAAGGAGAAATGGTTATGAATTGAAACAAGACGTTCAGAATGGATATCAGAAAGAAGCTTTTTCATGATGGGGACCATTGAATACTGGAAGTCACTGCCCAGAGCAGTTGTGTTGTCACTGTCGTGGGAGGTTTTCGGGACCCAGCTGGATAAGGTCTGGAGCCACCTGATCTGCTGTCATAGCTGACCTTGCTCTGAGCAGGAGGTTGGACTGGAGTCCACTTTCCTGTGGTCCCTTTCAGCCTCAGTTTTCCCATGATTCTGTGTTTCTGTGTGTACCTGTGGTACCAATGGGATTTTACACAAAGGAGATGCTCCACCAGCTTACTTTACTAAGCACAGGCTGTTTCTCACACATACATGGCAGCATCGTGGAGAGCAATGGGTTGAGCTGTGAGGGGAAATTCCCTTGTTGTATCTTCCACACCTTCAGTAGATATACCCAAGAAAGTGGGATCACTGATTGCACCCACATGTCCAAGGTCTCCTGGCCCTTTTGGGGTGTAACAGTTGCATCAGGCCTGCATGTGCAGGCAGGAGGTGACTTGCCCACCAGCACTTTCTCCACCCTCCAACCTTCTCCTGAAGGAGCTGGTTTGCAGGCATCTGAACCAAGCTGGAGGAGGCTGTGACATGGTTAGAGAGGGCAAACGGAGGCAGCTGGGGCTCAACTACGGTCAGGAGCCCAGTGGCGTGATGGTGCAGACATAGCTTGGCCTGCTGAGAGGGACAGACCTACAAAGGGGGACCTGAAGCACTCCAGCATGTGAGCAACTCTGCCCTTTCCTTGCGGGCTTTCCACAAACTCTGGAGCTTCAAATCTTGAGCCTGCAAGAAGCACCTTATTTGCTCAATTCCTGCAGTCATAGGGACAGCTAAGGACATTGGGGTGGTCCTGGATAGCCCTGAGACCTCCCCCACTTCAAAGTCTTTGCAAGATCACAGCTTAAGCAGTAGTCTCTTCTGTCATCTTCATAGTGGCAGGGTAGAAATGCACCTCTGCAGTCTCCTCCTTAGTTTGCCATGCAACTTTCTCAGCTACTTGCCAGAACCTGATCAAATGCCGGGATTTCCACTTTGCTTTGCCTTAAATGTTTATTTAAACAAACAGAAACAAACCTTAAGTAAAAAGTGAAGTAAGTCCTCAGGCTCTGGGTGACTACAATGGATTGATTGTACATATGGGAAATGTTGTCATAACAAAACAGGTGTTATATGGTAATTGTGCTAAGTATCCTAACAAACAAGGTTCATCTGGCACAATTCACCCAAAGCCTTCAGGGAACTTACAAAATTTATTTATAAGCGAGAGAGAAAAAATACTCTCCTTCAGCTAAGGCAGTGTGGAAAAGTGGAAGCCAGCCACATGCATCCTTCTTGTGATGGCAAGCAGGACTGTTTAAACAGAGGACGATCCTCCTAGGCACTTCTGCAGAAAAGAATGGCCTCCATTCCCTACCAGGTCTCCTGCCCACACAGCCTGGCTGGAAACTGGTTCTCTTAACCTTAAGCAACAGGGAAGGAGAAGGTGAACTGGGGAAAAAAACAAATATAAAACTAACTTCATCCCGGTGAGTTTGGGCAGATTTTATTTTGTGTAGGTTTGGGGCAACACAGTGACGGGGTGTATGAAAGTGATGATCAAGGGAAATGTTATGGAGGAATCAATTTTGCAAGTAGATATGGAATAAAATATATGCAAGCAAAAATATTTAAAAGGCAAAAGGAGGAATAAAGAAATTTACCAGCTCAAGGGCAAAGGCCAGTGATGTAGATAGATGCATTCATGTTTGTCTGCTTTCTTACAGTTAAAACCCAAAATGTACTCAGAAGCATATAATCATAAATCCTGACTGGATCAGACAAGTGTTTTTCATTGTTCAATCACCCTTCCACCGAAGAGAGCGCTGACAGCTTTTGTAACAGGTGGCACTTGCTCTATTATGTGCTACTAAAGAGTGAAATGGTACAGGCTGTCATCCTATTCCCAAGTATCATGCCTTAAATGTGAAAGGGCTTTCAGCATCTGACTCAAACTGGCAGCGTGATCTTCCATCTTATATCGTAAACCTGACTACAAAAACGTTTTGGAGTAAGTTTAAATAGGTGGCATTTTATAGATGATTTGTGGGTCCGTATGTCCAAGGTAAAATTCTAGCTCTGCTGAAATCAATGATACAATTCATACCAACTGTAATAAAGCCAAGTTTTATGGAACTTTTATAAAGCCAGGCATTTTCAAATGACAGAAATAATGCATTCAGGAAACATTAGTGCCTTCGCTCAGCTGAAAGTGGGAAACCCACTCACAAAAGGTTTGGCTGTTCTTCCAGCTTAGCTGGTTTCTGGACATGCTTTGCTGCCTCCTACGCACCACACAGCAGTGTTGAAACTGGCAGAGAATAGAATCTTTCTTTGCCTTCTGAAAGCTTCACATGCCAGTCCTCTTGGTGAGCCCAGGGTAACAGCTGGGATCTCGAAAAACATATCGCTGATGGTAAACTCACTCAGCAGTGCACAGGTTGTTGGACACTCGGAAGCGGGTTGCTGGAGCATGGCTAGATGAGCATTGGATCTGTTCCTAGGTATGGGTTTGGATTTGCTCTCCCGGGGTAATGAACCCTTACCCTGTCATGCAAGAAATGCTGATGTTGCCAACAGTGTCTGTGGGTAAAATACCATCTGAATTAGAGTCATTAAACCCAGACATATCTCTTTAGGGTCAAGGAGGCAAGGAATTGCAATTCACACTTATGGGTGAGTGAGCACATAAATTATAGCTATTTAACTAATTCCTTACCTTACAAAGATGAATTGGACAAGGCTTTCCCAGAAACCAGAGACGTTTTGGAACATGTTTGTATATGGGAACGCTTTCCCAGTCCTCACTCAAAACAGTACCACAAGGTCATTTCTCATTACCTAAACTTTCTGAACTATTTCGAACTGTTTAATGGACCCAGTACATCCAATGGCTCTCTCTGTAGCACATATCGTACAATTCCCTGTGGTTGCCTCACAGATGCAGCAGGCTCTCAACAGCACAGGCAACAGCCTTGTAGACAGGCACAGGAACAGTTAAGGAGCACATGAATGAACTCTGGTCCAACCTCTAGTAAATGAAACTGGGTGTTGCCCATCCAGTCCAGCCCTGGGGACAAACTGTGATACACTAATTCAGCTCTCCGTGGCTGTATTTCCCTAAAACCTTTGTATTTTTGCAAACTCAGTGGATTTCCATAAAAATAGGACCTGCCCTACATGACAGGAGTCAGGAGCTTGTATTTTATTTTCACAGGAACAGATCATGAGGAGTTATTTACTCTAGAAGGTGATGTGCAGTAACGGGCATGAACCAGCACTACTTAGCCCCGGGAAGAAAGTATGAAGTCATAAGTTCTGCATTTAAAAGAATAAAACCAGCTCCAGGAATCAAAGACTTTTATTTGTGAACGAAGGACGCCTGCCAGAAGCAGAAATAGTTCTGCTGCCTGATGCTTTCTTTCCTCAGGCTCACAAAGCCCAGAGGTGTCTTGGGGAGTGGGTGGAGCTGCAATGTTTTAATAAAGTACTCTGGAATTTTATTAATGTGAAGGGTTGCAAATGCCTGTAGTTCTGGTCATGTGACCATCGGCATTCAGCTGTCCTGGATTTTAATGAGGTGCTGAAGAACATTAGCTGTGTAATTCATGTGGCTGTTCTTTTGGCCTAAAACGGGGTTTAGCAAGGTTAACATGATGTTCACATTCAGATTTTAGTGTTTGGCTTCCTAGAAAGAAAAAATAAGCAAAAAAAAAAAAAATCAAATGCTTTGAAAGAGATCAGGACACTTGGAAATGAAAGGAGTGGTTTGCAAATGTGGAGCTCATAGAGTGCATGGGAAGGTTAGCCAGGAGAGACGAAGGACAGGGTATTAGAGTTTCATACCCAGAGACTTCATTGCAGGTCTCAGACTCACAGAAAGCACTGACTGGCCCACTTCATCCCCAGTTAGGCAGAGATGAAAGCTGAAGTGAGTTTTTAAAACCTTTTTCCTTTTGAGAGTAAATCGGGTCAATCATACTTCTTAGAAAGAACAAATGCTTCCTGTCTGGGGGCTTCTTTATTAGGGCCTATAGTTTGCTCTTGGTCCTAGTCCAGCTCTGACTGGAGCTCTGTCCCTGTGAAAGGTCTGCCTGTGCGTTGATGCCTCCCTCGGAGAAGCACTGTGTCGACCCAGGAGCTCTGCTACAGAGGTACCGCTTCCAGCCCAAAGACAGCAGCTCCCTCCCAGGAAGCAAATTGAATTCCTCTGCGTGCCACTGTTCAGATTTCCGGCCATAAATACCAGACAGCTTTCTGAGCACAGACTGGTAGGTTGTCCTGTGTCCTGAGTGTATATTTAGTGCTCCTTCAGCGTGCTTAGAAGCCAGAAGAGAGCAATTCCATATGTGAATCCTACTTTGAACATCAGCTTCCTCTATGTCTACGGTCAAGTTACATGGCTTTTCCACCCCAATTTTCTTCCTCCCCCAAACCCCACCCCTGTCGTTGGATCTGGTGTAGCGCTCCTTTCCTGCTCCCCAAGGAGGACTTGGAGTTCAAGAGGAAGTACGCTGTGAAATCAATCAGCGGACAAGCACTCATTCTCTACGTACAGTCCTTTCTCTGGTCAGTTATCTGTTCTCAGTGTTTTGAGGTAGAGAGGGGTCGTAGTCCCAGTTCTGCCACTGCTTGCTGAGGAATCCTCTCCAGCTTATCTTTCCCCTTCTCAAGATGGCAGTCACAACAACTCAATCGCAAAGTGTTACACTCCAGCAGACATGCCAGGGACTCCTGCTCTGTGGCAAGACCATTAGAAGCGTCTGGCCAGACTTTCAAGATCAGGCAGAGGTATTTATCGAATGCACCTGAGAAATTGTCTTTCTCGGGAACTGGGGTGGCACAGCTGGGGAGAGGGACCAGGCATGCTGGGCCAGGGCCGTTGAGCAGTTCCTCTCCCGTAAATGCAAAGGCCAGCTTGCCTGTGAAGATATTTGAATAACATTTTTTTCCCCTGTGCCAGATTGCGAGCTGTATGTCATGCTGTCAAGGCTAGCAATCAGCCTGATTGTTGCAGGCTTGACAAACACACTTATTTTTAGAACTGCTAGATATTACACATTGCACTAGATCTCTCTTTCATGTTAAAGACTTTAATCTTCTGCTGGAGTTTCTTATTGGACATATGCCCAGAATATAAAGACTGATCTTTCTTTCCTCCCCCCCCCTTTGATAAAGTGTCAGAGCCTTACTGAAAGGTGTAGATGGCAGTCAAAGGATCTCAGTTGAAGTCATGCCTCTCCCACCTCTCATCCAAATTATGTGTAGGGGTTATTGGCAGTATGTTGAAATAACTTTACCTTGGGATAATAGCCTTTTGCTTATCTCCCATCTATCTGTCACACTGTCTAACTTCTGTATTAACAGAGTCTACCTTTGGGCAGCTCACACAGTACAGTAGCTGTCATTCTGTCCTCACTCCTGGGTATTTAATGTAAACTGAACTAAAGTATGTTAAAGGTGTACCAGGAAAGACAGTCATTTTTCCATCTCTCTCCCCAGCAAAGTGAGAGGTAGCCAAAAGAGTGGCCCTGCAGCGCTCCAGATGTGAAGTAGCACAGTACATATCATTACAGAAGAAACATTTTCTGCCTCAGGGGTCTATTAGTAATTTTGACAGCAGAGGCACTCTAATCCCACGCAGCAGAGAACAAGGCTAAAATAAAATGGGACCTAGTGAGTTCCCAAAATTAAGCCCCAACTGAGATACTCTGGCCCTGTCATCAAACCACAGGTTACTGCAGACTATATTCTGGAGTGTAGACCTCAATATTGCCTACCTGTGATGGCTGGGAATAAAGTGAGAGTTGAAAAGATGGGAAAGTTCACTCATTTCTCGCATCCCAAATGCAAGGCTCGGGGACAAATGGCTCACAAGGACATTATACTCTGAGAAGCCAAGGCCACAGGAGGCATGTGAGCACCTCCTTGACCAGCACACTTCCCCCCATTGCAGGAGGTACTACCCAAACACAAGGGGAGGCAGAAAGGAGCTGACACAACAGCAAAACCTGACTGGGGCACCAAGATTAGCCATTTCTGAGAAGCAGAGATCCCAGCACTTCAGCATCGTCCCCCCCAGACCCACCTCTCCTTTGCACTGTGCCATGAGCTCAATCTTTGTCTTTCCTGAAAGTTAAAAAAAGGGTGTCTAAAAAGAAGTGGTTCACAAGCAAAGATGCGTATCATTAGCTTCCACAAATTACTTTTTCTCCATAATTTTCCCCATCATTTCTGTCCTATTTTTTTTCTAAACTTCATTCACTTACTGTTCTATCTTTTCCTTCATGCAACCCCATGTTCCATGGGGGTCAGGTGTAGACTTTTGATCCCTCTTTACTGGTTTGAATTTTAAAAGGGAGATATCTACAAGAAGTCTGTGGCATTTGAATGAATATATAAACTCATCGTATTCAAGGGAGTCTAAAAATCTAGGCAAAAACTGTCAAAACATGGTATAGCTTTTCCACAGGATAGCATATGTCCAGTTCTTCAAAGAGGAAATACGTGGAAATCTCCGTAAGGAGGAATCATTATACCATTACAAGGTATATGATCTTTAGAGCTGCAAAGCTAAAACCTCCTAAGCCTTTGTGCATTTAATCAAAACTTACCACAACCACATCTGTCCCGCCTAGCATGCTCTTCAGCTGATCCAGATGGTGACATGAGCTGCTAAGGATGTGCTCGGAGGCCAAGCTCCATGCAGAACAAATATCAATGTGCTGCCTCACAAGCAAGCGTGAGAAAAGGTAGGAGAGCCACAAACAACAGGGAACTGCCCTGAGGCATTTCAGCTTGTTAGCAGAGAGAATGGAGTGACCCTGAAACAGATGTAACCAACACCCTTCATCTGTAATCACTGTACAGTTCTCATGTCAGGAGAGTCTGGGCAATATGAGGATCTCAACTGCTGTCAACGTCGAGTCCATGAGAAAACAGAAGATGTGGCAAACCTCCAAGCATAGCTTGGCTTGATGGTCCAGCAAGTTAGTGTTATGCCGGAGAGACACTTGCTTTCCAGCTACTGATCTCAGTTCCATGTTGGTTTGGTTTTTTTTTTCCTTTTTGACAGATGGGGATTAGTGTAGATAGCCAATACACTTAATCTCTGGAGAGCAGGAAACATTTTATGCCACTCAACAGGAGGCTTTACGGATGCTAAAGGTCAAATTCACAATGATATTTGAAAACCTAAATCCTATAGACATATTTAACTTCTCTGTGGCCTTGGTGGGAACTTAGCCACTGGAGAGTTAGACCTTAAATACCTTTGGGAAACTGAGCCTAGACAGCTGACATTTAAACAATGTGTTGTGGAGTTACTTCTTGAGCTGTTCCCAAGTTTCAAAGATCCCTACTTCAGTTATAAAGCTGAGGGGGGGAGCGGGGAAGCAGATTATAACAGTATTTACATAGTGAGTCAATAATCCTGCAAGTAGAAAGACAGCTACCTGCTGTAGAAAAAAGTACTGGCAAGCTTGTACTTTTATGCAGAACATTGGGTTTTCCTCTTATCTACATAGCTGGGAAGCTGTTTAGTGAGTGATATACCTGCAGCCACAGACCCTCAGAGTCTAATGCCCCATTCATTCTGTTTAGCGGGAATGGTATTGGACAAACTGAATTTTATATCAGGCCTGTCAATACTTCCACAACACTGGCATTTTTCCACATTTATTAGTACAGTGCCTCTCTCATATACCACAGGCATTACTTAAAACATTTGCTATGTCATCTCACCTGCAGGAAAAAAATGAGCACTGGATTTCACTTTGAAATGAGGATGTCCAATATGTGTCAAAACATGTTGCCTCTTCTATTAATTCCTTCCCATAAGCATTTCAACAACCATGGTTTAAATTAAAATTCAAGAGTGAAACGACTTAGAATAAGGTATCCCCAGTACCTGCAAGGACACTGTCCCTTTAAGGCCTTGCAGTCGGCCCCAATTAACATTCCAGTTTTATTGCATGTACCTGGCCTGAAGAGAGTCGGTAGCCACTGGGTGTAGCATAAATTGTTGGCCTTCAGCAAAATGAACAGCTGAAACGCACACAGTACCTGACCATGCTTGTTAGGCTATTTGCTCCTTTAATCACCCACTGCACTCGTGAATGCCTGCCATTCAATTATCTTCAAAACCTTCATCATGTCGCTAGACAATAAAACGTGACAAGACAGGTATTACTGTATTATGGTCATCTGATATCTAGAAGTCTCTCTTTATTACCTTCAGTCATTAGCTACAATTACTGCTTTAACCCAAGTGTTTTAAGGCCGTAACCAAGTATTTGAAATGTTCATCATAGGATACCTCATGAGCTGGAGAAGTGTTCAGGGAGGAAGGACCAGTGTTTCCCAGCTGACTGTCCCCAGAGCAGCAGCAACACTAGAAAGGGTGCTCCCAAAAAGGCTTTGACCCCCAGTTTGCTCCTAAGACGCTGCACTCTGGCCTAAGGGTAGGCAGCCTGCATCTTGCCTGTGCTGATTGCAAGTGATACCAGATCTTTTAGGAAGGATCCATGTGCAAGACCGATCTTGAGTCTTCTTTCTTGCCCTAAATCACTCCAGGCAGATGGGATAGTTGGAGGGCAGAGATTCATCTGAAGCACTCAAAACATCTCCCACGGGAGGTGCCACAGAAGCCACCAGAAGACTGCACCTGTGTATGCAGGCTATGTTGGCCCCAAGGAAGAAATGTTACCCCTCTCTGGCAGGCACACCTGGCCCCAAAGTTACTGCAGTTTCTGTATTCCAGTTGAGAATTTGTAATTCAATTTAAGATTAGGCCATCTTGTTTGTTAAGCCAATGTAGTCCTATCCTAATAAAGCCCCTTCAACCAATTTAGGACCAGGACAGGTTTTTGTTCCTGACATCTGAAAACATCAAGTTGCAAGAGTTAGAGCAAATATAAGATTACACAATCCCACGTTCCTCGAGTTTGGGTAAATTAGGTAACTCCTTGAATTCAAACTCTTTGCTTCAATCAGACCACACCACTTACAGTGAGCAGTGGGCAACGGAGAGTTCCCTTCAAGAAGGGAGAGCGCTACAGGCAAAGCAGAAGCGGGGGAGGCAGGGCTGGCTTTTCTGCAGCAGGACTGCTGATCGTCCA
>NW_009648900.1:317997-321913 GCF_000708025.1 Charadrius vociferus
AGGAATGCTGATCGTCAAGGAGAAGACAGAACAAACCCAGGGTTCAACATTTCTCAGTAAATCTAAATTACATCCAGGATCAAACTAAGGCTGCCTCTCTCCCTTTCACCCTGCTCAACCTAAGTAAAAATTGGTGAAGGGGAGAATTTATCCTGATCTTTGAGTTCAAAGGCAAGGCACACATTTCACAGTGGTGCTGCTGGAGGTGGAAATAATACCTGCATAAAGTAGTAAACAAGAACAGGCAGCCTTTCACTGGGGGAAAGGCAATTTTACAGGCGCATTGCCAACTGAAACCTCTCTCCCACTGTGGCTCAGAGTGGCCCCAGTATACGCTCTGCCTTCCACATTGCATTCAATGTGACAAACTAATAACCACAGCTGGCACTGCCGCTGGCGAAGTCAGCAGTTACCTCAAGCAGATGACTGGTAGGAGCGGCAAAATAGCTTTTGCGTTACCTACCAGCAGAGTCCTTGGAAAGTCAAGTAAGGGGATGTGGCAGATGTCCCACCCCAGTGGCCCAGGAGTAGCAAGCCTGGCTCTCCAGGACTCACCTCCATTCCAGCCCTTCCTTCGTCCTTCCCCATCCAGCAGCAGGACGAGCCCAGTCCTCCAACTTAGGGCTGCAAAATTCAATCTTGCCAACACTGCTGAGAAGCTTTGAGCCGGTCCTGCAGACAATGTAGCTCATCACAAGAGAATGAGCTGGCAATTTTGTTTCTTGTGGTACAATGAAACTTATTTAAATAAAATCCTGATTAAGACAGGGAGCAGCGGACTTGATTCACAGCAGGGAAAGCTGAAAACTGCTTGCTACATGCCGTTAAATTACCGATTTCTACCATTTTCTTTTTAAAGCAAAGTGCTGTTTCTTTGAACTAGGAACAACACGGCATGCACATCATTTTGGATAATGTGTATGCAAGGTCACTGTGTTCATTTGATGTTATCAAGCCCAAAGTAAGAAACATGGGGGATTTTTTCCTCTCCAGTTGAGTGTCATTTGATATGTGGAACTCAATGACGCTATGGCAGCAATAAATCTGTCCCAATGTGCAAATGGTAAAACAAGGAAGCCCACCCCACCATAAAGATCAGTGGGAATCATGCAGATTTCACCAGTCATTTTCCTATGCCAGGAATGCATCAATGAAGTACAACAAACTTTCTAGCTCTCCCCTCTCTTCCTTGCGTTTAAGTCATAACTGCTACGGGGCACAGTTAATATTTGCAGATCATTGCTTTCTGTCTCAGTTGCAAAGGACCTGTTACACATACCAGGCACAGCTGGCAGGAGTTCAATTAGACAGACGTTAAGATAGCCTATAAAAATGCACCAAAAATTTAGTTTAATTCCAACTGTGAATAATTTGGCTATATTTCCTTCTAAATCTTATTCAGCTAATCACTTATCAACTTTGCCATTGCCTGGCTATGACTATTTTCATGTTAGTCCATGCAGCTTTGTTGTAGCAGATCATTTCAGATGATTTCCATTTCCTATTGGGATAAGCACGTGAGCAATCCTGAAGCGAATACTCGAGTGTACTTCATATGTGTAGTTGTATTTAGGAACAGGAACACAAGAACTTCCATGGAAAATGGCTATAAATAGAGCCTGATCATGGTAAAGAAAATGTAGTTACTGGAATTCACATTTGTTAGTCCTTTCAGCTCTTTTCGTAGGTCGTCTTGAAAGAAATGTTTTATCTCCCATCAGCTAGCCTAGCTGCGCGTTTGGGGTGCTATATCAGCTTACACCACCTGAGACTCTGGTCCCTTTTGTACTGTCTGTGTTCAGCTATGGCAGAAAGTCACAGAAGACATGTCCAATACTTAACTGCTTTGTGTTCATCTGCAGATCAGAGGATTGTGTCACATATATTAACCACTATAACTGTTGTATTTGTTTTCAGTACTCAGACAGAGAATTAATGGCATTGATTTTTAGGTATCTACATTTTAGATGAGGGTGCACTGCACAACACGGATAAGTTTGCATCATTGTGAGAATAAGCACTCAGCCATTTTAGAGCATCCCTTTGAAACACATCCCTGGCCTTCTGTAATGACAAAAGCTTGTGTATGTAGCTGTATCCTATAATAACAATTTTCAGTGAAACCAACTTCCTTCAGCAATGCCCTATTTTAAAGGATCCAGCTGTGTTAGCAACATTCCCTTCCTCTGCAGAGTTACGAGGGGGCAGCGATAGCCCACCATCGCTTTCCTGCTGCAATTCCACTTTAAGCTGTGATGGAGAACAGCCAGCCCTGGCAGCTGCCGCCAGGGTAAGCTTTTATGTTTCAATCATGTTAGATCTTTCAGCAGTTTTATACCCGGGGTTGCCTGAACAGCACTGGTAACATGCGGGAGAAATCTAAGGCAGGTAAGTGAAGAAATGCTGTTCTGAAACTGTTCCTGCTTAGCAGGGGGGTTTCTACTGGAATTTGGGGAGTATCTGTACATCCCTTCTCTGGTGTCTGGCATTGTTACCTGTCTGCTCCCCTGCCCTTATTTTCAATCAATCTCACATAGCTGTTAGTGCAAAAGGCCATTTATTGCACACCATGAGTCCTCAGGTAGCATGCAGCTGTGTGTCCATCACTACCTAAGAAACCCTCTCTTCCTCACCAAAATGTCCCTCCTCTTGTGTAAGATAAGCAGACAGATGGAGGGATGAGAACAAAAAGTTGATCTTGGAAAGCAGAGAGGGTGAGGTACAGAAGGCAGGTGAACTTGCCAACGCATTGGTCTATCTGCCTGGAGGCCAAAGAGTATTGCAAAGCCTCCAGGCCATACTAGACACCTGAATGCAGGTCACTACTTAATGAGAAAAGTTCTTTTCAGCTGACTGCGCTGGGGCTTCTTCTCTTCACCATAGGCATCAGTATAGTAGCAGCAGTAGATATGACTGGAATATTTCAACTTCAGTTATTTAGTTTCTGTGGTCAGGTGTTTGACCATGATGAAGCTTGTGCTTGCTGCACCTGGACTTTCTGGTCCTTTTCTCTATGGTCATCTGAGTCCCCTGGACAGCCCTGAGGGTGCTTAGTTTCCAAAGCAGGCCAGAATCAAATTCATTCAACTCAATATGCATAAGACTTACCGAATTCTTTATTACAGCAGTCCTTCAGTGGGACCCTGAAGCTCTAAGTGACTCCCAGCTATGGACTCTGCTTATATGATGCTACTAAGACTTGCATTACAATAATAAGCCATTGCAGAGATTATTCATTACATGTAATTAAGATGTTGGTTAACCATGACACCCAGAATAAGCATTAGAGCAAAGACACTTCGCTAAATCTGTAGCAGTATTCCAAGCCATCAAGATATCAGTTTGATTGACAGATCAGATAATCTCTGTAGTAATCCTCTGAATTCTAAACACAGAAACCCGTAACTCATCATCAGGTAAGAATATGCTGCAGTCATACTCTGCAGTAATGGAGAACAGGGTTTCTGTTGGCTGGGTTTGTCCACTAACTGTTTGAGTAAGGTTCTTAGAGCATCTCTGTTTCGAAATAAAGTTTATCTTTAATTTTACTAATGTCAGGCATATTCATTAATGTAAATGACCTGTTCTTGCAGAGGTTCTGTTTTGTTGTTTTTTTTTTTTTTTACAAGGCATTAATGTTGTAATAAAGATTAATTAGTGTAAGTTATAGTGTCTGAAGTGTATACCTTCAAGCTGTTAAATGTGTCAATGGAGATCCATTATGACAGCAACAGGCATATTATTCTCAATAGGGATTGCTCTATTTGCCAGTATGAGATGTGTGCTTGTTATTAACAGAAAACCAGTGAGAAGAGGCCAGATTTGAACGCAGCTGAGATAAGAGCCTTGCTTTACACAGCATGATAAGCCTTGATTTTGTAAACACTATTACTTTGCTTTCATTACATATTCCTGC
>NW_009648900.1:321980-335086 GCF_000708025.1 Charadrius vociferus
CAGGCTTGTATTTGTCAGCACACGAAATCAGGCCAACAGAACATGCTTAGAACTTCTCAGCTGAAAAAAAAAACCAAAAATCTTGATGATTTATGAAGAATAAGTACTTGAATTTCAAATAGAATCTCTGTATCCACAACAATATCTGCCCAGGTCTAGATGGCCCATCAAACGAAAAAGGTTAAAGGTCACTGAATTTCTACAGTCAATAGCACACAAGGGAGTGTCGTAGCTAACAGCACATCTAGGTGCTTGGACATCCCATAGTCCAGTTAAACAGGCATCCACTCACTACTGCATTGGAGAGGGATGAGTACCACTGTAAAGCCCAAAGCCATCTGTGTCTACAGATCCGCTTTGGCAATTTAGATATACTCCCACCATCTCTTCATTCTGTAACTTGTTAGAAGATTTGAACTGATTTCAAGGCCATTATCAACATATTTCAAAATAAACGTGAAACACAACAGTAGGATATTTGCTGCAGACTTCCTGTTTAAATGTTACAAACATCAGTAGCAAATGCATTGCTCAAAACATTTTGAGTACATTAGCCAGTTATTAAAATTCAGTGCTTGAACTGGTTTTCAAAGAGGGTGGTAGTTGCATGGGATGGGCAAATCCCCACTATACTGAGATAGGGACATCTGAAGGCATTTCCAAATCCCCCACAGCAGCCTGACCCCCAGTGTGATATTCCAGCCAAATGGAATAGACAGCTCTTCTCCACTTCCCAGGTTGTCACGCTGGAAGGTTTTCTTTTGTTTGTGTTTCTCAAAGGAGCATTTTTCCCATGCACACTTAAAAATTGTTTCTCAACACTCTCTTTTCTAAACTTGAGATTTTACCCAGGACTCTTCTGTGCATGTCATTCCTTGAATTTTGTGGGACTGCTGCTGGGCTATGTCATTGGCCTTTACAGAAGAACATCCAGACATCAAAATTAGATATCATTTTCTCTGGGGTATTTTTGTTTGTTTGCTTGCTTGTTTTTATGTTGTAGCCTGTAAGAAGGTTCATTGTCTCACTCCTCTGTGACTCAAAGTTGGATCAAAAATTTTCCTCGGAGCTTCAGCAGAAAAAAAAAGCTCTTTCATGAGCTGAGATCAAGCATCAAAGTATTCAGCCCTAGAGAAGCTTAGGAGGAATTTACAAGTATTTGAAATTGAGGAAAAAACCCAAACATGCCAAGAGAGACTTCCCTGACACCTGGGGAAATGCGGTTCCTGCCTCTCTTCCTGCCATGGCCTCTGGTTAAATCAAACTTCAACATTTTCAGAGCAACATGAGTAGGGCTCCAGGCTAGGTCTTCCACTTTTTGCCGGCTTTTTGCTAGCTGTCTCATTCAGGTTCACCTTAATACCTGAATACAAGAGAAGGAAAGCAAGGAGGGAGACACGGGGAAAGGAACAATCTCTCCTTCCTCTCCTACACGTAAGTGAATGGCAGTGCTGAACCTCCAACTCAGAAATGCTTATCCCATCCGCTCAGATGGACAGCTCGTAGTCCAAGGGGACTTTTCAAGAAACTTAAGGGGTTCGCAACACCCCATGCACACAGTCTCCATCTGAAGTCTTTTTCTTTTGCAGTCATGCTGGCCCAGAGCTGGGCTCAGCTGCCACCTGAGGGCTCAGCTGGCACTGAAGCAGCAGGATGACTATTCATAGCTTTGCTCTGATCCTAGAAATCCAGAGTAATGCCTATGCTTAGCTTTATACATCTGGGACAGGATCACAAGTGCATGCAATGCCAGAGCCTTAGCAAGTCAGTCATATCAGGTAGCACACCAAAAATCGTTTCCCAGTGCTGGTAGGGATTGAAGTATTAGTGGACTATGCCTCAAGAGAGCCATGAAAACCCAAAACGTTGTCCATATATCACCGGCTGTGATCTGCTTATTTGATTAAGATCTCAAGATTAAAGCTGGATAAGGGAGAAATCCTTTTCCACAAAACCTTCACTTTCTCAGAAACAAAGAGATTATCCTGCCCAGTATGTAATGAAATCACAGTTTCTTGAAATACCATAAAGTGTCAGGGCGACCCACCCTGGGGGAGCACAGAAAGCTGCACTGAGAGAGCGGGCAGCTTTTGTAGATGAGGTGAGGAGTCACCTGAATCTGGCCAGTTCTGGCTCTTCAGTCACAGCTCCTGATGATGACCCCTATACCACAGATCAGCAATACTATAGAAGTGCCAGTGTCTGGTTTTGCTTTCTGTAAACGAAAAACAATAGCAATTGTTTTACTGTGGTGTTGATCAGCATCTCATTCGTGGAAGGCGTTGAAAAAAGAACTGATGAGCCTTTGCTGTATCCGTTTGAATTCGGAATTAAGACTACGCTATCATAAGGTTTCCTACTTTGCAATCCGAAGTCTGGAACATAACACACCTAAACTACAGGTCATGTTACTTTCCATATGTTAATCATTCCTAGAGTTCAAAATATGTTCATTTGCTTAATATGAATCCATTAATGTGCTGTATGAACATGTATTTACTGAAGATCACAGCTGTGCTTTGGCATATTTATAATTAGATGCACAGTTTATCAGGCAGTTGCAGAAGATATGTATCTGGCTGTGACCCATTTAAGGATTCCAGCCATGTAATTCCTTTTCTTTTTTTCTTTTCGGTAAACTAATCACTGCTACTATTTGGAACTATATATTGAAAATGCCTCAAATATGTTCATTTCACTATGAATTAACTTTTTTCTAATAACAGCATTGCACCTGAAGTAATTAAATAGCTGTAGAGCTTATAATCACAACAGAAATTGAATTTTCAGTTAACATTTTCAAAGTCCTATTGATGAAGATTCCAACTGATCACGATTCCTATTGATTGAAAGTGATTTTAATCAGTTCAGTTGTTTTTTTAGAGGATTGACCACAAAATAAATACTCTTTTCCCATATGAGAATATTGGCATTACCAGGACCTATACAGGGATGAAGCTTAAAATTCAGTGTTGGTTTACTTTGCCTAGCTGTCTCCCCTGAAGAGAGAAAAACAACCCTTGTTTGAAGACACTCGGCACCATAATTTTAAATGCATGGCCATATCCATCTCCTGTGGATAAGACATCAGAAAATTGTAAAATTCCATTTCTGAGCCTGCCATACAGCTCAGCCTTCTGAGCTCAAACATCTACTTGCTTGAGTTCTTAAGCATTTAGCAAGCGTGAAAATCAACTATAAAAAATGAAAGCTAATGGTTTATGAAGTGTAAAACCCAGATACTTAATTTCACTACATAACAAGTTAGCTCTTTTTTAGAAAGACTATTAATTCATTCATATTATGTGTCTGTAGTACTTTCCATTGTTCTTTTTTTCTGAGATGTAGAAACCTTATACCTATGGCAACATTAACCAGTGGTGTGGAATAACTAACATGAGCTGTTCCAATTCCTTCAGCCTTCACAGGGGCCGTGATCCAGGATTTCTCTAACCTCATACCGCGAGGTATGAGATGAGCCTCAGCCAGATCAGCTGTCTCCACCCGTGATTCTATCCCATTGTGATTATTGGTATTCAGCCTCAGATTTTAGTGATCTAAAGGAGAATTTCAGTGGGGAGAGCATGAGATAGTGGCTCTGAACGCATCGTTGTGGCATTGCACAAACCAAACAGCTGCCTGGGTGGGGACTGTGAGAAAACCTAGTCACTGGCTCCATTTCAGAGGCGCAAATTTCACCCCAGGAGTGGAAGTCCTGCCACCAGCCTGCCTATAAAGGAATACATGGAGGTGAGCTCCATTGAGATCATTAAAGAACCAGCACTGAAGTCTCAGTCCAAACAAAAATTCAGTTGCAAGTCAGTCAGATCTGGCCTGTAGAGTATAAGACCATAATACGTGATAAGATATCTGAGTCAATATTGTCCTAAACCGTAACACTTTCCTAATTTTTACATGATCCATAAGAGCAGAGTCAAGTCAAAAATTCCATCACAGCAGGGAGTACTCACTTTCTCTCACTCTCATGCATAGTATGGACAGGCTTACAAAAAATGTCTGTAACTGGAGCCCTGAACACCTGAACTTCAATAAAGGGCAATTGTCAAAATACTGTAAGTTCATCTTTAGATATAATATCCGAAATGGTTCCTTTGCATAGTAAAATATCTTTGTTTAGGCATTATACTGCACAAGTCTTCCTAGAATGATCTTGGTTAAGATGAGCTGATGTCCTGTCTTTTAATCTTTTTAGCACCTTGGCTCTCTGTGTTGCTATTTACTGTCAGCTCCAGAATCCTGCAATATTGTGAATTCATCTGAGTGTCTAGCACCAGGTGGGGGATGCACTTTGCTTCCCTGGCATTGTAATGCTATAGCTGAGGACAAAAAGTATAACATCTGCAAGTGTTTTGGTAAATGAGATCACCTGAAGTGTTTTGGGTTTTTTTAATTTAAAAAAAAAAAAATCAAATTAATTAAAACCATTTGGATAGCTGATAGATAAATTATCAGAGAAATTGCAACATACAGAAAATATTCAGGACCCAGAGTCTGGCAATTTCTTTAAATTTTCACACAAGTCGAGATGACAAACAGATGGCACAGTTAGGAAAATCTAGAAGGCAAAATATAGCCCCCATGTCACTTTAATGATGCCTCTGCTTATCACAGCCTATATTTTAGATCAACTTATAAAGTATTTTTCTAAATCATAAAACTCTCTTGAGCTCTATTTTCTAAAGACAAACTGGTCTGTAAAGATGCATCAGTCAAGTAGAAGATTAATTCCTGTTGTACCAAGTTGTTGTTTCTGGCACAGAAGTCAATATTTATAAGACAGAAAGCAGCTGTAGTCCGCAAGTTAGCATAGTGCATAAATCTTTGCAGCAGGTTATAGCGAGATGATGGTACTATCCACAGGTAACACGATGGAAGCACTGCCATAACAGAGCCTTCCTAATGGTGGTCATCCATTTACCAGTGTGAGCCATGCTAATGAGGTCACACTGATTCACTTCGTGTCGTTTCCCCTTTGGAAGCAATCAGCCCAAATATAAACCAGTAATACATTAGAAGAGGTCACCCGGCGCAGTAGCTCTGTAAAGAGTGAGCTGTTTGTATAGGACTCGGAGCCAGATCCAAGCTTGCCCGGAGCAATAGGACATGCGGCTACTGACAACAGGGCCTGGGAAGCAGATTAACCCCCCGTCCCCTCGAAAGCTGGCTGAGGTAAAGCGCTGCTCTCGGCTTTGCCTGTGGTGCGGTGCTTCTCCCCTCCTCTCTCATCACCCCGCCACATCAGCTGTGGGGGCAGCAGGGAAGGCGGGGAGTTATCTCTCAATTTTCCTTCTGCTGATTGAAGCCTTTGCCTCCTGCTCAGCAATGCTGGACCCCGTGGAAGCTTCAGGGTAGCAGAGGAATCGGGGCACGGCACTGCCAGCAGCTGTGGCAGATGTGGTCCTGCCTCCCTTGCAGGAGGGCAAGAGACTTGTCTTCTTACAGCAGACATGCTGGCCCCCCTTGCCCATCTCTCCACCTCTCTTGCCCACCACACCAGCAGCTTAACCACTGGAGGCTGGGAGCAGTGTTACTAACCACTCTGTTTTGGGGTTTGGGTGGTGGTTTGTTTTTTTTTTTTTCAGAAGGCACAACATGATGTCAAGCCCATTGAGGCCAACAGGACCATTCCCTTGCCCGCAAGGGGTTTCTCACCAGTGCCAGAGCTCCTGGGTCTGACCGAGGGACTTGGCGGGGACCATGCAGCACTGCACTCCCCCTTGGTGCTGAGCTATACCTCTGGGGCAATGAGACACCCATCCTCCCTCTCTTCCACATCAGAGACCTAGTGTGGTCAACAGCAGGGTCGGGGCACGGAGGCTGGTGGCCAAGTGGCTCAGGGAAGCCCCTTCCTTGCCCAGCCTCAGCTTCCACATCTTCAGCCTGGCAGCCATTCCCTTCCATGGCACATGATGAGCTCTGTGGAGGAGAGCATTTTTGATGCAGAGGGTTACACAGATTACCCGCATCTCCAACAGCCTTTTTCCCTGTGCTGAAATTGAGGATATGAGATCCTCAGTGTTATCCCTAAGATTAGATGTGAAGGTAGTTCAGCCTGGAAAAGTACTTAGGTATTTCCCTCCCTTCTTGAGCACACTGTCACACTAAATTTTGGTCTCCTGGCACTGCTCACATAAGTGCAGTTACTCACATACAAGACTGTATGCAGTTTCAAGCCCATGGCTTTCTCTCTCACAACTGCTGTGCTTCTTGACATTTCCAGCGTCACTTGACCAAATTATATGTGGGTTTAGGCGAAGATGTTAGAAATTTAATGTCGAATAGATGCAGATTGAACCCACATGGGAAGCAGGAAATACAATAGAAATGTGCAACTCCATTATATGAATTTATCAGTGTGCATTCTGCATGCTTTATAAATTTCACTAGCATGATGATCTGTTTCATTCCTAGAAGAGAAAAAGCTAGCAAATATGAATTTCTTGAAATAGGCAGCAGAAAGAGATTGACTTGAAATAAACAAAATAGTTGAAATTAAATTTTCTTGGCAAGATTTGCTTGTGTTGTTCATCAAATAAATGTACATTATGTCTTGCACTGTTACTCAGCTGTGATCCTATAATGTGTTCTCTGCATCCTGTCAGACATATGATCCTTTGTCCCATAATAGACCCAACTATCTCACAACCAGCTGAGCTCAGGGTCATCCCAGGGTCAGGCTGGTTAAAGATGGCTGTCACTTCACTGCCTGACTCACAGACGCACTTTAAATCACCTTTATCTTACTTGTGCTGATGCTTTCCAGCCATCGCTGTAGCAGGAGCTGTAGCATCTATGTACAATGTAGGGAAGCGTCTTGTAGCATCCCTGAAAATTTTTCCGTGCATACGCAGTGTGCAATGCACCCAATATAAAGAAAATGCAGCTTGATGTATAACATGAAATGAGAACTATTTCAAATACCTTTATGCAAGGTAGCTAAACAGCATGGTTCTCATCCATCTTGCAAATGAAAACAAAAATTCAGCGGGTGAAATATCACCTTTCAGATCAGAAATATAATTATTACTTAGCCTGAAATTTCCAGCAAAAAGAATATTTGCATAAGAAGGGGAAATAATCTGGGAAATGCATCACCTGATGCTTTTATTGTGATAAATACCTCCCTTCAGCTCCTGATGCTATACAACTTCTTAATGTTTGTCAGTAGTCTCCAAGGTATAGAAGAAAGACAGGCCTTAATTGTGAATTTACACATGCTTTATTGCCGGTGCAATGGCATGAACACATTTAACAGGATTGTCATTCCAGTTAATTATGCTGATTCTGACATGTACCTATCACATCTAAAATTGATAGTGCCTTTCGACCAGTTAGTACCATCACAATACATTTTGCCTTTCTCTCCGAGGTTAAGCATGTTAAGGGCCAGAGGATGGCAGGAGAAAGAATCACTGCATACTAAGTAAGCATCGCTAGCTAGACATCAAAACCTCCTTTTAAGAGAGCTGTAGATAGCTCAAACCCAGCACATGTTCTGCATTTCTATGTTTGCTCCAGCCCCAGCCCACCTGCCCCAGGCAAAGACAACAATCTTCATTATGCCTAATAGTAAACAACACCGTCCCAGCCCCATGGAAACTCTTGGCCTTGTTCACAACGTGTAATACCAGGCACCCAAGCAGATGGTAACACTTATTAAAGATATTAAAGCCGAAGAAAAGACAGCAAGAAAAGGAGGCAACTATTAGAAAACACTTTGTGGCAAGGGAAAAAACAATTTCCACGTTTTCCCTGCAGCAGAAGTCTGAGTCTGTGAATTCCAGACTGAAGAAATTGGGGGAAAACTTGAAATCAACAGCAAACCGCAAATGAATATCAAATGAGAGTAAAACACCATCCTTACCCTCAGCAGAGTTATCGTTGCTCAGATCAAAGCCTCACTTTAAAACCTCACACTGAAAAGGCAGATAGAAATCTAGGGAAACCATACATCCTCCTTTCCTTCCCACACACCCCAGTATAAATCTTGTGGGGCACTCCAGAAAGGAAATGGAGGTACATATATCTTACAGTCACACCTGGCTGACGAGGGTAATATTTTCAGATTGTCTAGAGGGAGGGAGGGAAGAAGGGAGGAAGGAAGGAAGGGAGGAAGGGAGGAAAGGAGGAAGGGAGGAAGGAAGGGAGGAAGGAAGGAAGGGAGGAAAGAAGGAAGGAAGGAAGGAAGGAAGGAAGGAAGGAAGGAAGGAAGGAAGGAAGGAAGGAAGGAAGGAAGGAAGGGAAAAAGGACGTGTTTGCTTTTGTAAAACATGGGTAAAAAAAGTCTTCAAGTCATTCATTTTCTATCACGTGACCCACATGCCTTTTAAATAAGACCAAACTTTTGCGCTACACCCAGAAGCATAAAACCATGGGTGATGGGATCCAAACTAGAGTAAACAGTGAAGAAGCCTGGAAGAAAGAACCTAGAGGAATTATAAAATACATTAAGGAATAGCAACCCTGTTGGATGGTCATATCAAATGCAACTTGGAATACCTCTCCATGCATTATAACAATTTCACATTGTCCCTCAGAAAGGAAGAGATATCACCGCCGAAGTCTCTCTTCTTTATGCTGTCCCACTGCTTCTGCCCTGCCTGGGCAGCACTCTCTCCTTCCAGCTACCCCAGTGCCCTATAGCCAGTGACCTTGGAGACAGTGGCAGCAATGACCAGCAGAGCCCCTGCACAGTTGTGGTTGTCCCTCTTCTTTCCTCACATCAGCCTGTTGACCTGTGACCTCACATCCCTGTTGACCACCATCATCCTAACCTGGTTTAAAGCAATGGAAGGGCTGCACCAGGGGCTGGAGAGATCTGGAAAACTGGAAAGGCTTGGAGCACCAGCGAAGAGATCCTGAAGAGCTTGTCTCATAGGTGTGGATAAGTATCTGGGAAACATCTAGATAAAGCTTCATTTTTTAAATTCTTTTAAATAAGAGAGTAAGTTGTATGAAAGGAGGATTCCTTCCCCCCGTTTTCCTAATAAGAACTTTTGCAGGTGTTCCCCTTTCTAGTGCGTCCAGAATTCATTTTGCTGGTCAAGAAAAAGCAGTATTTTCAGTAGTGGCATTCTGACTAAGCACACATACTCCTACTTGCAATTAAAGGGATGTTCACATGTGGCAGCTCAAGGAATGTCCTTCAGATCTAGCTGACAGCATCTCCGGAGCAGAGCGCAGTGCCTGCCGTCGGACAAACTCACATCAAGCCGGTATGTCTCAAGACAGGGCTGCTGACAGACTTCATTCCTTTCTCCCTCTTCTCTTTGAGCTCAGATAGCGTTCACCCCACAGGTAGTGACTTTTGGGACTATTTCCCCGGTCCTTTTTCTGAGAAACTTCCCATTGAAACTGCTAGGGCGTTTCATATAGCACAAATATGGCAGGAGTTAGCCTCTTGTGATGAAAGGGAATTTTCTTCTTGATGCCTGCTGGCTTTTTTTCACTTTAAATATTTTACTACAATAAAAAAAAAAAAAAGTCCTACCCTCTGAGATGTGAATGATAAATCTTAGATTATTTAATCTTCACTTAAACGTAGATTGCTTTTTTTTCCAAAGGCTGATATATATTCCTTGCCCTGGAGAATATTTAGAGACAAACAAACCTGATTTTAAGGCTCAGTCTGGACTCCATCACCTTTAGACCTGCTGCTCCAAACTGATATGGAATTACACTAAACAAAAGACCTGCTTTAAGGATTAAAAACATGAAAAAAACGTGCCTCATTCTCATAAACCCTAAAGGACACACCCATGGTCCCTCTGTTCATTCAACATGGACACTTTGGACATTTTAGCACGCAAGGCAGCTCTCAAAGGTGCTTCACTGAGAAGAACGGCTGCTTGAATTTCCTAGATGAAGTAACAGCATCTTTGTCCCCCTGAGCACAGGCACCAGGGGTACAGGGGACCCCGTACAGCTGCGCAGCGACCGCCGTCCCACGTGGCTGAACACGCACGCTGCCCTCGAGGAAGGGGCTGGGTTCCTTTCGTCTCCTCTCAGCCAACACACACCTGAATGCAGTTAATATTGCTCAGCTCTTCCATTCATCTCCTGGCCGTTGGTTGGGGGTTTTTTTTCTGTCGCTAAGAAGAAAGGAATTTTATGAAATAAAGATCTAAGGGTTGAAAATGTGTGTGTGAAGGAGGGGGGAGTGTGACAAACCTCGCAGCCCATGTGAAAGGTTGTTTTGCTTCTAGACCAAAGGGGAGGAGGCCTGATCCTGCTCCTGTGCTAGATAAGCAGATATCCTGCAGGCAAGCAAAGCTGGCAACAGGCTGAAATCGTGGCGAGAGTTGAAAAGCTTGTTTTTCTATACGCACAACAAACCAGAAATGTTGACAGAAAAGCAAAAGAACATCTGCTCGTGCTGATCTATGAACGCTTTCCCTGGCTCCATTAACCTCACTTCTTTCTCTGTCTCTCTTTTTTTTCCTAAACTGAAAATTATCATTTTAAATGTTCGAGGCTTTCGTTTCTCTATTAATCACATTAAATCTCCTTAGCCACAGTTAAAATACTCTATGAGCTGCTTCGACCAAAGACTATTTGCTTTGCAATTAGAACTCATTTTTAATACAACAGGGGAGAAATAGAGAACCACAGCTTTAGAATCAATATAACTATAAATTACTTGGAAAAGGAAACAGTAGCATCCTAGCTTAAAACAACAGATTTATTATCAAAGTGGGTAGTATTGTATCAACGGAGTACGTAAGTTTTATAAAGAAAAAGAGAAGGAGACAGAGAGAGAAATCAATGTTAACATGGTCTCACTGTTGCTTTAAATGCTGCATTTGTGGTAACTAATTCTCACTTATGATTTTAAATTGTAAAATGTCACACTGAAAAATGGTTAGTGGCTCAAAAAAATCCTGTCTGCAGTATTTTCTAAGGAAAAACTCCACTAATTTTAATGAAAAAAAGTCTGCAGAAGAGAGTCCCATTATGTGTTCTGTATTTAATCCTGGTTAGGACCAGTTACTAAAGGGCCTCCTCCATTCCTGTGTTTTGAACGGGATCATAGTTAAGGTTGCAGCTAAGATTTGTTTTTAAACCTCAGTGATTTGCATTTATTTTGATTCACGCCTGCTCGATAGGGTGAGCAAAATTGTTCTTTCTGATAGCAGCAAGTATTTTAAATGCATCATCTTCCCCTTCCACAAGCAGGGTTCCCTTGTGGTTGCTCACATATACAATACAAAAAAAACCTTGAATGTCTGACCAGAAGATTTCTTGTTAGGTTTCCACCACTTTCGGCGCACAGTCTGCCCTGCTGGCTTCTCAGTGAAAAGCAGAGGGGAAATTTTTGCCCATTGTTGATATACGGAGTTTGCAGTTAGGGCCCAATCCAGAGCCCAGGGGAATGGGTGTGTCGTCTTCTGTTTCAGCTCCAGTGAAAGTGGGAGTCAGCCTGTATGGTTGACCGGTCTCGAAACACATCAGTGTGTTCAAAAAGGGGATTACATGGAGATTATCTGGATTTTTAGAGTCTCTTGTCTGATTTGCAATCAAACTGTTTTGTTAGAGGAGCCTCAGCAGAATTTTCAGTGGGTTTTGTCTATGTTCCTTATATGCTTTGCTGTGCCACTCAAACCCTGGGGTGAGAAAGGTGTGATCTGAAGAGAGAAAAGTTATCTTTACTGGTGGATTAACAGATTCAATGAGCCTAATCTTTTGATTGTGGGTCTCAGGTGAGCTGACTCTCCCTGGGCAATGAGCCACAGTAGGTTCCACTTGGAAGCCGATGCGTGTGTGGGGTCGGGTACAAGCCTCTGCTAACATTCAAACCTTTCAGTTTGTGAGCTGACTTGAAAATAAAATATAGGGGGGGCGCGATGTAATAAGCTGCAAAGCCCCATGGGGTCCTGCCTGTCTGCAGTACCCGCTTCCATGTCTAAACATATTGTTCATGCTAATACTGTTTGCTGGAAGGAGTGTTCCTACAAGATAACATTTTTGCACAGTGAAATATGCCTGGCTCTTCGATGGCTCAGCTCAAATGGGATCACCTTTCAGTTTCTAGACAGCTTGGGGGAGTTTTTTACTTTCTTTATTTTCCCAGCACAGCGTGAGGAACACAACACTACCCCAACCAATGCATTTTGTGCGTTATCATCCTCAGAACCATGCAAGGATGTTAAATTCACATATACTACAGAGCGGTGCTGCAGGGATTTTATTTCTTGCAAAACAGACCAGCCTGATTAAAGTGTCCACCTTTGCTGGGTGCTAGCAGGAATATTTTACAACTACATTAAGAAAATAAATTGAGGGTTGCATGGCATTTCCACTGCAACTGATGTTTTGCACAGGAGTTAGTTGAGGTAGTAGACCTGTTGCAAAAGTCAAGAAAAAGATTTGTCTTATCAGTATGGAGGAGTTTCAATTAAAACGGTGTAGAAATCCCCACCCCTGTGGCTTAGCCCCTTCACCTTCTCATGAAGGCAGTGAGAAGTCTGGACAAGTGGTTATTCCCTGAGACTCCTCCGATGTGCTCCCCCTGATTTGTCCCCAGATGGAGTCTGTGATTTACACAGATGTGCTTTGCACCTCAAGGCTCACTGGTGTGCAGTGGAGTAGAGATTCCCACTCCCCCCCGCTCCCCATTTCCACCGCCAGCCTCATCCTCACCCCCATCTCTTTTCATTACTTAACGAACCCGGTCTCCTGTGTTTTCTCTGCTCTTTATTCCATGTCACCGGGGCTGAGTGACTGCTGAAGATGAGAGGGGATGAGGAGTGTGAAGAGGGAAGCTTCTGCCTTTGGTCTGAGCCTGACAGGGAATGATGAAAACCACATGGGCTATGAAAAAGTCCAGTCCAACTTTCTGTTTACCGAGCTCCCTAGAAACGTCAACATCTGTCACCAAGTTACCCCTAAAAGGGGCACCCCCTTGCTTCAGGACCCCGATGGCAGGTCCCATCCCTCTTCCCCCAGCACGGGCTGGAGCGGAGGGGTGTTGACAGAGGGAAAAGGGAGGTTATCCGGGATTTGGTGATGGCTGTATTAATAGACAAAGGAGATCAGAAGCGATACCCCCCCTGGCTCGGCGCTGCGATGCCACCTCAGGCGCGGCC
>NW_009648900.1:335623-336806 GCF_000708025.1 Charadrius vociferus
GGGTCGGGCGGGGGGGGTGTCCCGGCTTCCGACCGCTCGGACACTTCCTACAACTGTAGCGAGCGAAACGCTCCATGAGTCCCTGTATTTTCCTAATCCCTCCGCTTCCCGCTGGCTACACCACATCTGAGAACGATGCGAACACGGGCAAAAGAGTTTGCGGCTGAGATTGGCTTCGTGTCCTCTCGCCGTCCCTCGTTTGGGCTTGTATTTTGTTTCATTTGGTTTTCTTTTTCTTTTTGCTACTTTTACTTTCTTGAACGGGGAGAATTTTTGCAAGACGTTGAGTTTGTATTTATAAACTGAGCGCCCGGAAAAGTCATGAACTAGCTAATGGTTTCATCTTAATAGAGGTTAATTATTATTCAGCCACATTTTTATAAGAATCAGTAATCCCGGTTTAACTTTACGAGATACACACTTTCGAGGAAGTAGATCGGAAAGCCAAAATAAGTGTAAAAGTAATGGCTGAAACATTCTCCGTGTGGAACAAATGCTTAAAATACGTCACTGCCTTATAAAAAATAGCTCGGAAGCACTTTTCCGGGCCAATTTCTGCTCGTATTACTGAAATGTGTAATCCTTTTGAAGTTACATGGCAAATAGGGCTCCTTGCGTGATCAAAATCAACAAAGTTTGCCCCCAAATTTTTAGGCACAAGGGAAGACTTCTTTTCTCTAGAGCTCCTATTGATCTCAATGGTCTTTCTGAGCCTGAAACAGGAGTAACTGTGACCTGTAATATTTTATGACACATAAACCATAAAAGAATAATGTTAACAGTGAAAGTCGGCCAAGTGGTGTGCCTGGGGGAGAAAAGGAATGTTTGCTTTGGAAAGGGAGAGAGGGAAAAAGGAGAGAGAAAGAGGGAGAGAAAGAGAGGAAAAGTGAGACAGACACAGAAAAAGAAGGAAAGGAAAGAAAATAAATAAATATTTTTAAAAGAACTTATATTGCTATTTATTCATGTATTATTCATTTAATTATTTCTGTATTCTCTTTTTGTGGTTACCAGTTTACTGCGATCTCACAGAGCTAATTGCTACGGGAAAACAAACAAAAGGTCCTGCTCCCAATCTGATGGGGAAAAACGTTCCGAAACGATTCTTTTCCCCCAAAAAATTGCAGTTCCTCCCTTCCTGCTGCGTCGAGGGCCGCCACCGTACCGCAGGCGGGGAACGCCC
>NW_009648900.1:336906-337164 GCF_000708025.1 Charadrius vociferus
GGGCCCGGGGTCCCCCGCCCAGGCCGTGGGGGGGGGGGGGGGGGGGGGGGAGTACCTCCTGAGAAGCAATTTGCCGGTGAAAACCCGTTGGAGTCTATAGCCCAAACGTGAGCTGCTATTAGAGAGGTACTAATAAATCCCTATTAAGCATGCATTTATGCAGTGATTACGTGAACTTTGGCCTTTGAGGAGTCCCTGCAATTAGCAGCGACGTCCATCGCGTTTTGCCCAGGTTTCTCTCTCCTCTTTTCCTGTAAA
>NW_009648900.1:337608-340758 GCF_000708025.1 Charadrius vociferus
CTGTAATTGTTGCCTTTACCAAGGCTGTGAGATTAACCACTGGGATTTATTCTAAAGTGACCCATCACCGAATTCATTTCTGCTTGAACTTTCGGTGAACCTGAGATTAAAGAGGGGAGAGCAGCTAAGCAGTTTGTTGTTAGCTGCCTTTTCAACAGCCCTTTCAGACTGAGTAAATATTGATCGGTTTCAATCTGATTGCCCCAGAGGAAAACACCAAAGCATCTCAATAGCCTCCAAAAGTAAACTTTAAAGGTGAACAGCAGAAATGGCCTTAAGTATGATAGGAAGATGCTAAACTCCGTTTGACATTTGTATGCGGATTGGTATGGGATTTTTTGGTGGTTTTTTTTTTTTCTTCATTTTTTCCCCTGAGACTCTAGAGAAAAAAAGAGCAAGGAAAAAAAAAAGTTTTTAAAGGTGCAAAATCAAAAGGATCCTTACTACCTGAAAGGCAAATTAGTGTCTCCATCAGCCCAAAGCACGCTGTAATTTTTTTCCAGCGATATTTTTGTGGTAGAAACCCTAAGCTAAAGATTTTCATTCCTCTTCCCCACACCCCCTGACCCTAAAGGTTGATCGTATCGAAATAATAATAACGCTAGCAAAATGAGCTCCGATCGGGAGGTTTGGGGTGTCTTTGCTTGAAATCGATCAGGGCTGCGGGGAAAAAAAAAAAAAAAAAAAAAAAAAAAGAGATAAAAAAAAAAACCCAGAGTTTGGACTTGGAAGGAGACGGAATTCTTTGCCGATGAATCGCTCGCCGCAGATTGACGCACTGACAAGTGTCTTGTCTCTCGCATTTAGTCTATAATTTATGGCCGCTCTTTCTAACACATTGAGTCAACACCGGGGGAGCAGGGTTGCAGATCCGGATTCCAGCAATGTTTAGATCCAGATTTCGATATTGAAATGCCCTCATTGGCATGCAAATGCCACTTTAACACATCCAAGTCTCTGGAAGAAGGCCATCTGTTTTGCTTTGTGGCTTTACACTAATAAACAAAAGGTAAAGTATATGGCAGGAGGGGAAATGAAAGAAATAGAGGCATCGGCGGGAGCCTTTGGAGACGGCCCTGCTCCCTTGCAGATAGCTCGGCTCTTGATATGGCCGCCGCGCCTTGCAAATCAGGGCTTGTCTCTTTTGACACCCAAGTGAAGAAAATTTCCTTGACTCTCTGCGGATCCCGCAAAGCCGAGCCTGCCTGGGCAGCCCGGTCCCGGGAGAAGCCCGGGAGCGCTCCGCCGCAAGCCGGGCCGGGTGAAGGAGATGTGAGGCGCGTTTGAGCTGAAATTCAAGGGGCAGCAGTGATTTGAGTCACCCCCCGTCCAGCTGAGCATGTCTCTGCCATGTCCTGACACCCGGTTTCTGCCCACACACTCTCCCCTCTCTGCCTCCCCGACACGCTGTTTATTGACACCTCTTGGAAATCTTATATTTACCTGCGAGAAATTGTTTTTGTTTTTGTTTTTCCCGGGAAAAAAAAAAAAAAAAAGTGGTGGTGGTGGAATTGGCTGGGGTTGATGCGAGAAGCACACTGCCAAGCACCTGGGAGCCATCTCCCACCTTGGCACCCATCAGCCGCTGGGGATGGAAGCCTGGGGCGGGGGTGGAAGGTGATGGGAGGGGTGGGGGGGGAGAAGAAGCCGTACCAGCTTAGTGCTCGGGCTAATTAAATATGCAGCCCTTGGCGAGGGGCCCGCGATGTGAGGAAAGACTGGCTGAAGACAGTTTCTGCTTTTGAAGGGTGCCCTGTTTACATAAGTGTCAGCATCCATCCCGAGGTGAAAAGGTTAGCACTTGACCCAGGAAGTTCTCGTATTTGTGCTTCAGAAATAGATCGGGATCATAAATTCCTCCCAGTTATGGAGGAGGGAGAGGAGGGCCTTTATTTTCTAAAAATAATATTATTTGAGCATAGGAAAGGAAGAAGCTTTGTGTTATGAGTCAGGCCGGGCAGCCAGAGTTCTGACCCCGGCAAAACAATGCATGAGGGGTAATGTTGGGAGACTCTTGCTCCCTTTCCA
The DNA here is from genome assembly GCF_000708025.1 of Charadrius vociferus. NCBI lineage: Eukaryota > Metazoa > Chordata > Aves > Charadriiformes > Charadriidae > Charadrius > Charadrius vociferus. The sequence goes on from NW_009648900.1 coordinate 339,637, forward strand.
CCTTGGAAAGGCCCCCAGCAGTAGAAAATAAGAGAAACCAAACTGCTGAGCCCAGCCTGTGACTCAGCGCTGACGTCACGCAGAGGTAGGCAGACGAGGGCTACCTGAAAGCGGAATATATTTATTACAGACATTATAAGGACCCGTAAATCCTGCCCTGGCTTCCATCACCGGCGGAATCCCAGAGCCTTTCATGATTGTACAGAAAATCAGAAGGACATTTCGCTCACACACGACAACTGATAGAACTCAGTGTACCCGCAGTACAGCAAAGCACGGTGCGTCATGCAACGGTCCGGACACCAACCACAGAAATTATACATTCATTTGGCCATTCGTCACATTCACGAGTAGGTTGAAAAGACATCGAGTCTAAAGGACGGTTAATGTGAAAATAGGAAGAGGTGAGGTCTTTTGGACGGTTATACCCTTCAGTCGAGTATAATCCAGCACAGCTTTGGGGGAACCAGGGGGTCGGGGCGGGGGGGGAGAGATATGGGGGCAAGCACACCGGGTAAGGTTTATAAAACCTAGTGCAATTGAAGCCTTGTTTGTCACATTTAAAGAAATAGCGCTACTTTTTTGAGGTATCTGCTTGAGCTTAAGACGTTTACTTGATACGGTCGTCGGCTTTACCAATATAAAAGTGGATCCAGTTTGGCGAATGTGCTCACCCTGCTTAACCTGATAATCGAAACGTCATTTCTAGAAAAATCTGTAAAAAGATAAATCTCTCGGACAAAGTATTTACAAGCAACAAACTCATAGACACCAACAAAGAATACATTAAATTAAGGGGATGAAAGTCCTATAAGTCGTGTAAACACTTGCAATAGTGCATCTCTTCGTGAGGTTATGTACCCTAGATCACCTGTCTTTCACTCAGGGAAACTCGGAGGAGCGTCCTTGCAGCGGAGGAGGGAGACTCATGGCGTGTGCCAACACAGCTCCTCCGGCAGAAAGGGTCGGGGGAGAGGGGAGCGGGGAGGGGGGCGAAAGAAATCCCTTGGCACCAATGCTCCGGGACCCGGCGGCTACGACGTGAGCGGGTGGCCGAGGCGGCACCCCCGGGGCAGGGCAGCAGCGGGGCCGAGGGGGCACCGGGCCCCCTCGGGGGGTGAC
>NW_009648900.1:340978-341654 GCF_000708025.1 Charadrius vociferus
ACGGCGGCGAGCTGCGCTGGCGGGGGCGTCGCGATGGGGGGCCGTCGGGGAGCGTCGGGTCTCAGTTGGAGGCAGCCAGAGTGTCCGAGGCGGAGGAGGCGGGCGAGGCGCTGCAGGGCGACGAGCAGGACTTCTCCGAGGAGTCCTCCGCCTTCTCCTCGCAGCCCGTGGGGGTGGCGGGGGAGATGGGCAGCAGCCCCTCTTTCTCCCGTTTCTTTTGCTTCATCCGCCGGTTCTGGAACCAGATCTTCACCTGCGTCTCGTTGAGCTGGAGGGAGGCGGCGATTTCCACCCGCCTGGCCCTGGTCAGGTACTTGTTGAAATGAAACTCCTTCTCCAGCTCGGTGAGCTGCTTGGTGGTGAAGTTAGTTCTGACGGTGTTGGGCTGCCCCACGAAGCCGTACTCGCCAGCCTTGCCTGCGAGGGGACATGCAGCGGTAAGTAAGCGCAAAATGATTTATAGGCGACGTAATCAATATGTCCACACCGGCTAAGCGATAGGGAGCAAGAACTTCTTAGGATAAGAGGGAAGCCCCGGCAGGGTGAGTGATGGAGTGCGAGGTGCTAAACCGGAGTCAGTCTCTAGTGTCAGAGGAAACTTGATAAGTGGTTTATGAATTACAAGAAATATGACCGCGGGAGAGGCGGAGAGGGGGAGTCGGGAATAAGCGGCGCT
>NW_009648900.1:341725-342014 GCF_000708025.1 Charadrius vociferus
CCGAGCCGCCTTCCCCGTCCCCCCACGCCAGAGAGGGAGAGGAGCGACGACCCGCCCCGGCCCTCCCGCCGGCCACTGACCTGTTTTGGGTGGGTTTCTTTTCACTTTCATCCAGTCGAAGGTTTGCGCCGGCGGCGAGGTCTCGGCGGAGGGGGAGCGGGCGTTATCCCGGTGGCCGGCGTGGAGGGGAGACAGGGCATGGTTGTAGGTGCCCAGGGGCAGGCTCTGCTGCTCCTGCCCGTAGGGGGGAGGCACGTACTGAGCGGCCCCCCCCCCGTAGCCCGGGGGC
>NW_009648900.1:343665-348456 GCF_000708025.1 Charadrius vociferus
AAAAAAAGAAAAAAGAAAAAAAAAGGTTCCGTGGATAGAGAAGGAGGGAGGGCGGTGGGATGTGGGTTGCGACCTCATATGAGGTTTACGTATGCGGAAAAGGAAAGGGGAGGTAAAGACCGGGCGTCTGTCCGTCCCGGGGCAACCAGCCGTCTGCAGGGAGAGAGGACGGCACCAACAGGCTTCACAGAGGCGTCCTGCGAAACGTTAACCTCGGGGATAGATGGATGGAAAGTCATGTCCCTTGCCACCAGCCCCAGGAGGGTCTGGCCCCTCTATTTCTGCAGGTGCATTTCTAGCCGGCTTCTACGTGCCTCTGTTCTCACGCTCTGTTCTTGCTTGTTTTGAAATCCAAAAAGGTTCTTCTACCCCGCCACCTCTCCCTGCTCACGAACACACACACACATAAACCCGCAAGCTCCGCCCTCCCACATGAACTACAACATCCTCTCCTAGGTGCAAACCTCTCCTACTGCTATTAGGGCAGCCCTTATCCCGTGCCACCGCCACGGCCTCTCTACTGCCTGCCAAAACCGAAGGGCTGCTCTATGCCCTCAGTGTTTCTATTTGTTCTGATTTACTGCTCAGGCACGGATGGTTAAAGGCTCTCTGGGAAGGTTCAGTTTCTTAAACTCCAGGGGGGGCGGGGTGGAGGACAAGAGCAACAACACTCCGGAGGCATTTATGGCATTATACTGCACCAATTTTGGCTATGGTTACGGCTGTAAACACATTTATTTCATTCTCGTAAACCACTTGTGATAAATACTGCATAAGGCAGAGAAAAAAGGCAGGCCGCTGAGACTGATTACTAATAAAAGGGCTGGCACCTTTTCAGTGCTTTTTCACAACAGCCAGCCAAGAAAAAAAAAATGTATATTTTACTATAAATAGATCCGGTTTACCCGTAAATTCCGCCGAATCACAGCACCTCTCACAGTCTCCAGCATCCTGAAATCCTTTTTCCTCTCCCTTTTTCGTGCCATTGTCTCTTTTGTTGCATTGTCTCTCTGGCGGGGCTTTGCTGTCTGTACTGTGCGTGGGGGCAACATCATGAGAAGGGCCGGAGCAGAGGGGGGGGGACACGACACCACACAACCCCTTCCGCGGCCCGGCGAGGGGGAGTTGCCGCCCCTTCCCTCTGCCCGCAGGCCGGCCCGGCCCCTCCGCGCCCCTCCGCGGCTCCGCTCCGCGTTTCCTGCCCCGGGACTGGGGCTGAGGGGACAATCCCGGCGCTTTAGGCTTTTCCGTGGGAGTGTGCCTCCGCTGTGGCCTCAGGGCTCACCGGGAGACTCGGAGGCGACTCCCGCTCGCTGAATCCCCCCATTTATTCAAGTGGAGTTTGCGAGAAGTTTAAATCACGTAGCCTATTTTACTTTTTTTTTTTTTTAAAAAAAAAAAAAAGCCTTGTCAGCATCCAGAAATCTGGGCACAAAAAAACCCAAAAAACCTCCAACCCGTACGTGCACGTTGCAGTCCAATTTAACCCAGTGGCAGAGGAGTTAAAATGCTGGTGAGACTGCTGGCTTTCCGCAGGGACAGGGCTGGAGCAGAGAGAAGGACAAGAAGCAGGGCCGAGGTTTCGCCGCGTCCGCAGCTCAGCCAAGCTGTTGTTTTAAAAGAGCAATAAAAATGAATTATGACTAAACGCCTTCTCACTTAATGGTTTTAGACGGGGATCCCCAGCCCCGGCAAATACGTAAGAGGATTTTTATTTGTGCATGTGTTCCTGCAATTGATCTCTTTGATGACATTCTCATTCATAGAAAGAGTTTGATTTATGACTTTCGGAAGAATTGCGTTCAGCCCTTCCAGCTATAACCCACGCATCCCAGCTCCACAACGTGTTGCAGGGCTGGGAGACAACACTCCTCGCATGGACGGGCAGGGGAGCCCCGGCCACAAACCCCCCGCTCAAGCCCCACTCTCCTGTGCGATGTAACCACACTTTCACACGCACCCACACACACACCGGGAGCCGCGATCGCGCCCACCCGGGATCCCCTGGCCCCGAAGCGGCAGAGCCCCGCTGGCATCTGTTGCTCGGTTTTAGCCCGAAGGACAGGGCTCACCCTCCGGTTCGGGGTCCGGCAAAGCCGCTAGCCGGGTGGCAGGCAATTTGGTGGAGAACTTCTGAAAGCCTATCTTTGCTGCCGCAAGCAGTGAGTGGGGAGACCCGAGGAAATCGTAACTTTTAAAGTCAGAGTTTCCCCTTTTCGTTATCAGTCCTTCGCCCCGCAAGAAGGTTTAAACAGAAAAAAAAAATAGCTTCGGCTGTGCCCCCGCACCGCCCTTCAAAAGGACCCAGTGGAGGGGCTGATTCCTCCCTAAATGCTCTTTTTTTTCCCCCGCGTTTGTGCCACCCTTTTGATTTTGCAGGCATTAACTTCTCCATTTCCTCTTCTCTTTTAGGGCTGAATTCTTGGACCGCTCAGCATGTGAGAAGTAACCAAGCGCACTCTCTGTGAGCTCTGATATTTTTTTAAGATACGTTTCCTGAAAAAAACTTGCTGGCTGCTAAGCACTGCTTTATAGAAAACCAGGATTATTTTTAAAAAAAAAAAAAAAAACACCACCAAAAAAAAACCCTTTCGTGTATGTAACAGGCTAGTTTCTGCAGGAGATGCTTATCCTACTGAGTCTCTCATGTTTTGCCTGTAAGAGAGAAAGTGCTCGTTCATGCTTTTGTTACAGCTCAGCATTTCCAAGCTTTGTATCCTCACAGAGATAAGATGCTACATTTATACATTAAAAGGAAGAGATCTCCATCAAAGCTGTGAATGGTTTTAGTTTGTTTGGTTTGTTGGTTTTTTCCCCCTTGTTAAAACCCGTGCAATAAAGAATTTGTACGTGTTTTCCTCTCTAATAAATGTCCTAAAATGCCAAAAGGGGAGAGCTCATAGTCAGAATGTTGGATTTTGATTATTAGTAAGTGAAGAGTAGAAGGAATGGGGAGAAATGCCCATCGTGTTATCAGTCTTGAAAGGAGAGAGAAAGAGAGAGAGAGAAAGAAAGAAAAAAGAGAAAGCTCCTTGTAGCAAACAAGAATTTATTCTACCAAAAATACTTATGACAACGCATCCTAATGCAATACAAAAATAAAAAGAAAGTGAAGATACAATTCCTATATGATCACTTTCTTACAGACCTCATATATTGCTTTCATAGAAGGACCTAGAATGTGACTAGGTTAAAATTGAACACAACTAAAACTTCGTAAGAAACGGCAAAATGGCACAGCAGAGGGAGGTAATAAACAGAAAATACCGACCAGGAAAAGGGAGGGGAAAAAATAAAATTAATTCACGGGAAAAATAAAAAAGAATGAGGAGGAGAAAGCAGGACCCTTGGAGAGGACGTTTTTAATTTCTCAGTAATTCAGATGCTGCAAGTCAATTGTGGTGAGTGTGTCTGTAAAAAAGTCAAAACTGTCAGCAGAAATATCTACGGGACTGTCCAGAGATCCTGGCAAACTGGGGGAAACTGCATCTGAAAGCTGTAGGCAGGAATCTGTGGAGAAAACGTTAAAGTCCTGTAAAGAAGGGACATCTAGGGCCTCAGGACTGTCATTGTTCAGGCCAGCTGCACAGTTCTGGGCCATTGTTGAGAGGCAGTTTTGAACAGTGGGTGACTGGTGTTGAAAATGTTTCAGATTTTTCTCATTGCTTGTTAAAGGCGAAACGGGGAAAATTTGGGACTCGCCATTGTGCGCATTCTGTGCCTGCTGCTGGGAGAGGGCATTCTGCTGGAAAGCGTAGCCTTCCCGCTCCAAGAGAGCGCCGGAGACGTTGCTGAGGGCTTGCTCGAAGAGGGATTTCTCCTCCTCCTCCTCCTCCTCCGCCGCTTTCTCGGGGTCCTCTAGGCTCTTAAATTTCCCCTCGCTGTTTTGGTTCTCTTTGCACTGGGTCTGTCTCTTGTGCTTCATCCTCCTGTTCTGGAACCAGACTTTGACTTGTCTCTCAGTCAAATCCAGCAAGGCTGCAATCTCAACCCTCCTTGGTCTACAGAGATACTTGTTGAAATGAAATTCTTTCTCTAGCTCCAAAAGCTGGGTGTTGGTGTAAGCCGTCCTCAGCCGCCTAGATCCACCGCTACCACTATCGGGGATTTCAAGGGGGTCTGTTAAAAAAGAAAGAAAAAAAAAAAAAAAGAAAAAGAAAAATACCCACCAGCCACAGGCACCCCAAAGCACCACCGCCAGAAGAGCGAAAGCAAAAACACACGCACGCACACACAAAACAGATAAATACACAGATTGAATTTCAGCATCCGAGCACATCGCATCCCGGGGGGGGAGGGTGGGGGGGGGGGGGAGTGCTCTCTCCGCACGTATGTGTCTATATCTATATGTCCATATAGCATAAAATAGCAACTGCAACAAAATGGCCGCCTTTGGATGCAGTAAACCCATTGTGTTGCACCGCTGAGCGCCCGGTGCTGCCTGCCCCTCGGCCACCTCCGCCAAATTACTGCCTCCAGCTCCCCAACCTCCCCACACCAGAGCAAACTTTATATTAGCCATACCGCAATTTATAATTAATGCATCAGCTGCTTAGCTGAGCGGGAGCAATCTATCACTCTTCATTACTGTCAAATATCCTAACTCTAGGACGGCGAGACAAGAGAGGTCAGCTCCAACTCAAATAAATCATCCCGCATTAAGCAAGTTCGGGGAAAGTTTGGGTTTCCAGAGAGCCCGGCCAGCTCCGTCCTCCCCGCCCGCCCGCCCCTCCGCCTCGTCCCCCCGCGAAGCCGGGGGGATGCGGGGGAGCCAAAAAAAGCGGCCCGGCG
>NW_009648900.1:358107-361831 GCF_000708025.1 Charadrius vociferus
CGCCGCTGTGGCGAGGGTGGCTGCCGGGGTTCAGGCTGGGGATGGTCTGCTCGAAAGGAGGAGGAATCAGTGTCGAGTGTGAAAGCGTCGAGTTCTTGATTGATGAACTTTGAAATGTATCACCGACAGGGGGAAAAGATGTCAGGCACTCAGCAAGCGATGGCTGGCTATTGATAAAACCGATCTCTCGCTCAAATGCGAAATTCATGGCCTTCAACTGGCAGCCCCCGCGGAGAAAAAGTTCCCTCGGATTCAGGGGGCTCGGGGGGGGGAAGGCCCAGGAAAAAGGAGAGAGTGGAGAAAAAAATATAGCATAGAAGATCGCTGGTGGGGTGTTTTTTTTCTAATTCACTGATTACAGCCGTATGGGGACCGTGCTACTATTAAACTATTGAATTCATGGAGACAAGGTTGAAATTGGACCGAATTGGCTGTCACATGATTGCCTCTGCCCAATGACAATTTGGGCTTTAATCAAAAGAAGCCACTGTCTGTTTGATTGATCCAAAAAAGTCGGGAAGGAACGCCTCATTGGGGGCCAGAAAGGCTTTATTTACACTTTTTTTAAAGAGGGAAATGATATCTCGAGTATCTATCCCCTTGGCGTCCTAATCTGAAATGATCGGGGGTGGGGGGGAGGGTGCGTGTGTGTGTATATGTTTGTGTGAGAGGCTGCGAGTGTGTGTGCGTGTGTGTGTGTGCGAGAGTGTGTGAGTGTGTGTGTGTGGCTGCCTGTCCTGCAGCCTGCTGCCTCCCTCGCCTCCACCCGCACACTCTTCTCTCATTGTTTGGGACTGTCAGGAAAACGCTTTGCACCTCACAAATCATTTAAGCACCTCAATCTGACGCCTTGAGTCATTAACAAAGTAATCCATTAATCTTCAAAGTTTTGACACCGCCAGGCCCCCGCATAAGAAGTTGCACCCAGGCAGGAGTCTGAAGCAGAGGGTCTTGATTTTTTCCTAGGAATAGCACTTCCTCCAAAACTAGTTACTCCTTCCCGACTCAGCCTCGGTGGGCTCCTTTTTCTTTCCTTTTTTTTTTTTCCTTTTTTCTTTTTTCCTTTTTCCTTTCTTTTTTTCCTTTTTTTCCCCACTTTTTTTCCTTTTCCTTTTTTTTTCTTTTTTTTTTGGTGGTTATCGGGTGTACAGTACGCAGAACAATTGGCCGCCGGGTGCCGAGCCATTGTTTAACAGGATCTTCCTCAGCAACCTTGCTTCTAGGGGAAGAGTCACATAGGCAGCAGCCCTTGTGCTTCATGACTTCCCTCTCCAGTTGGCTTCCCGGGATTGGACCGTAAAACATATCCCTAGGAGTACCTCTCTGGGCGAGCCAAATCGCGAGGCTGCAAACGCGTCTGGCTGTTGCCTCTTTAAAAAAAAACACCCAAATCCTCTGCCTTAGCTTGCAAACGATACTCCCGTCTGCTGGCATAATTTGCTTAATAACCGTAGTAGGCTGGGTCTGGTGAGTATTTTCGATTACCAGGAAATATATGGGCTGGTAGCGGGTTTGTTTTCACGGGGCCAGGCAGAGCGAAAAAGCCGCGGGGTTATGACTTGAGAGACGGCACTCGCCTCCGACGCTTGGCTCTCGCCGCCGCCGTCTCCAGTCGCCCCTGCAAGTCCCGAATTTGGATGCTTTGGGCACAATTTTCCAACCAGACCGAGGCGAGAGAGAGAGCGATGACAATGATGGCCACAATCACCAGCCCGATGAATCCTATGGTCACAACCGCCCTGGGCAGCCCGGACGGGGTTTGCCTTCCCGCGGAGCCCGGGGTGCCCGGCGGGGTGGGGTGAGCCGGGGGACCGGGAGGGAAAAGGCGCTTCCCAGCCGCTCTCCGCGTCCTCGAAGAGCCGGGGACCATCGCCAGCGCGATGCCGTGCCGTCTCGCTTTATTTTCGGAGGTGCCAAAAAAGGGTCGGCAAGCGTCTTCGTAATAAAAAAATAAAAAAAAAAAAAAAGGAAAAAGAAAAAGAAAGAGGGGCAAAAAAAGAAAAGAAAAAAGAAAAAAGAAAACAAGACCCCGAGCACTCACGGATCAGTCTGGGTCCAGTCTGCACGAAGTGCATTTAAAAAATCGGTTTTAAGTTAATGCACCCACAAGATGTAGCATATCTGCGAAGGCATTGGAGAGAGGGGGAGGGGAGGGGCTGGGAGGCTTTAAATTCGCTTTTTGGTGGTTGCTTGTTTAAATAAAATATAGAACGAGACTTGTCATTTAATCCCTCAAAAGGGATGCCTTACAAATATCGATGCTGTTGGAAAATGCAAGGGGTTTAATTTTCTTGCTTTTAGTCCAAACAAAGCTCTGGTGGTGTCTGCGCGCGATCAATCTTGGCCGCCAAAAGGTTTGACAGCTACTGGCCCTTAAGAACACATTTAAAGCTTCTTGCTCTTTCCAAGATCAAATGTGGCCGAGAAAAGAGGCAGAGCAAGAAACGCAAGTAAACAAGGAAAAAAGCTGCTTTTAAAATATGCTGGCAGAGGACTGGGCTGCTTGTGGGAAAAGTCCGGTTTTATTTTGCTTCTCAGTGCCTACCGTGGGGTCGGGCTTTTCTTTTTCTTTTTCTTTTCTTTAATTTTTTTCTTTTCCCCCCCTCTGGAAAATATTGGGACTAACAGCAGGATGACAAATAATAAAGAGAGAGGTTTGGACTTTAACCAGGCTTTGTGAGTAAAACCTGTGTGGGTGTCTCTATTCTGCACATTTGTTTCTTGTGGTCGGTCTAATACAAAAACCACCTGGAACAAAACCTTTGGAGAGGGGACGCGAAATTCTTGGGCAAATCAATTACTTCTGCCTCCAGAGGGATCTTTTAATCGGGTGGATCTTAAATGCAAAAATACAAATTCTTATTTGCAACCAGCAGGCTCCGAAGAAGGTTGCGTACGGTCTCTGGAAAGAAGGGGGTATAATCGCCTGTATTTTTCTTTCTTCGGAGTGGGGGGGGGGGCGAAACGCCAAATTCCTTCTCTTTGAACATCTTCCTAAATGTAATTTGTGATGCTAAAGGAGCCACACAGTAAGAATTACCGACTGTACCGTTACCTTTTGTTGTATCTAACCTAATTGATCCGAGGGGTGTGGGGAGCCGGCTTGAATTTTATACGGGCGCTCATTTGAAACGAGCAATGTCTTGCAATGTTGCAAAAAAATGCTTCCTTCGCCTAGAAAATAATAAGCAGTCGTTGGTCTGTATTGGGTAACAATCAGGTTTCAAGGAAAAATATCAGACTACATAACCTTTCCTTCCACGGTTACATATCTATATATACAATAAACAGCACAGTATAAATATATTTGCAATCCCTTTCTTTGACTGAGCATGCTTTATCTATTTATGCAGAAAAGCTCTATATAGATTCATGGATGCATGACAATGTTTCAGCATCAGGCAAGGATGGTTCTGGGAACAAGATAAAGCCCAAAGATTAATAATATTTCAGCATGAGACCAAAATGGCGACATTTTTTTCTGTGCTCTAAAAGATACAGATGGTGAACAGCGTGCGTTATTATCTGCGCAGCATAGGAATATGTCTTTATAAACGTGCAGGGGTATATTTTACCTAGTCTATTAAGGTCCATTTTGATTTATCTTTCAAGTTTCAATCTCAGAATTACGGACATTTCGCCTGAACGGCAGAAAAATCGGATTTAAGCACACGCTTGCGGGTTTCTGCTTTCCACCTCGAGCCGATTCGGACCGGAGACCCCC
>NW_009648900.1:362401-367146 GCF_000708025.1 Charadrius vociferus
ATCCGCACCCGCCTGTCCTCCGCGCCGGGCGGGGACCGCGCAGCGGGCGCAGGAGAAGGCGGGCGGGGCGCGGGCCGTGAAAACCCGCTGGGGAAAAAAAGAAGAAAAAAAAACCCTCCACCAACAAAACAAAACAAAACAAAACAAAACAAACAAACAAACAAACAAAAAATCCCTCTCCCTTCCTATGAAATGCTGAAAAGGCGTCTCGGGGCCCTTCGAGTGGGCGAGCAGATCCTCGTGTGTGTTTACAGACGAGTTTCCCAACTCCCCACGTCATGAAGGGCTCTCCCTTCCCCTGCGCTGTGAAGAATATGTTCTTAACTCTTTATTATTCAGAATAAAAACTTTATTTCTTTTTTTTTTTTTTTTCAGTACGTGAGCAGCAAGGAATGTATAACTTTCAAAACAAATCTAGCCTTTTCAGCTTCACACGCTTTCCACCTAGCTGGATGTTACAAGCATAAAGTATTCAAACCGTGATCTTTTTTCCCATATTTTATTGCATCATCATCATCATCATCGTTATCACCATTTTTAATAAAAGGAGTTATAGTTTCCTTTCAAGTGATATTTCCTATGCGTGCCGATATGCCATCTAACATATGGCCAGGTAAATACCTCCTGAATATTCAGGGTACAGATTTTTTATATATATATAAATATGAACAAATGGGGATAAATAAAATTTTAAACACTTAGATTATTCAATGTTTGCCAAAAAAAAAAATATAAATAAATCTGAATGTTCACCAGCATACACACATTGAAAGACTTACACGTATTAATAATTGTCCAGGGAGTCCCTGTCCAAGCGCTTTTGATGTCTTTCTCGCTATTTAAAAGAAGTGCAATAAAAAAAATTGCTTCCCCGTGGGATCAATCATGTATGAACAAATTCACATTTAAGAATTCCTTTTATAGAAAATTTGTTCATATACCCTGTTTTGATAAAAGTGTAGAAGGTAAAGTATAAAGCCTCTGTATACTCCCAAAGTGAGACACAAGGCTACAGTTCAAGAAGATAAATATCCACTAGTGAAACTATAGAGCAATTCAAGCAACAAATATTGCTACGTCACATAAACTAGAAAACCCTTTTACCAAAGGAAACAAAACAAACCAAAACAAACAAAAGAAACAAGAAGGGGAGGGGAGGGCACATGGGAGGAGGAGAGAGAGAGAGAAGGGAAGGGGTGAATACTTTCCAAAAGTTGGGGGCTTGGTGTTCCACTTAGTGACTCCTGTCTCTTACAGATGGGTGAGTTTGGGCGCTTCCTGAATTCTTCCCTGAGAAGGATGGTGAGCGGTAAGGTCTGTGTATGTTGGGTGCGGATCGCAAGGTCCATGGTGGTGATTGTTGGCCATTGGCCCAGCCCCACTGTAGTCCATGTTGGCAGAGGGAGGATGAGGGAGATGAGTTAGACCAAAGATAGAAGGCCCAGAATTGGTCATGGTCTCCACGTAGTTGCCCCCTACATAGACGGGGCTTCCCTGTATATGTGGATTCCCATAACCGTTGCCTTGAAGAGGATGAGTATCGTATTCAGGTGTCACAGCTGCCGTCCCCGTGTATCTCTTTTGAGGAGGTGGGCAATTATTAAGAGGAGCAGTATACGATGCAGGGATGCCATAGGTGTTTTGATGAGGCTTGTTAAATGGCGGAGGCGACTGGGGCTCATAGGGGACACTGTTTACTAAAGAATGCATAGAGTTTAGGTATCCCCCAGCAGCTGGAGGGACAGGGCTTCTGCTTGGGGACTGTCCTCCTGAAGAGGTCATCATGCCCTTGCCCTTTTGATCCTTTTTGTATTTCATTCTGCGGTTCTGGAACCAGATTTTGATCTGTCTTTCTGTGAGATTGAGCAAATTAGCCATCTCTACCCTTCGTGGCCTGCAAAGGTACCTATTGAAGTGGAACTCCTTTTCCAGTTCTACCAGCTGGGCACTTGTGTAAGCTGTACGGGCTCGCTTAGAGGAGGCTTGCCCCGGAGGGCTTTTATCACCAGCACAACTCTCACCTATGTAAATCACACAAAAAACACAATCAGCATGGTGAACCCAGACACGCAACCAGAGACAACCGCCAGCAATTCCAGCACCTGGAGAGTCCATCTCTCAGATGCGAGGTGGACACCCTCATGTGCAACAAATACTCCTCCATGGCACGAGCTCAGTCATGCCAACCTACAAGCTTCGACAGTTTCCTTCACCTCATTAGCAGCACTATATGACTATACTTCCTTCCTTTAAGAATGACAGCATACGACATATTTTGAGCTTTGCATAAAGGAATAAGAAAGGTTCAGGGCAACACAGTGGGGTTTAGAAACTCTGAAGGTGAACCTATGGATCTACTAACATAGTGGGGTCTGGGTCTTCAAGAACTGGCTGTTCTCCACTGCACTAAAGACCTGCAGCCCTCTTCTTCTGAAAAATCTGATACATACACATCAGCTAGAGATGCCCAAAAGTTAGGTATCTACAATATAACATTATAACATATAAGCGTAGAATTGACAGTATAGTGTTTCTATCACATCTAGCGTATAGCATAAACATACGGTAGTGATTGGGAAGTATAATATACATGAGAACAAGGCTTAGGCTTGCGTATAGGCATACAGACATATTTAAATGTTACTGCTTTTGAATAAAAAAAAAAAAAAAAAGATACTGAAGGCTGTAAACAGCAATGTTATTAGGGCTTTAAAAAGCAGACTGGTGAAGACATTTGCTAAAGTTTTGGACTCTATTTCCAAAGCACATTTAAGAGATAAAGAGGAAGAGGTTAATACAAGCCCAAGTCCTGGGCATCAGAGCTAGCACTGGTGTTGTCAATTTGGGTTTCCTCGAGTAATAAAAGTGTTAATATACACTTCCACCCCTCAAATAATATTTTATGGGCTGAAGTTTATGGCACTCGAGAATTACTTTTGTTTACCAGGCTTGTAACTTTGCCAATCAACTTGTTAAAATAGAAAGAGGTTCTGACTGCATGCAGGGCATTGATCCTGCCTGCACGTGATTATGAGCTATTTTATTCCTGTTACACTTCAACAGAGATAGGTCACTGTCTTATTAATCTAACAGCACTGTGCCAACAAAGTACTCAGGACAGGCCTCTGGCTTGGCCTGGGCTGCTCCACATTGACATGATTTACTGGAGGGGGGATTACCTAAGAAATGTGATAGATGCAAGAGGGCACAAGTGGCTTAGCCACTAGGAAACAAAATCACTTCGGACCCATCCTGCAAGGCTGGGAAAGTTTTGCAGGAGGTGATTTGTTCACTGAGCTCCCTTTGGAAGTGGTGGGAACTCCGTTCCAAAGGCTCAAGGGGGTGAGCTTGGAGAGGAGAAGAGCCCCTTCCCTCCCCTCCCCAAAGTGAAGGTGGGCGCCCTGCCCTTCTCCCGGATGCGTGGCCAGCCCAAGGGTACCCAGGGAGAGGGGGGAACATGTTTCATACCTGAACTGGAACTGCTGTTTTTCTGCTTTGTGTTTTGCCGAGACTCTTTCATCCACGGGAATATCTGTTTGGACATGGTGGGCGAGTTAAGAGCTGGGCTCTTGGTGGGGTTGGCCGGGGCAGGGTTACTGCTGGCATTTTGAGATGGTGAGGCGGAGGACGGAGGTGGAGGTTGTGCCTGCTGGGCCGGAGGTGGTTGCGGTGGGGCCTGTGGGTCGGCGAGGCCGGGGGGCTGGAGAGGCTGGCTGGGGAGGGTCCTCATGCAACTCTCACTGATGTCATTGGCCTTGTGGTGGGACACGGAGCTGCCGGGGGACTGGAGGGAGCACGCAGGGCGGTGGTACTCAGTTTCCACAAGTGATGAAGATGGAGGATATTGCTGCTGACTCGCATTATAAGTGAAACCATTTGCTCCTTGGTAGGGGTAGGCACCATAGATTGCAGAGCTGTCGTAGTAGGTCGCTTTTTGCATTTCGTTGTTTCCCAATATTTATTTCGCAAACTGACAGGGTCTTGACACCCTTGGAGAATAACATTGGCACCCCTCTGTCACGTGGCGCTCTTCCTCCAATGGCCTCTCCGGGCAGACCTGGGGTGTGGGGAGAGCAGAGCAGGGTGAAGAAATGGTACAAATCCATCTTACTTTCAATAGCTAAGTGACATGAAAGCCATAAAAGAAAAAGTGGTCAGCAATATTTAGCAGCATGACTTGGCCTCAGGCGCAGAGCATTTCGATATAAAAGCTGCTTGGGTTTACTGGCAGCTACAAATATGTGCTTTGCTGCACCGGGATAGGGGCTTTCTAGGATTTTTTCTTTCTTTCTTCTTAAGAAACAGAGCAGGGCACCACACAGCAAGGGGGTTGATCGTTTATCACCAAGAGGCTGTTTTAATACCAGTCTCTGAGATAAGGGTGATCGAGGAATTGGTAATGTGAAGGGGCTGGGCTGTGCCTTCATCCCAGCTCTAGGATCAAACCCTTTTCTGTAACCAGCGTCGTTTTATTTTTAGCCTTTCTCTCCAGGTTACAGCTCTGCATACAACTTCAAAGAAATACATGAGATTGTTCCTGTCTACGTGTGGCAGGGGGCAGGAGCGGGATTCCTAGCCAGGGATATTTACACACCCTGAGCCCAAGGGACGGATTTTACCTTGTCTATGAAATGCCCGATAGAAAAATAAACAAAGCCAGAGCCTTCTCCCCTCCGTCCTCCACACCACCCCGAGCCGCCCAGGTCACGCACCCCGGCAGCAGCGGTTTCTGCCCGGGCGAGCCC
>NW_009648900.1:385884-391229 GCF_000708025.1 Charadrius vociferus
TTTACGCCCGGGCGGCCCCCCGGCCGCTGCCCGCAGCAGCTCCTGCTCGGCCCCCGCAGCGCAACCGGGGCCGCCCCACGCACCCCCCACGCCCGCCTCCCACCCGCCGACCGCATCTCAGCCTCGGCTGCGCCCGGCACCGCGCGAAGCCCCTTGAGGGAGGCCAGCAGGGGCAAGTCGGGCGCTTTGGCGGTTGTTGGTTTGTTTTTTTCAGCAGTTATTTTCAAGACACTAACTTTTCGTGGAATCAGCCAGATCCTACCTGTTAAAACATGATGGATTGGGGGAAAAAAACACACCAGGAACCTGAAAAACCAGCGTTCATCTCCATGACCACGGCTTGAACTTTCCTTCCAACTTAGCGATAATAGGTTCTGTCTTGGAAACTGCTATGTAATTTGATGTATGAGGGTCACTTGGCTGGGGAGAGGGTGGACACAAACCCAGAGAATGCTTCTCCTGCCCGGGCGAATCCCTTTCTCCCCCTTCTCTTTTTGTCCCCCGTCCTTCTTTCTTCCTTGGATTTTTTTTTTTTTCCCCAGATTAAAGTTTGCTGGTTACCTGCCTGAAAATAACCAGTTAAAGAATCGCCCGCATTAATGAGAGAGGAAACCTCTGTGTAATCTCCGATTTAGGACCTCTTTCCGCGCGCACTCACATTGTTCTCAGAAATTAAAGTGTGTTCCTCACCGTTCCCCTACTCCCTTGCTGACAAACAACCACGTCTTTTCGGATCAGAAGAGCTCTCGTTTCTTTTGCCATTTTCCCTGTACTTAAGCAGCTGGATATTTCCCCCCAAAACATCTAACGAGGACAAATGCTTAGGGGCGAAAAGCCTTACACAACACATGCACCAAACGAGCTCATTCTACGCCTTTCAAGTTATACAAGTTCTTAGAAAACAGTATTGCCTTTGTTAGATCGTAACAAAATGAAGGTAACACACCTACAGCAGGGCGGCTACCCTGTTATTGCACTAATCAAGCTCTTTGGATGTTATTAAGCTAATAAGCCGATGGAGATCTGAGGCGCGCACACAATTTCCAGCTCCTCGCCTCTCCTTCCTGATGCTATCGAGGCCTGGTGTGATTTTTCTCAATTCCTTTGAAAGAGAGAATATAGACACCACTACCAGAGGAGAAAGAGGAAATAACGAGTCAGCGGTGATTTTACGGAGGCACCCGCCTTTCATGATCGCGACATCAAATATTTCGCCTTCCCCTGGCCGCTCGGAAGTTTGCTGGCGCAGGCAGGACGGGCAGCGGCTGAGCCGGGATGCGGAGCCCGCTGTTCCCGCAGCCGCCTGCCCGCAGACAATAGGCAATTTTACTCGGAAGGCAAAATGTTATTGAAGCTTCGGCCGCCTGCCAGCAAGGAAAAGGGAAAAAAAAAAAAAAAATCAGCTCCCGCCTTTGGCTTCTCCAAGTTAATCACTTCCTACAAAGTTATAGAGAAGCGGGGGTAACCTGAGGAGCGCCCGGTCATTCCTGGCTAAAGCGGGAATAGCGGGATTAAGAGCGACAACGATCACGATAATAGCAGCACCCTAACGGGAGGGGCCCGGGGGGGGCCGTGTGGCTGTGTCTCAGTGCCTGGGATGGGAAGAGCTCTCCTCTCCCCCTCGGAGACAAAAGGCCAGGTCTCACAAACACAGATAGGCCCCCAATTTTTCCAGTGCCTGTTTAATCGGCACCATCTCCATTTGTGCAATACACCGCTACGTCTTTTACCAACTTCTCTCCCCCCACTCAGACAGCCCGGAGACAGAAGATGAAGGCTGCTTGGGGGAGGCAAGTCCTCCCCGTTTCCCTCACTCCCCACTTCAGCTCTCCCCTACCCTCTGCTTCCCTCCACCTTCCCCCTTCCCAAGCACACCAAATCTTTGCCCTGTAACTCCCAGCCGAGACCCAAACTCTGACTCTAGGACGAAAAAACAGGCAGCCCCCCTGAAAGATTTCCTGAAAGATAAAGACAAAGTTGAGAGAAGGGGGGGGGGGGCATAAGGGGGGGTGGAAGAGAGGAGAGAGAGCTGCCTGAACACGAAGTGTAAGGGTATCAGTCACTGCCTGGAAGGAAGCCCCAGCTTGTGAACTCTTCTTGAACCGACATTTAAGTCTACGGTCATAAATCACTGGGACATAAACTCCGCCATTCACGACTGATAGCAGCGTATTTGTGGCCTGCTTACCTTAACTTCTGACGACTGAGGCGGAAGCCAGCATGCTCTCTCTCTCTCTTTTTTCTTTTTTCTCCCAGTAGGCAAAGTTGAAAGATCTAAACTGGTAAAATAGGGTTCATTTTAAAACAGCATTTATAGCACTCAGTACTCCAAGACGTAGTTCAAGAGCATGACAAGGGATTAGACAATGAAAACAAAGTTATTAATTCATGGCATAGGGTAATACTTGGTATCCCCCTGAATAATTTGGAACTAGCTATTCTCAGGGACAGGACACACCATTGAAATGATTATCAGAGGTGCTGTCTGTGAACAAGATGGGCTGTGTATATATAAGACACATCCCTGAGGCAGCAAACTGAGGGATAAATGTCCAACGATGCACTGCCACAAAATGATATGCAGAAAAAGCAAAAGTAAGTGTATGCCCAGCTCCTTGTAAATCTCAGTGTCAAAATTTACAACTCTCCATACTTAAATACCAATTATAGCTTGGAAACCAAATACCTCAAACTCATTTAATAGGAGACACAGGTCTCCCAGCTGCTTTCAAGAGTTCTCCAGGCTTGATTTTGAAAATATTTGAAGATACTGATTTCCTGATGAACAGTTATTAGCTTGCTGCCGGTACCCCAAGTTAATATCCTCTAGTATCATCTTTTGTTGTGGCAAATATTTCAGTTCCCTTTTCTTTAATTGGATTAAGATTATAAGCCTCTTCCTTATTAAAGGAAAGCATTATGTAGCCAAAGATTGAATTACCTGCAAAGGCATGCCTGAAGACATAAAACTCAGCAAAATACAGGTGGAAATTGTGCTACTAATAGAACAAATTACTGTGGTCCTGCAGTTTTCAGCTAATACATTAAAAAGATTAAATTAACAAGCAACTCAATTGAGAAAGAAGCTTGGAATCCGTTGCTATTTTTTTTTCCTTTGCAATTGGGGGTGGCGGTGTTCCCCGCCTTTCCCTGCAACAGAACCACGGCAGCGGCCGTGCAAACGAGAACTTAAATAAAGTTGCAGCCCCCGGTAGCCGGACTATGGGCTCCGTGCATTAAACGGAGGCTCCGAAAAATGCCTACGTGTAAATTTGACGTTACTTCGTTAATTAAGGCATTAAAAATATAACTAGTCCGTTTAAAGCACGAGGGAGCCCGGCGTCATCTTAAAGCACAAACAAAGCGAGGGGGAAGCGAGAAATAAAAAGCACTATAAGGCTGGGGTGGCCTCTTACGCATACCAATGGTTTTTGTCATTTATGGCTATGCAAGATTTATGACTTCATGCACCAAAGCTGTAAACAGAGCACTAAAACAGAAAACACTTGCTCCTTATGGCATAAGTGAGAAGGCACCACATGAAAGGGGAAGCGGGCAGCGTAGGAGGAGAGGAGAGGCAAAAATCCCGCGTATGCGTTTTGCTTCAAACAACCCCTTGAATGTTGCATCGGAAGGAAAAAAAAAAAAAAAAGTATTTTTAGTCAATAATCAACCCCACACTTTCTTCTGAAACTGCTGATCTACCATCCGCCCTCTTGCCCGACCAAATAGCGAGAGGCAGCGCTGCGCCCCGACGGAGCCCCCCGGACTGGAGAGGAGGATTTGGCAAGGGAGAGCGAGCTGGGGACTGCAGGAACCTGCGGACGCCGGGGAGCCTGCCGGTTTGGGGAGCCCTGCCGAAAGCCTGGGCGATCTTTTCCTAGAGCGCGTTTAAACTTTGGAGGGATCTCCAGCGGGATATTCTGACTACATGTCTGTATCTAAGAGCGGGGACGGGGAGACGGGGGGGAGGGGGTCTTTCTAAAACTGAAGGGATTTGCAACAGACTTTAATCGTGAGAACCGAAGTGGTTCATAGGAACACTGAAGTGTTTCCTCCATTCGTCTTACTGCCTGCAAAGAATATTTTGCGAGATTTCGCCTGTTAGTCCCCTTTCCCCACGCCCCCTCTCTCCCCAAAGAGGTCATTTTAAACATGAGAAGATGATTTTTTTTTTTAATGTCTCCTATGATGTCGGGATAAGTGTCCCAACGCGCAGATCCCCGCTGCTTTTATCTATCTTTCCGTCCCAAAGGCCGAATATTTTCTTTCTGCTCCATTCCTCGGAGAGCGATAGGGCTCAGCTCGGAGAGGGACCGGCAGCGTTTGGGGCTGATTCCCAGGTCAGAAATGGGCTGCTTTTTTTTCCCGAAGGGTCCCACTCTGCGGGACTCCCCCACCCCCCCGCCTTTCGTGAGATTACTCTTAGTTTCCGAATAAAATAATGCTTGTAAAGCGCTTTGTCCTTGGATGCTCCGAAATGGAAGCAGGCAGCACCATAATTCAAGGCTGATTTGTGGGGATCTCTTAGAGATGAAATAGCAAGGCGGGGAGTTGCTGGAGAAGGGGACAAATTCTAGAAGTGGTGCCTGTCCAAGTCGTTAAAGTGTTAGGAGAGGATATTAGCCGCCTTAGAGAAGGACCGGACTATCGAAGCAAACCGCGGTTAATCTGAATAATTGTTTGTATTCTTTAACACTAAAGAAAGGCAACGGACTCTTTGCTATTTGCTCAGCAGACTGAGGTTATTTACACAACTCGCTGAAATCCCCCTCTCCTCCAAAACTCTTCTTCCTTTCTTTTGCTCTAGACCGGGACTGTATTATTTATGAGTGTTTTAACTGGGTCAATATGCATCAGAACTGGGTCATAAATCAGAGGAAAGGCTGCCAAGTAATTGAGCTGCAATTAAAGCTTGCGCTTTATTTCTGAGGCGCGTTTTGGCCCATTTCAAAATACGGCAAACCCAACCTTGGCTTTTAGACACACAGCTGGGAGCGAAACAGCTCTCCTCCCCTCTCCGAAGAGAGGGAGACGCCGGGTCTAAGAAAGGACAACGTGCTTCAGTATGGCAAGAAGGGGAAACAGCATTTCTTTGGGTCAGTTCTGCTCTGAGAGCGGCTTAAAGAGCAGGAAAGCGAGAAAACAGCCCCAACACCTCCTCCCTGCAGGTCTCTGCAGAATGGCCGCGAATACCTCCGAGTGAAATAACCGTTTATTTTCTTTTCGTTTTCAACGGACTTTTTATCATAGTTCGCTTTTCTTCCTCTCTCCCTCTCTTTCTGATCCCTTAGAAGATGAGTAATTACACGCACCCGGTAACTGGGCGCAAAATGGTACAGCAG
>NW_009648900.1:391423-398932 GCF_000708025.1 Charadrius vociferus
CCTGGGCGCAAAATGGTACAGCAGGATTACGCGAGGGGCGAGGAGCGAACCGGAGGAAAGCGAGCCCCAGCGCCCCGACCTTTCCCAAAACCGGGACACACCGGGGAAATGTCGTTTTATATAGCATTTTGCTCTCCTTCGATAGCCAAGTAATCTTTCATTTTCGCCTTTTAAAGTGCATTCTCTATGTATAGCTACGCACACGTATTTATAAGTATGTGCAAATACTTACATTATTATACGTATGGATATACATATATTTATGTAAACGACCGTACAGATATGAATTTAGGACTACTATACGTTCTCCTACAAGATAATTTCCGCTCCTCCCCTTGTTATTCTCGCTTTCCAGATCCCCTTTCAGAGAGAGAGAGGAAAAAAAAAACCCTACATTTTCAAGGCTGATTTATTGTTAGAAGCCATGGCCGGCTCTTGGTTCAGCTCCTTCTCACCGCCAAGAAATAAAGAGGAGCCCCTTGGCTCATTTGGGAAGTAGAAGCTTTACCACAGAGCTGAGCGCCCATGCAGCTCTCCGCGCCCGGGAAACAAAGTACCGCTAAAGCATCATAAATAAAATGGCAGCACGATCGCATACTCATCGATTTACGGAGCGGCGGCGGCCGAACAAACACCCATAAAACAACAACCGCCCCAAATACATAAATAAATAAACAAACACACAAATAAAATAAAATAATAAAATAAAATTAAGGTGGGGACACAAATCCAAACACGACAATAAAAGAGGCTTCCCATCTCTAGCCGATCATAAATAATGATAAGATGGCAATCGAGGGGCTGGAGCTGAGGCAGCTGGCCATCAACAGCAGTGTGGGATCTCTATGGAGAAAAATAAATAAAGAAGCAAACTCTCCCTGCTCTGCTCGCTGCGAGGGGAGAGTTGAACATTTACCGCAGCAAATTGAAACAAAGGGGGAAGCAGCCTGGCTCCGGGTGCACACACACCCGCACGCACACACACGCACTCACTCCAGCCTCTGCCACTGACCTTTGCCTCGAACAGCAATAACTCACCACATAAATGAACAATCAACGGAAATACCTTAAAATAAAATCCATCCTTTCTAACGAAGCATTTCGTCCTCTCGGCTCGACAATAACCTTTCCATAAGGAACGAAAGCTGTCAGCGAAATGGCCAGCTCTTGCGGGGACGGTGATGGGGGCAGGAGGAGAAAAAAAAAAAAAATAATAGAAAGCAGTGCTTGCTCTGAACAGAAACTGGAAAAGCGTAATCGCAGACGGAGCCAGACCGGGTCTCCACTCCAAATGCCACAATAATGCGCTGTATTATGTGCTCACGTGGTCATACGTCAACTTAAATCCTTTTATTTGAAATAGGGAATCATTGAAGGAACAGGGTTTCTTAGCGCGAGCCTTTGCTTTTTAAAGACTTAACCCAATATGTTAAAGAAGAGTTTTAAGGGAGAGGAAAAAAAAAAAAAAAAAAACCAAAACCCAAGAGATGCAGATGACTAAGGTGGGGGGAGATTGGTTTGATTCTTTTTCCTCCCACACCAATATTTCTTTACACAAAGCCCATTGGAAGGTAAGAGGAATTCTTCTTACAATATGGGATTACGCTGCACTTTGATATTTAGCCTAATTAACCGTCATTTGCTCCCCACCCCCGCCACTCTGCCCCACGTCGCATGTCCTTTGCAACCCCCGAAGAAAGCCCAAATCTTAATACCATTATTTCCAGCCCCCTTCTAAACGGGACGGTTACCAGCCTTCCCCCCACCCCCAGCCGCCTCTACCCTGCCATTGTACAGGGCTTGCTCAACTCCCACACGCTACATCAGGGCTCCTGTAGAAACTAAAAAGACCTATAATTACCTGACAAAGGCAAAAAAGAGTCTCTTCTAAGAGGCTAGTTGATTTTTGTCCTTGTAACACACTATGAAGACTACACCTTCCTTCACTGGCGTGGCTCTGAATTTTGCAAAATCTTTTGGGACCTTGCTGTTAAACCTGTGCTTACGCATTTCCTATACAGCTAGTTTGAGTGATGCACAAAATTATAGGTTTCTAACGATGAAAAAAAAAAAAAAAATGGGGAGGGGGAGCTCTCTGCCTTAGGGGGAAAAAAATAAGAAAAAAAAAGAAAAGACCAAAGTTGTATGCGGCCCCCAAGCCAGGCAGCTTCTCCTGTGTGCGAACACACTACATCTTCCCTGTAAAGATTGTTTAACTTGTGCTGTTGACACAATAAGCTAAACATACAAAAGAAACCCTCAACTCACATAACTTTTCTGGAAAGAGTCAAAGAAAATCAGACAGTTCACGCTGTTAACGTGTTCCTGGTCCAGTTCTGTGACTCCGGTATTTTGTATCATGGTGTAAAGATGTTTAGGTGTTTTGCCTAAACCTGTCCACCACCCGCCATGAGCTCACAGAAAACTTTCAGCTAACTGTATATTCCCTCTTACTGTTTCACCTGCACTTCATTGAACAGAATGGAATGAGGTTTCTTTTCAAAGGTGATTTTTAGTGTTATGGGCAAGCCCTATCTACTCTTACTTGGATTGTAAAAGTGGGCCAGTGGAACTGAAACCCATCAGTAATAGTGTATAGTAGTGGACACTGCAGCAAAGTCAGCGTGACATTACAACTGAGGAAGAATTTGCAATTTTTTCGTACGGAAGTGACTACGCTAGCAGCAGGGTATACATATATTATCCCTCATTAAGAACTGGAATAAAAACTATATACCTAGCCACACACGACATGCCCAAGTCTGTAACTACCAGCACAACTGGTAACTCCACAGCTCTCGTACTTAATGTAAACCACGGCTGATATTTACTCGAGATGGATTCACGGCTCTTTTGAATACGGTGCCTTTAGACCCCATAAAAGAAACACACAGAGAAGTTCTTCTGCAACAATGAAACTGAAATTAATGGGGAATGGAGCAGATGTTGAAAAAAGCAGAGCAAGTCTTTCTTGGGGCTGTTGTAAAAAGTTATCGACTGCTTTGCGTCAAAAGCAGAAAGATGGCTTTAGAAGTTACAGTCCTGAGCAAATAGAAACTACAAAAGCAATAAATCACCATCATAAGTCAGCTTAAATGCCTTAACGCTAGCTATGGCTATTGGCTTTAAAACCCTGTTTCTATGAACATCTTTATTAGTATTAATGGTCAAGTTAATGCTAAAACTACTGTTTAACAATTAACTTCGTGTATGTAGTGGGGAAACTAATTAATTCTTAAGAAAAGTAACTTCTTGACGTGTGAATACCTTCCACAGGGTGTACTTTGGGAGGGCGGAAGGGGGAGTCTGCCTAACTTTATGCTGTCCTGGATCGCAGCTGAAAATTATTCCCTTCCGCCGGTTTTGGAGAAACCTTTCTTTGCTCCAGTATCGTAATTGCGAGTTTTCAAATACAAATTCTAATGGCCTTGCGAGTCGCAGACGCTAGATTTCCCCTGCCACCCCATATATTGCTTTGTTCCTGTTGTTGGACATTCAACATTGTGTTTTATTACCTCGATGATTTGGAGACCTGAAACACGGTTCCTAGCAAAAAAATGTGGAGTTTATCAGTAGGTCTGCTACTGATTTTTCTGTGCTTTATACACATGGCTTCGAGCTGAGCTGAAACTCCACGGTCAGTAACAACAAACATCTGAGTTCATAACGTGCCTTCATTAAGAGAGACCCTTTGTGCCAGCTCTGGGCATTAATAGCCACTCTTAACACTAATGCTATTTATAGTTACCTTCAATATAATTAGATTTAAAATTTTTACTGTCTTTCAAGTTTATTCTTATGCCAGTTGTTAAGAGGTAAGCCTATCACTCCCATGTGGAGATGAAATGGGAATCACCGTACGATGAAAGTATTTATTTCCTCGCCTCCTCGAAAGATTTGAAATCTGCTGGGACGTAGAGCTGTTTACCTACATCTGTGCGTCTGATAGAGATAAAGTCGGTCTTTGATCATTTCCAAGCAGATAAAAAGAATAGAGCTATCGCCTGTGCCCTTGTGGGAGAAGTTCTGCTCAGAGTCAGCTGAGCCTGCCAGTGTTGGGTCCGTTAAGGAATCCCAAATATCTCCGCACGCAATGCTGTGGGTACGTGCCACCGGAGAACGGTTCCTCCGTAGCATATTTTCGCTTTTCATTTCCTAAAACAAGCGTGAACAGACATTTGCAGCGCCTTTTTTTAGTTAAGATTTAAGCAGCCCATTAAGCCAACACAAAGAGCCCTTGTAGTCCTGTAATTTATGGCCGCTTTTAAAAGGTAGTAAAATATATTAATTGTACACCAGCGTCCAAAACCAAGCAGGTAAATCTAGCAGGAATTTGAGCTAATTCTATGTAATCCCCCCCTCTCAGCGACCGGCATAAGAAAATGGTCACTATGAAAAGCATTACGTTTCTCCTGCCAAAGGACCAAGCGCATCAAGGACTTCCAGCAACTCGGAACCACCAAACACCGACCCACGCCCGGCGCAAAGCAGGCCAGGCCAGACGAAACACCCGAAATTTATTCGCGACCCGTTCTGCTGCATGCGCTCAGACAAAAACTCAGGTTTTCTAACATCCCCACATGAACTCCACGTTTGCAAGAGTGGCTGCGGAACTCCTCGAGGAGGAGGCAAACAAACCAGCCGCGATAAGCCATTCAACACCGAAATGGCTCCAACCCGCTCTCCCTCGCCTTACCCCTTTGATTTGGGAAAGAGCTAAGAATGGACAAAGAAATTCCCAACCTCTTTCGCTCTTCAGATGACTTTGCATCCTTCCTGTCCCCAATGCCTTTATAAGGATGGCGATCACTCAGGTCCCGTACACTTCTTTGTCTGCCCAGACACGCGCATTCACCACCCACGGAAGATGAATAGAGCCAATCCAGAAAATAAAAAAAAAAAAAAAAAGCCCCGCTAGGTTAAATATTTATCACAACAACAACAACAAAATCTCATTCCAGCAGCCTTGTTCTGCATGCAGGTACCAGGCAAATGGCTTTCTTACAGCTGCGATCGGCGCAAAACCAGCCGCTTCCCGGCTCTTACCTCCTGCCTTACCGGGGAGTGCCGGGGGAGGTATTTTGCTTCTTCATAGGCAATACGGGGTTTGCCGGGTGCGCTGGGAGAGCCCCGGAGCGGGGCGGGCAGGGATGGAGCGGGCTGGGGCTCCCGGCGCGGAGCGTGGGTTCCCACCCGGGTGAAGACCACGGGGAGCTGAGAAATAAAAGCGTGCGGTTGTGGGTTGGTTTTGGTTTGGGTTTTTTTTTTTTTTTTTCCCCGTAGACAGCTATGCCTTCTGTCTCCAAGTGTTTGGAAATATTGTCATTCCAAACTCTTGTTACATGAATGTCTGCTTTATTTTCCTCTGGGAAACCTTTGTTTAGGATCATTTAATCAAGAACAGACATTAAACACAACTCGTGGTGTTCATCTCTGCCGAATAAAACGCGGAAAGTGTTCCAGTTTAAATGCGGGGCGTATTGTGGTTGGGCTTTTATTCAAACGGTTAGCCGGGGCCCGATCCTGCCACCACTAGTGCAATGCGAGACTAACAATTGACCTCACTGAACCAGGATCGGGCCCAAAGCCTTTAAAAAAAACCCCAAAACAAAAAACACACTGAAAAACATTGAAGGAGGGAAAAAACTGGACGGCTTCTCTTCCCCTAAAATAAACAATATTGCACAATACAAAAAGACAATAGCCAGATTATTCGCATGCCACTTACTGAATCACGTTTACATATGAATTTGTCAGATATAATAATGTACCCCCCGTATTCATTCTCTCTAATAAAAGCCACCTAACGCATCTTAAAATTGTCAGTAAATGTAAATGCTAATAATTAAATAACACAGTTCTTGCGGAAGAGTGTCATCTGAGCCCTGGAAATATTAAGTCTGTCTTGGGAGAACTTTTCGAGCAGAGACTTTGCTTTGGTAATTTAGTAGTCCCATAATTACTCTAATAATTTTAAATTTGGTGTTGAACTCCAGTCTACATAAAATCATGCAATAATAGCCTACTAAGCTGTTTATTGCCTTCTCATAAATTTGAGTGCGCTGACTGCTAAAATCTACTGGCAAACACAAAAGAAAATGGAAAGTTCAATTTACAATCGCAGAGCCCGGGCGCTGCTGCCTGGAGTTATTCTTAGCTCTACCTTTCGCTCCACTCGGCTCCAGCACAGGGGGAACCCCCTGGCATTTTCAGCTCAAACTCATACCTTAGCCGTTTTGATCCCTAATCAATAGTCATGTTACAAACGGCAATAATCATCGATCAAGCGTGTCCTGACTGGGTTGCCCCACTCGTGTTAAATATGGAGCGTGCATCTGAAAATGTTGCCAGCGACTTTCTGTTATTTATTTTGGAGCTATTAAGTCACGCCACCATATTTTACACTGCCACAGTCCTTTAAACTATGCTGCTTCTTGAAAGAGTTGCTAAGTAGCAATAAAGCACTTTACAAACGCTATGACATTTTTTTTTTAATTTGTTGTTATCCCAAACTCTAATATTCATTGCGGCACTTTAAGTTCGTACATAAATCGTTCAGACTAATGAGTCATAGAGAAATTCGCCCATGACTTTTCCTTTACAATGCTCACTGCCTTTCCATTGCTTTTTTGGCCCTGCATTAGGAGCCGGTGATTTATTAACGCCAGGAAAATTGAACAAAGCAGGTCCTCCTGCACTGTGGCACCCAGCCTTCCACAGTGTGAATTAGAACATTATCAAATGTGTTTGCCTCGGTAACACTTAATCACCAAAAGCCGTAATGTGACCACAAGGCAGCTAAAACAAAGATTTAACATTTCTAAATATTAAACTTGTTAAGCAAATGCTCAGCAGACAAAGCAAGCACAAACAATTAAAGTCATCAAGCTAGAAATACACACTACCTACTTACCAACACAGACCCTACTGCTTGCTTAAGAAGTTTAGAATCTTTCAAGATAAATCAGGTGGGTTTTTTTTTAAGGGAGAAAAAAAAAAAAGAAAGAAAGAAAGAAAAACAAACTCCAGTAATAAGGAGTTGAGTTTCACTTCTGAGAGAATCACTCCTAGTGAGGACTGACGGCCACAGATCCATTCCTGACTATCTGCATTAATTATTTAATGAGTCACGTGACCCTAAAGATTAAAATTTCAATATCTCCCCCAGAACAGACGCAACACCTTTATCTGCGAGCGCAGGGATCCTCGTACTTGGGTCCCCTAATCTCTGCTGGCTTTGACAGCTCCTCAATTTCTAGGGAGAGCGCTTGGGCATTAATAACACGGATTTGTCCCGCTCTGTGCAGCGAGATGGGGCACCTTTGTACCCACCCAGCACCCCAAATTAGCCAGTTGAACCCAGATCCTCATTGTCTGCAGCGGGGGAGGGGGGAGCTCAGCTCTCTGCTGGCAGGGGGACAGGGGAGCATCAGGGGCGGCATCCCCCGGGCTGCCCTCCGCGGCTCAGCACTGCCTGTCCGCGGGCCCGGGCGGAGCCAGGAGGGCTGC
>NW_009648900.1:399157-403530 GCF_000708025.1 Charadrius vociferus
GAGGGGGGGCGCGGAGAGGGGGCCGGAGTTTCATGGCAAGCCTGTCAAGATCTCTCCCTGTGTGAGGGCTCCCCCCACCCCTTCCTCGTTTACAAACACTGGGAAAGAAGGCCACGGAACGGCAGGGACCCCCGAGCGGGGGGGGGGGGGAAGGAAAGAAAATAAAACAAAAGAAAAAAAAGTCCCAGCATTGGGTAATCCTCCAATGCGGGATGGCTCTAGTTATTAAATAACACAAGGCGCTTGTCACAGCCGAGTTCTCCGTGTAATAAAACACCAGGTATAGCAAGAGCTTGCAGGAGAAACGAGGAGGGGGACCTGGGAAAAGGAGCCTTTCTCTTGGTGGGTGGAGGGGAGGTGGGTACCGGGGTTAACGGCGTGGCGTTCCCTGCGGCCAGCAAATTGACTCCGAGGTGATTTGGTCTTTCTTTGAAATATTGACAAACTTCCACTTCCAGCGTTTTGGGCCGCACTCGCCTTTGTGGCCAGAGCAGATAAAGCCGTGTGTGAGGGACACCGGGAGAGCGGGAGAGAGGGAGGGGGGGAAAGAGACATTTAGGTCCAAGTGCCGGATTAAAAAGAATACTGTCTTTAAAGGTCAAGGGTTTGAAGGGTCAGTCTGTTCCTCTAAAAAAAACAATTAATGGGATAGAAAATTTGTCCTCTCGGTGAACTCCCGGTTGCCTTAGCAAAGGGAGCACAATGCGAGAATTTAAACTGGACGATGTAATTTTCGAAGTTATTGTAAAGACGGGAGGTATCGGACGGGGAGCAGAGGGCTCCCAGCCCGGGAGCAGCGCCCTGCTCCCAGCACAGGCAGAGGGGGAAGGGGCGGGGAGGGGGGGGAGGAAAAATTACCTTAAGCGACGATACTCTGCCATGGGGTATTTTGCAGTCCGCGGTTCAATCTCCAGCAAGAGAGTGTACATTTTTTTAGCAGACAGCCAAGATGCTGTGTCTTTACACATGACCACTTTTTTTTTTTTTTTTTTTTTTCCAGGAAAAACCTTTGCGTCTTCACAGACTTTTCCAAGAGAATGCCTTTCAGAACCGCTGTTGAATTACAAAGAAGTATTTATTGTAGGAGGTGATTAATGATTCTCGCTAAAATTGCTATTTGCAGCGTGATTTCATTTCTCTTTACAATGGGAGCAAACCAGGTTTATACGCATAGGCTGCACACTAAAGAAATCCTGCATCGCCAGTTAATACATTTCAGATGGAATTTTGCTCGGTTGTGCTAATTTTGGCTCTATATATATTGAGGGATTCTCACGCAATAAACAAAATGAAGAGTTACGCGCTTGTGGAGAGTATTTACCTCACTTAACAGCTACATTTTCCCTCCCTTTAATAAGGAGGCAGCTGGCAATTCAGGATTTAGTAAACAGCAATATGTGAGTAGAAGCACACTTTCCAGGCCTGCTCCTTGGTCAGGTTTGGAGACAGCGGTGTTTGCTGAAGGTATTTACAGCCGCCACCTCTCTGATACTGAATGTGTTCTGCCAGTGGCACGTTTCAATTTCTTGGGGACAATGTTGGCCAGGTAGGGATGCTGGCAATACTTTTGGGGCCTTGTGCTACCTCACCCAGGGAGTGATGATGCACGCAGTGCTGGCGGCCCCACTTAAGCAAAGAGAAGCACTGATTCCAAAAATCCCTCTCGGATGTATTTGGGTAAGTAAATAAGTCTTGGCCTTCAGGCCTTCCCTGGAAGATTTACTAGCACTTGAGTTCCTTCCCATGGCTTTTCCTACCCAGCTCAGTGTTACTCCCTGTTGTGGAAGCCCTGGGCAAGGCTCCCTGTCAGCAGCTCTGCTTTTGCTAGCACTCCTGAAAGCAGTGAGATGCGCAGCCTGAGCTGGAACCACTTGAACCCCATTTTCCCACAGTCATTTCGACAATCTAGGTCAAATAAACCTCCTGAGTTGTACACAAATTCATGTTCCTGACGAGGCTTTCTCAACATATTTCGAAATAGTCTTAAAAAGAAAATAAAAGGAAACAGAAAAGGCAGCTGGAGAAACTTTAAGTTACCGCCCATGTATTCCCCTTCAAAAGTGTTAGCCAACTGAGAAATCATAATAGGGTGAAAATGAACGAATAAATCACGGCTGGCTAAAGATTTAAAGTGTTATCATGGGGAGCATGTGTCACTTCTCCTCCAGCAAAACCCGCACGGGAGTTTACTGGCTCCCAGCAGAAGCACAGTTTCTCTGTAACACAGCTGAAAATAGCCGTACGGACAGCGATGGAGAGCGGGACTAATCCTGCCATAAGTCTGCTGAAGAGAATACCACTCACCTATACAATGAAGCAAGACCTTTCCTCGTCCTACAGCGCTCTATTTCCCAGCCAGGCAATTAGGAGTCAGGACGTTTTTCACTATATTTAAAGCAACCATTACCTTATTGACAAGATGAATCCAAGTTAAAACAATACGTTAAACCGTTGTTTTCCATTCCTGGTGCCAACACCAGCCAAGCACAAGGTGGATGAAACAGCACTGAGTGGACTTGTGTTTCAAGCGTTTAATTCTTTTGTACAGAATAATCTTTATTACCAGCATTTGGCACTGTGATACATTACACCAAAAATCCACAAATTGTACATGGACCCAAAACGATTTAGACGGTGCCAAATATGAAGACAGCAACAGCCTTTATAGCAATATTTCTTTAAATAAATGCAATAGGGAACGTGGAGAAAAACTAATAGATCACAGCTACTGCGGGGGCTACACTTAAAACCAGTTAAGTTACCTTTGATGCATAAAACATTTTCCTTTAGACAGCGTAAGGGGACATTTTTCGTAAGTCTTTAACTTCCCGTAGACGTGTTCGTTCTATCTCCCGTGTTGGTGTGTGTGCATACGTGCGTGTGCACCCTCATACACACACACGCAGGGAAATCCACGAACACGCCACGAAACAGCGCTATTCAAGTCAATGCCTTACACAAGTGTCTCACGAGGTCTTTGCTTTGTTTTAACTGTCTTTTATTTTTAAAGTGTTCTCTAAAAAAAAAAAAAAAAAAAAAGAAAGAAAAAAGAGTCCGTCTTAGGTACGGAGAATTCGTCCGTGACAGCATCCAGCCCTCTCTTACACCGAGGGCATGAGAGCGTTTCCATAAATAGAAAAAAAATGATGGGCATGGAACCATTATCTATATACAATGTAGACAATCGTCCGGGTTTTGGTTTAAACATGTGCCCGTTCTTGGGCACGTCTCGTCTTCCTTTCCTGCTCCTGTTTTGTTTTACACAGTTGTTTGGTCCAAACGGCCAGCCTCCACCACGGGGCAGCTGGAAAACCCCAATAGATAGGTAAATATATATATATATTAAAAAAAAAAATAACCGTATTTATAGCGCGGCTGCGTTGGGTGTAGCCCCATCGAGCGGATGGGGGTGGCCCTGTGTCTGTGCTTTGGACTGCTGGCTCAGTGTGGACTGGTTTGAGGAGCGCATCTTTGTATTAGGCAGTTTATGGTCTTTCTTCCACTTCATGCGCCTGTTCTGGAACCAGATCTTGACCTGGCGCTCGGAGAGGCAGAGGGTGTGCGCGATCTCGATGCGTCGCCTCCTGGTCAGGTAGCGGTTGAAGTGGAACTCCTTCTCCAGCTCCAGGACCTGCTGTCTGGTGTAGGCAGTGCGAGACCTCTTGGGCTCCCCTCCGTTGTAATTGGGGTTGACTGAAACGTGCACACACAGGCACACACACACGCGGAGGGGAAAGAAAGGGAGAAGTGTGGGGGGGGAAGCGATGGAACATAATCATTATATAATAACTTGACACCAGGTTCACATAAGATACATAAACGGCAAGAAAAATTGTTTCACAGCCTATCGACAGTGGGGACAATCGAGGAGCAATAAAAAATGGTGATGGGCATTTGGGTTAGAAGAAAAGCTTCAAAGACACATGGCCCAGAGCCACTGCAGGGCAATTAAATTTATGGGGGCTATAATTACTGCCCTAACAGTTTGGCGTCTCGTAAATCTTTTGATAAAGGACCCCGGATACAAAAGGTTTCTCATTTTTTTTTCTTTTTTTTTTTTTATTAGGAAACGCGGAGGGAGAAGGAGGGGAAAAAAAAAAAAAAAAAGCCACACACGCAACGACCCAACCCGGCCCCGGGAGCACCCTCCCCCCTTCCCTCCTCTGCAGGCGCATCCCCACCTCCCCCTGGCAAGGGCAACTCACCCGTGCTCACATGGATCTTCTTCATCCAGGGGTAGACCACCGGCTCCTTCCCCTTCAGCCCGGGCAGGCTTTTGTCGGGCAGTAGCGGGCAGCCGGGCCCGGTGCCGGCCCCGGCGGCGGGGGCCGCTTCGCAGCGGCGCTGCAGGGCATGGCCTGGGAGCAGGGGCT
>NW_009648900.1:404651-408348 GCF_000708025.1 Charadrius vociferus
CGAGACTGGTAGCCCTTTGCACCTCTGGAGCCCCGCTAACTGGAGGAATAGATGCAAAAAAGTTAGTACGAAGGTGGCGGGGAGGCCGAGGAGAGTCCTCGAGTGGCTTGCGGGGTGAGGGCTATAGGGAGCCTGAAAATAACGGGGAGGAGAGGGGGAAGGGAGAGAGGGGAAGGCGGACTCGACGGTATCAAATACTTCCTACCGGCGACCGCAGGGCTCACTGCGAGCATCTCCCCCCCCTCTCCCCCCTCCCCACCCCGGCGGAGGAGCGGGTTCCAAACTACGAATTTAAGTCCGTCGGTTTGGTATGCCTCGTCTTGGGTTTATTTCTTAATTTTCAATTCCACCATTCCACCAGCAATCGCTAGCGCCTTCGCAGAAGTAACTCGCAAACCCTGGCGTAGGAGGGAGAGGGCACTCGGGCACTGCTGCGTTGCTAAAACTGAGACTGTTAACGATATTTGCAGCTCAGAGGGAAAAGAGGCAACAGCCCTGACCTTAGGTAATTGAAATTTGATGGTTAAACTAATTATGCTCTTATTCTAAAGGGAAAAAAAATACTTATTGAACGTCAGCTAGTCTGGTACATTCGGAGTTAGCAGCGAACTTTTTGGATTTTTTTTTTTCTCCTTTAGAGGAAAGCTTATAAACACATAGAAATATTTACCGCACCCTTCGAGAATATAATTGCTGAGTGGGTAATCTCATCTGCTGGTATGGGAAAATACATCCAATATATCAAGCGTAAATACGATACGTTTTAGATCTTGCCCTCCTAAAGATATTACATTAACAGTTACCCTGGTTTAAATTCAGATTATTGTCTTTTGCAGTTTTATAGATAATGGATACATGCAATAAAATTCTATTTGAATATATATTCTATCTAACAAGACACACATCGTATCGATTTATATTTTATACACACACACACGCACGCACGCACATTGCAGGCGGCTTGTAATATGTTAGAACATTTCCAGCACTTGGCTATACTGGGGTACTTATCTAAACAATCACTCATTTCCTCCTCCTATCGAATGTCTAATTTGTAAAGAGAGTTAAAACACATTTACTTACTCATTTCCAACAGCACATCTATGGAACTCTTTAACTGGGGTAATAGATAAGTTTCTCTATTTACTCTGCATGGAGAGGAAATGCGGTTACACATATGCACACAGAGACAGCCGCAACTGTTCAACAGCACACATTTGACAGGAAAGGGGAGATTGTTTTATTTATATTTAAAAAAAAAATCTCAACAACCAAAAAAAAACCCCAAAACAACAGCAACCCTTGTTGTAATAGAATAAAACTCCCACCTCTGTGACTGTAAAAAAGAAAAGATTGCCAAAGTCCGCCACGAGCAGAGAGCATTTTCCCGGCGTAGAGAGATACATGCACACATACAGAGACATACGTACAAATACCTGCCGGCCAGCACCAGATGAATTACACTGGGTTATCGTAAATATTATCCTCGGCACAAGTCCTGAGGCACTATGGCCAGAGCAGTACAGCAGGCTGCCGTGCTCCCAAGCCACGGTAAAACACAACGAAAAGTGGTGTCTCGCTTTGTAAGCCCAGCGCTATATTGGGAGAGCTGACCGGGCTCTGTTTCGTATTATTTACCGTGATTAGATCTCAAAGTATACTTCTTTCACTGCGCCTCTTTCTACCGTGGGGCTCTGGCGC
Source organism: Charadrius vociferus (assembly GCF_000708025.1). Classification (NCBI taxonomy): domain Eukaryota; kingdom Metazoa; phylum Chordata; class Aves; order Charadriiformes; family Charadriidae; genus Charadrius; species Charadrius vociferus. The sequence continues at coordinate 406,353 of NW_009648900.1, forward strand.
TCGGTTACAGGGAGAAGGATGCAATTTTGTATATGACTGTAAATCTGCAAGGTGACCTGAGCTGCTCAGCTGAACTCTGTTTTTTTTCGTGTGGTTCTATTAGTCTGCGAAGATGTGCTGAGGCAGGACCTCCAAAAGGCCTGTTCCATGTCTTTGTGGTTTTGTTATCATAAACAAGAACCCAGCCAAGACCACCAAGTGTTATCTTGCACACGGCCATTTCGACATTTTACTGCAAGATTTATGGCTGTAATAAACAATCTCAGAAACCCTTTTTTTCCCCGGTATTTCCCTTTAACAAACTTGTAGCATCATCCTAAGCTCTCGAAGAAAGAAAAGGAGAGGAAAAAATAGGCCAGCTCCCTTATTTTTCCAGAAGGACTAAAAGGCTCGATTTCACTGGTGAAAGAGACTTTAATCAGTTAATAAAGGAGCGAGAGTTTCCTGGCCGAGGCTGGCCGAGGAGGAGATGGGGACCTCACCGGAATTAAGTGGAGAGGGAGAGAGTCAATTTTCATGCACCAAGAAGAGGCAACCTCATACATACCCAAAGAAGGGGAAAAGGGGAATCCCCCTTTTTCTTGTGAAACAGGCAAGCACTCCTGCTACCCTCCACATGCGCGGCTAAAACGTAATTTCCCCGAAAGAGAAAATAATAATAACAACAAGAATAGTAACAGCAGCAGCATAGTAATAATAATAATAATAATAATAATTAAATAAATAATAATTCAAGTCAACCTTTCCCCGTGCCCGGGCATCCTCTACCGAGAGCGGTAGGAGGAGGAAGAATCTCACTAGCAGCCTGGTTTGAATTTGATTTGAACCATTTTGAATATATTTAGCCCCAGCTTTCCCCTCTTGAATGCGAGGCTGTCCCAAGTTTCAAAGTGACCGAAAAGTGACACCGTGTGCATTTTGTTTCTTATTAATCTTACACATTGACAGTCTTTGTTAAATAACAAGGCGTGCCCTTCACCAGGCGACATTTTCATATTTGTTAGACGCGGTGACCTGAAGTTCACCTCGGCCTTGGACTTAGTTTTTCTAAAAGGTCTATAACAGTGTCTTTTAGATAGCGGGGTGCTTTGCCCAGGTCACTACTTCTAAGGGAAAATTAAGAAAAAATCGCGGGAAAATGTAAACGTTATGGAATGTATCGACTGTATTCCCTCCTTTGTTCCTGGGACTGATACAGCCCCCGAGGCTGCTCCTGCCTCCGCGGGCGGGAGCGCTCCTTTCCTATGGTGGCTGCCGGGGCAGCGCTCGCAGTTTTGCCCCAAGTTCAGCATTTGGTAAAAGCAGTGACTTCCCCGGTACTGGGACTCCTCTTAACAACGGGATGGTTGGCGGGATTTGCTCGTTCTGTCTTGGCGCGGTTAAATAAACACACGAAAAATGTGATTTGAGCCCGGATTTTAAATGAATGATCTTTTGAGCAGACCTTCCACGCCAGAGAGCAGCGTGCTGAATGCAGAGAGTGAAAGGACAGAAAGAGTTGGTCTCAAATTATTAACTGTTCTGCTCCAGGTTGTTGCCTTTTTTTTTTTTTTTTAAGGAATAATTTAAACAACAATTCTGAAGAGTCAACATTTCTCGAAGTCGCAGCTTCGACTTCTTTAAAAATATTCTCATTGATATCTTGATTCTAAACCAGATTGAAAATATGGAATCTGAGCCACTAATTGTTTTGGTGTGGCAGCAAATGGATTTCGGTCACCTACTCTTGAGTAAGCCGGTTATAGTAACAGCTTTCGTTCTGGGTATATCAAAGACGCATTGTTATTCTTGGAAACAATCCGCCTGCTATTCTCTAACAAAACAGATATTCGGCTACGGTTTTTAGCTTGTTATCAGGCTTCGCTCTTACACCAAATAAATACTCTGGATGTGAAAGGTTATAGACTATCTCCATCGAGGGCAGGCTCCCCAAACGTGCAGTGCCAGGGCTCGCTACAAGTGAGCAACAGCAACAACTTGTGAACAGCGTCTGCAC
>NW_009648900.1:408393-408826 GCF_000708025.1 Charadrius vociferus
GAGGCAAATGCTCCAATAATCACTTTGGCTAATCTGAAATCTAACCCCTCGCATATTTGTTCCCAAGAAACAGCGCTCGACTGCCACGATCCAGCTGTGTTTCTGGCAAATAATCCACGCGTACCAGCCACACAGAGGCCGGTGTAGCCTCCTGCCGTGGGGGCGGAAAGGCAGCAAAGCATGGGTGGGGGTGAGGTGAGCTCTTTCTCGGACTTCCTCGTCGCCCTGTCCCCTCGCCCACACCTTTCATTTCTGCTTATGAATAATTGGGAATATCCTTTCCCTCTTCCATCGACCCCTCATCCTCATCATTTGAGGCTGAATGCGGTTCGCTGTGATCTCCCCCAGAATGAAATTCCCTATGCGATATTGGCCAGTTCTCCCTACGGACACGCCTAGCCGAGGAGCCAAATCTTCAACACCGAGGAACAAC
>NW_009648900.1:408838-413855 GCF_000708025.1 Charadrius vociferus
CATCGAGGACCAAAAAAAAAAAAAAAAAAAAAAAAAAAATCCCTCTGAGCAAAGAATTTCCACTAAACTTTTTCTTTGGGGGGGTGGCGAGAGGGGGCAGGACGGCGAGGTGGTGGAGGGAGGGAAAACAACCCTCCCTGCTCCCCATTTCGCTGGGAACCGCTGCCTCGGGTAATTCCAGAAGGCTGTGAGATCCCTCCAAATCACGGAGCGGCGCAGGGCGCCAGCTTCTCCGCAACATTTTCCATCGGTAGCACACCGTGGCCCCACCGCTCCGCGTTTTAAACGAGTTCCTTCGGACCAAACATATAACCCTTATTATCTCCAGCATGTCCTGTTTAAGCACAGTTTAGCGGTCGCTACAGAAATGAGAGCAAAAACAAAGGCGCGGGTAGGATCGATACACGCGTTAATAGCTTCGCTCCTATCTTATCTTCCTGCCATTTTGCAAAGTGAGAAGGCTTAACATTAAACCTCTTAAAGCAGGTTATTATATAATAAACAAGGGCGAAACATTTTGCTACCTGACGCTCGGAGGAGGCAGCATCAGCGGCTGCTGTGGGGGTAACACGCGTGTTTACCTGCCGCGGCAGAACCCGAGATATTCAGACACAAATGTGGCCGATAATTCAAGATGAAATACAACGTGTATTACTCTTGAAAAGAGGAATTTTCTATCCTTTCCTCGGTAATTGAGGTCATTCAGCCAGTAGGGTTCACCTGGAGTCCATACTGTGATACACACGTAACTCAAAGCTATTTTATCTTTTGTGCTGATAGTCAAGATCTCGGCTATAACATTGACATCAAACTCTGTCTGGGCGAATGACTAAGAGTGGTGCAAAACGTAAACTTTTGACCCTCAACTTTTTGACCTGCAGTTGTAACGCCCTTAACCACAAAGATATACAAAAGCTATGCAGCTTCTTTTAGGAGTAAGAGACTCGCACTGTTTGTTTCAATAGTTCTGCCGTTTCCCCCAGCTTTCTAAGGGCTTTTTTTTTTCCTTTTTCCTTCTTCTTGCTGTTGAGAAATCGGATACTTTTGCATTTTTAATTATTGCGCTTTTTTTTTTTTTTCCATTTTCTTTAATCTCGCAGCTTTGTAAAGTGCTGTTAAATCAGTTTGCACAGCCTTTCGGCAGCGTTGGAGGGAAGCCTCTTACTCAAAGGCGCTATATGGTTACAATTGCAGGTGAAATGCTGGGTAAGTTCTGGGCGTGAGGTTGGAAGGAATGTAGCGACGAGCGTTGGGGGAAAAGCTGCAGCTCTCTGCTGCGAGGGTCTTAGTCATTTCTCCTTGATTTAAACATAAAGAAACAACTCTAATTGTTTGCGAAGCCTTGTCTAGGCAAACGAGTTGACTGTGAACTTGGTCTAAAGCGAGCTCTGCTGGTGATTCCTAGGGTGTGCAGATTTATCTTTTCTGCATTTACTTAACCTGGCAGTGAACTGCACGGGCTGCCATTTGTTATCCAGAGACAGACTTCACCTCAAGCAAGGACTGTTCCACAAAATTGCAATAATTACCCAATAACCTTCATAGCAAATATTATTATTGAAAAGACATTTTTTTGGGGAGGGGATATAGGAAAGATTCCTTATGCGTGCTATAAGGCGAAATCCTTGCAAATTTTACACGCTTTCTATCTCAGATTTGATATTGTTTGTGCGTGTAGCTACAGGAACATGTGACTGCGATGGTCCATGAGCATTTGCCTTCCAGAGAGACATTAGTGAGGATGCTTTAATTTGAAAGGGATAATATTTTCAAAGATGACCAGGCGACTGTGGGAGCTGTATTTTTGCGCTCTGGCTAGCAACTCTGTCAAAAAATGGGGGAATTTTAAGGGCAGATAAGAGAATGAGCTAAGAAAGCAAAGCAATGTCTTAAGTTGGTCAGGAGATTTACTTATGTCTGCGTTTAATGCGTTAAATCTGTATTTGCGGGGAGGGAAAAGGCATTGCTCGAGTATCCAGGGTTTGAAATCGAAACCTCCTGATCCGCCCCTCATGATCTGTTCCATTCAATTTCCCATGGAGCAGATTGCAAACCTCTCTATTGTCACCCTTCCACAGATACACACTTATTAAATGTAAGGAAATGGCAGAATAATAATTTCCCCGTAATGTTCTGCAATTAGGGCGTTTGCAGGGCTTAGACAAGGCTGCAGAGCTGTAATTTACGGATGACTTTCCATCGGATTGTTATACTTCTGGTTTAGAGAAAGTTATGCCTTGCACAGTCACTAGTTACACACATTAAGAGAGTTGCCTAATCTTTAATTGGCCTTACGCTTAGACATGACACACTACACTCAAGTATTTCTTTCAAAGGATTAGGTAAACTATATTTCAAATCGCAGAACGCCACTTGCCATGCCTAAAGTAAAACAAACTCGCACGCATTAATCCCCCAAACACAGCAGAAAAATAATGTGCGCAGATAAGACCTCTCTCCCGGTTCCCAGCGATTTTTCCCTCGGAAAACAATTAGGACCTAAGAATATTTTGGTAGAGTTCGGCAGTTTGGAGTTGTTTGAATTTCAAATTTCAAAGCGGATTAGAAAATCTTAATGCGTTTCTGGATTTGAATGGTTTCAACTGTCCTGCTTAGGACAGGGCAGGGCCAGAAATATAGAGAAGTTGTCATTTCTATCTAACTTTCTTTTGTTGTTAAAGAGTTTCTTGCAGTACGGGCGGGTTTATATGCTTGGGAGGTTGGGGATATTTTTCTTTTCCGTAGTTCTTGAATCTCTGTACACTGCTTTACGTGGAATATGCTCCAGAAACCACATTCAGAAATGTGAAAATATGTAGTAGCGAATCTTTTCACTCTAGAGAATTAAAATTTACAATCCGCGATGATATCCAGGTTTCTAAAATATTAGTTGAAAGGGTGTGACTGTTTGTTTGTGTATTCACCAGATAATTCAGATAACGCATTGTCGTTGAATATTGAGTAATCGCGAACGGTTTGTGTTTAGTATGATTCCCGTTTACAAGCGAAGGATTTTCCTTGGAAAAGGACTCGAACATAAATGAAGCCCAAACTTTGAAAGGGTTTTCATGCCTTTCCCTCAAACTATAAAATTTTATGGCGTATAATATAATATAATACACGCCTATCATACATAACTTTCTGGTATTCCTATTGATGAAAATGTGACAGCTAGTGCACTATAAAATCTCCAGCTGTTTATTACGGAAATTATTTTCAAATGTGCGTTTGGATATGCACTTTTAAAGCCTTTCCCCTTTTTTTTTTTTTATATAAAGTATATGCATATGTGTTTGTTTAGTGTTCATAGGAAGATACACAGACACAAAGGCTTCGGGCTCCATTTATCTTACACAGGGGGTTGACCCTAAATATTAAATATTTGTAAAACTCTGAGATCTTTGAGCTGAGCCAACCTTGTATATTACCGTTTCTTTAACGTTAAAGGCAAATCAATTAAAAATAGGAATCAGTCGGCAATGTGCGGACCTTGCAGAGGTACACAGCAACCTTGCCCTCCTGTACCCCTGTGCCTTTCTCTCACTTTTTGCTCGCAGTAGCAGATACAGCCTAAACCGCGATATTCAAACGGGATAGCACTGGCGAAATAAAACAAAGCCCATCTCCCAGCTCGCATCAAACCACCTCGTTCTTTTGCAAACCCGAATTTATGACACATGGAGGAAAACAATGCAATCTACTGAATCCCTGCTACTTCAAACCTGAGCAGAGAAAGAGATACTCACAGCTGGTTTGGATATATATATATGTATGTATATATATTTTGGAGGCAATTCCCAAATCTCTTGCCCAGCCCCCGACTAGTTGGTCTGCACCCCCCACCCCACCCCCAGATCACTCGCCTAAATAACAGCTCTGAGGATAAGGATCAGGCCTTAATGCTACCCAGAGAAAGACAGAGTTCCTTTCATTCAAGTCCTGGAAATTCAAAGACTAAAGTTAAATCCGGCCATAAAGTTTATTGCTGAGTAATCACACTCTAGTGAGAACAGTCCACTTAAATAAAAAGAATGTTGAAGTAAACACGCAGCTGGGGCCTACCCCACAATGGCAGCCAGCAATATAAGGCAGAGAGGGAGAGCGCAGAGCTGGGGGGATATTTACAATCTTCAATAAACCAAGCCCGTATTTCATAATTTGCAGCACTCTAATGACCTGTAGTCTCTTGTATTAATGCTACAAGTTACAGTCAATTGATTCGCTTAAAAAAAAAAAAAAAAGGCACAGGAACGTATATATGTATACATGCGTACACACCCTTTGTATACATAAACACACCGATATTCAACACACATATGCACATACGCATGTGCACGGTTTTATATAGGCGTATACATTCATTTGTACATACATGCACACAAATACATAACTTTAATATATTTATATTTATGAAATTACATATAGGATTCGGAAAAAGTTACAGCAATGTTATAAATGCACATCCCCAAAAGACACTACGCGCTCGCAGATGGACATATATACATAGCTAAAGCTTTCTGCACGACCCAATGCAGAAAATAGGAATCTTAAGCGCTCCAGTACAGTCCGTGCCATTTTAATACCAGCTCTGATGTGCAACATATTTCACCAATCCTAAGATTATTACCATATCAGCACGCCTCCAACTCTATCATGCCTACATAAGACACTGCCCAGATAATATCAAGCCCTATCTATTTTGTTTTCCCTTTTTCTTAATCGCCTGCAGTAACTACTCTTTGCTAAACAAAACCTCTCCAAACTTGGAGAGTCTATTGGAGCAAAGGAAGTAATTATCTTCTGCGGTAGTCAAAGTGATTAAAGCTAGGCCCCAAAATCCATCTCTGCCAAAGTCGCTTATTGTGGTTTACTTTGATTTGATCACTAAAATAGCGAACTAGCTGCTGCGAGTGAAGGGATGGGGGGGGGGGATTTGCAGCGCAACCTGGATCATTAGTGGTTGATCCTGCCTCTCGGGCTCGGTGGGACCGTCCTGAAAGGCTCCAGGCGGAGAGGA
>NW_009648900.1:413904-417222 GCF_000708025.1 Charadrius vociferus
CTCGGCTTCCCCCCTGTACAAATAAACTTTAAGGAACTTGTGCACAAAACTTACCTTTGACTTGCAAGGAGCCATTTTTCATACAGTATTGAGAACTTGTGGTTTGGATACTTCTGTCCCTAAACCTGACAATTTGAATGGCCAGGAGGCACACGTAGCCTGCAAAAGAGTCAAATGAAGTCCAGCGTCAGTGAGATTATATGTTATGTGGTATATAATGTTGGATGTCAACTCCCCAAAACCATAAAACTTACTTTAATGGCACCACGTGACTTTTTATAGCCAGTGAGCCTATCTGTCTGTGCTATGGATGATTTTACGATCTAATTCATAGACAAAACCCTATTCATTTGGCACCCAAATGTCATATAGCCGGAACTGGGGCTTATAAAGTTTACTGTTTTATAACTTTTAAGGGAAGGCATCAATGTAACCAGTCAGTAAATGTGCAAATCTTTAGTTGCTCTTAGAGGCTCAGAAGAGTTAACCATTCAAGCTCTGATGGGGTAAGTAACATTACGTTTATAGCAAACTAATTGTAGCGAAGAAAACCAAAAATCTTTAAAGGGTGAAAAGTGGGAATGTGGCTAGCGAGGGTTACTAATAGACGCAGAGGCTCGGACGTGGCTGTCCTGCAAATATACTTAATGAAACCACAGGAGAAATTCTAGAGCGATGCAAACACGTCTTGGAGTTAGCAGCGTGTTTTAACAAAGCACATGTGTTGTTTTTTTTCAACCATCAGCAAACAACTAACAGTTGATTCACCCACAAAGGGTGTTGATTGTGGTCCTGCGATTCAGCTTTCCACCTAGCGAGAAACTAGTAAGGAGGAACTTATGGTCAAACTTTCAATTAAAAATACTGGTAGCGGACAACCGCAGCATCTACCATTTGCAACGTGCAGCAGGAGCCAGGTAAAATATTATTACAAACTCTGCACGGGTTATTATTTTTTTTTTTTCCAGAGGCAAATCAGGAAGCACAACTTCTTGCTTTGCACAAACCAGATCACGAAAACTTTACAATAGAAAGTTTATTTTTTTTGTTGATTTCCAGTCAGTTTTTTTTAAAAACAAATACAAAAAAAAAAGCTGATCACAGTTTGCTCAAACAGCCAGACTTTGACTATATTTGTAACTTTGTTCACAAAAAACATACATCACAGAAGCTGCGCTTAATAAGAGCCACTTCTAAGAGTTCGTGCAAAGAGTCATATACAAAGGCACAGCAAGGACATACTGCTTGGAATCACAGTTTTCGTCACAGATTCACTATTCACTACACGTAGGACAAGTTCAGTTGATTTCATCATTTCACCTCTACAACAGCATTAATTACACAGGAATTATATAGGTAGTTTGAATAAAAATATTTTTAACAGCTTGGAGCTATACAGACATTAACACTTGACCACACATGCACAGTTAAGCAGGTTGAGTGCAACACATAACATTTGTACTAAACCGGGGGAGGGTTTCTTTCTCTCTCTCCTTTTTTTTTCACGTTCTTTTTTTTTGTTCTTTTTTTGTTTAGTTTTGTTTTGTTTTAACAGTTACTTCAAGTAACACAGCTCGCTTCATATAAATAAGTTAAAACATCTATTATTTTTTCAAGACAAAGCCATTCAAGACAAAGAAATGTACGATAAAAGCAGATCTACTTATACACGCGAGAGAATGGTAATAAACAGGCTCATGATTAAAAGATGAATAAGGGCGACAAGAACAGGGTTTCTTCACAGAAGTAACACAAGGAAGTTTTAGAAAGTCAACTTAGTACTGACATGAGACGCAGGGTCAGCTAATACTGCTCAGTACTTTTAATTGATCAAACGCTTAGGGACGGAATGCCCCTCCTGCAGCTGCCATGCTCATACTTTTCAGCTTATTATCCTTTTTCCATTTCATTCTCCTGTTTTGGAACCAGATCTTTATTTGTCTCTCTGAGAGGCAAAGAGCATGTGCTATTTCAATCCTTCTTCTGCGGGTCAGGTATCTATTGAAGTGAAATTCCTTTTCCAGCTCCAAGGTCTGATAGCGGGTGTAAGCAGTCCGAGCCCTTTTCCCTTCTGGTCCCCCTATGTTGTCTGGAAGAGAAAAGTACATGATTTAGATTCTCAGCAGCCACTCGCAGCCTTCGTGTCTTATTGCAGCTACCAGCGACCAGGACCGTTATTCTTAGTCCTGCTTGGTTTTGTTTCTGGCTTGGATAAAGGCTCAACAAGTTTCCCCCTCCAGCCCCTTTAGGAAAGGCTTGGGGGAGGGGGATTTGGTGGTCTCGGTAAGTTTTCGCTTGGATTTGGGGTTCGATATTTTTAAAAATTGATTTCTATTTTGTATTTTTGAATGCTAATTCCCCCCCCACCCCCTCCCGACACACACACATACACCCGCCTCCCCCAGATAAGCTGGTTTGGAGGATGCCTCTGCTGCTAGCTGTGTTTTTCAGGGCTGGGAGAGCAAAGCTGAAGCGTGCAGCCCTTTCCCACGGCAGAGCTGGGGAAGGCTCTGGGAGGCAGCCAGCCCCCGGCTGCTCCCCCGGCAGCCAGGGCAGGGCAGGTACCCGGGGCTGAAAGTTGCACCGCTTCCCCGCGCCCCTCAAACCCTCTACCCGGAGTTTGGGGCGACTCGCTTTCCCCCCCCCCCCCCCCCCCCCCGGTTTCCCCCAGCCGCAAACGGCCCCCCCAGGAAAGCCGGGAGCAGCCTCTGCTCCCGATCCCCCCTTCGGGAAGGCGCTTTTCTGCTCCCCCGCTGCCCGCGCTGGGAGCCGGGCGGGGGGCTGTGTTGGGGCCGGACGTTTGTTTTGGTTTTGGTTGTTTTTTTTTTTTTTTTTTCCTTTTCTTTTTGGGGGGACTCGCCCAGAGAAAGGAGCGTGTTTCCCTGCGAGCAGAGTTGTGCTGTGCGCGGAGGCTGCCCGCTCTCACGCCCTCCTCTCCCCCTCTCCCCGACCTTGCTCGGCGCAGCCACCCGGTTTACATTAAATCCTCCTTTTCCTCCAGAGAAATAAAGAAAGAAGAGGGTATTTGCTTTACCATGACTTATGTGCAGTTTTCGCATCCAGGGGTAGATCTGGGGCTGTGAAGGCTGGGCTGTGCTTTGGTCGGTCGGGGCACTTGCCTGCTCGCTGCTTGCTGGAGTGTCTTCCTCAGTCCCGGACGAGGTGCCAACCCCGTCTCTGCTGATGTGCGTGTTGCTGCTGGAATTGGACGAAGTGCTGGTGGAGTTGGCGAGGGAGTTTTTCACCCCGTGGTGACTCTCGCTGACAGGCGAACCGGCCACGGCGGTGCAGGGCAGAGGGTCAGGGGGAGGGGAGGGG
>NW_009648900.1:418312-420306 GCF_000708025.1 Charadrius vociferus
CGGGTCCCCCGCCCCGGCCGCCGGAGAGCCTTGCGTGCAGAGAGGGCTCCGCTTTGTGCCTGTTGTCTCCTCCGTGCGAGGAGGCTTATGCACACCAGTTCACAAATCCTATACGATCCGTCCTCGGATGCTGGCAACGCTTATGTTCCTTCTGTGTATATATATATCTACTTATATGTATTTTTCCCCCCTTTTCCCGTGCCAGAGGTTTCGAGAGGCACCCGGGTCCTGCCGATGGGAAATGGCAGGTACCTATGAAAGATAAATATCGCGCAGCGTTTTTCCAACTAGGGGGTCAAATTCCAAGCGGCTTTACGGCCGCCGTTTATTTTTCCGCCTCTCTGGAAAAAAAGGAAAAACCCAGCCCAAACCAAAACCCAAACCCAAAATCAAACAACCAGAAAAACCCCCAACCTTTAAATGCGGCGGTAGCCATTTTGCATTAGTATTTTCCAGATTTGGCTTTTAAAATATTTAGAGCGGTAGCCCAAATAGCGCTGCCTTCCAAACAAAAGAGCCTTGATGCGCATACAAGTGTATTTGTACACAGCTTCACACGCACACTCACGCACACACAATACAACATGTAGAGATATAACGTATATATTAATCAATATTTTCGCTGCGCATATTTTACTTATATATAACTCGAAGTGGAAGCATTTTATGGCAGCTATTTTTCTTTAGAGTATCTATTTATTTTTTCCAGTGCTAAGAAATGCGAATGTGAATTAAGATACCACAAAAGCGGGGAAGAAGATCCCCGAGTTAATATGTCAGACACTTTTCTTTTAATAAAATTATTAAAAAAAAAAAAAAGAAAGATCGACCCAAGCCCACGAAGCCCCAAGAAATGTAGTCCATAATTCAAAGCCCCTTCAGTGTAGAGCTGAGCTCACCGAAACCTCAGTGTAAGCTCAACGGGAACCACAGAAATTCGCCCGCCTCAAAACCTCTTCCCTCGCTTCCCCTGAAGTTTAACGGCGAGTTTTTACTTTAATACTAGTAGTGCAGATTAGGCAGTTTAGCGGCATTTTAAAAATCTCCCTGCAATTCATCTTCGCTTTAACTGCAAGTTTATACCCAGCCTTTTATACAACGATTTTTTTAAAGGGTTTTCCTTCTTTTTGCTATTTAAATATCTTATACACGCGTAAAACTTTTTTGTCTCCCCTGCAGACCTTAAGCTCCCAAACACAGCATAACGAGACAGCCCGACATAGCGGGAGTTAGCAAAAACATAACCTCAAGATTTTCTAAAATCTCTCGTATTTCTACCATATGAACATTTCTAATTGAAAAAAAAAAAAAAAATTACTCGCTTTTCTCTTCTCAAGCAGGCACGCCAGGGACACTCACCCACACACAAATGCTCACCTCAAATATTTAAAAATCTGGGCCATTTTTCTAGTAGTTTAAGCAATGCCACCTTCGCTTTGGGAAGGTGGTTATATACAAACATGCCTGTAGCTCGAAAGCTCGGACTTCCACGTATATTAAAGAAAGTCACAGATGATTGCAAATGTACATCTTTTAACCAAGCCTTTTGGGAATTAATAGACTGTGACAAACCTATAGGATTTTAGTAGCAGAAGGAACACAAGCTAAATAATAATAGTAATAGTAAGCGCTAAGGAAAGGCCTGGTAGCGTTTATTAAACGTGGTTCTACTCCCCTGACTTTTCCTCTGTTTCTTCGCTGCTGGGCTGTGTGGAATTTATGAATTTGTTTTCCTTTTTCCATTTCATCCGCCTGTTTTGAAACCATATTTTAATCTGGCGTTCAGTAAGGCAGAGAGCGTTTGCAATCTCAATACGTCGTCTTCGGGTTAAGTATCTGTTAAAATGAAATTCCTTCTCTAACTCTAGCGTTTGGTATCTGGTGTAAGTTTGCCTCCCTCGTCTCCCATGAGTTCCATATACTGTACCTGTAGGAGTAAAGACAAAACGATCGCATTGGACAGGGCCCAGTGATTTCAGACCAGAAAGAGCGGT
>NW_009648900.1:420400-422178 GCF_000708025.1 Charadrius vociferus
CTTCTTTTCCTTTTCTCCTGCCTGACCAGCCGTAAATGCGGATGTGCAGCGTGTTTACGGTGGTGTGGTAACTGGGATACAAAGAGGCTTTAAGGTGGACCTAGGGAAAGTGAAGTAGGTAGCACCCGTGTGAATCGCTGAGCAGTGTCTACCCTCTGCGTGGTGAGAGCCTGTGCGCGCACACGCGCACACACACACATACACGCACACGCGTGCGATCCAGGGAGCTGCACGCATGTGTGTGTGTGCGTGTGTGCACTCACACGCGGGTGTGTTTACACAAACACACTCTATTGCCATGGCTGTGACTACAGAGGGTCTGTAATTTAAGTATAATTATAGACAACAGCTAAAGATCATAGAAGAGCCTGTGCCATTTGCTCCGGAATTTATTGCCCTCGAATGCAAAGCAGCATCAGAATGGTCTTGCTAAAAGTTTAACTTTCCAAAAAAGAAATGCGACCCGCAGTCCAGCAGACATAAACTCGGGAGGAGGGGAGAGGAGGGGGGTCATTAGCAAACACTGCAAGCAAACGTCTTAATATGGGATTATTAAAAATAAGTGTCACCCCAATACAACCCTCCCCCCTCAGCATCACTCCTGGACAGAAGAGTTCAATTATGTGAAGTTCACTTGTAAGTCAGAGAAAATCCGCGATGCCATGGAAGTGCGCCCATGGCCCCAGAAACGTGCTCTCAGTATCCACTACTTACAGGCTAATGAGCTGGGGGAGGGGGGCGAGGAGGAATGTGCCACAAATGCATTGGATCCTCAGTACAGAGGGCATATTCCCTGCATCGCTCTCTGACAATGAAGGAGCGGAGCAGGGGCTTTGGGGTGGCTTTAGGAGAGTGGTAAAGCTGCTCTGCTCCTTCTTTTTTTTTTTTTTTTTTCTTTTTTTTTTTTTTTTTTTTTTTGCCTGCTTCCTAAGGATTCCCCAGTCACTTTCACCAGTCAACCAACAAGCTAGGCTCTCGGCCACCGTTCCCAGGGTGCCAACGTGCCAGGTCTAAAATAACCTGGGGAAGGTTTCATGTTACACATTGCCCTGCAGGAACCGTGTCTCTCCAGCAGCCTGGACTTTATCTAAGAACCACAAAAAAAAAAAAAATATTGGGGAAAGAAACTTTTCCTTCCTCCCCCCCCATCCCCCCTCCCTTGATTGCATCGAAATGCCTTACCAGCGCAGGAGTTCATCCGCTGCATCCAGGGGTAAACAGGGCTCGTGTACTTCCGGTCGGTGCCTTCGTCATTTACAATTTTGGCTTGGACGCCGCTGGATTTGTACTGTTGGTCGGGAGAAAAGTGCAGGTAGTCCCCGGGCCCCCTCTGTTTGCCACTGCCGGAGGGAGAGGCGCTACTAATTTCCTTGTCCGAATAAAAACAAGAGGCTCCGTACTCATAGGAAGCCCGATTGCAAGCAATGACGGTGTTGGACTGTTGGTAGAAACAAGGTGAGGTGTAAGTCTTGTCCTGCAGGCTGCTTGCCCCGTACGAAGCCGGAAAATGCCTGAGAGCATCATAACCCGCCGGGTAAAGGGGGATCTGCCCGAGGAAAGAGTCCTGGCCCCCGGGCAGGCTCCCCGGGAAAGTGGGATTCACGAAATAGGAACTCATTTGCTCTCCCCCTCTCCCGGACCGTGATTTGTTGTGTATTAGTACATCTGGCGATAACTATTAGGAGTCATCGAAGTGGTTTGTTTCTGGATGGCCGAGCGCCAAAAGCGACAGCAGAAAATAGGAGCAGCTGACGGCGGGGCGGCCAATGGGAGCGCGA
>NW_009648900.1:422464-424981 GCF_000708025.1 Charadrius vociferus
GCCCCGCGGGCAGGGTGGGCGACCGCCCCCCGGCTCTCCGACCGAAGGGGATGCGGCGGGGGGAAAGTTTGGAGCGGAGGGAGCACGTGAAAGAGCGAACGGGGCGCCGCGCAGCGTGGAAGAGGGGGGGGAGGTCGGCCCGGCCTCTCTCCGTTTTCCCACAGCGATGCCACAGCCGCATCCCGGAGTTTTTAGACGATTTTTTTGTTTGTTTGGGGTTTTGTTTGTTTTTTTTTTTCTCCCGGAGATCGCCCCTCCGCTGAGGCTTCCCTTCGGAGCTCGGGGAGCCCACCTCAGCGCCGAACCCCGCTTTTGTGAGAGAGGCTAAAGCGTCCTGCGTGGAAGAGGTCTCGTATCTAAGTGAACATCCCCATAATTGGCGCGGAGATTGTGACTGGGGCTGGGAACCGTGGCCTTCTAGGGAGGGGAATTTTTTTTTGGTTTGCATCAAGTGCCCGAGAAGGCCCCGGGAAGGGCTTAGCGGGCTCCCGGAGCCCCCCGAGCAGCCCAGATAAAGTTCCACGTGTCTCTTCTCCCCGAGTCCCCCCCGCCAGAGTCGAGCCGAGGGAATCAAACATTCAAATTCAAAAACGAGCCAGTAGGACTATTCCTAATTAATACAGCCCCGCTAATGAGTCAGCAGAAGCCAATCGGTTTCGTTGTTGCTCCGAATAATTAAACGCGGATGTGTGTCTTTAAGAGGGAAAAAAAATTACATGAAACAAACATTTCCACCTTCATTTTTCAACATGGCAGTTACCCCATAGCGGAAATATAATTCTTGGCCCAGGGCAGGGACAGTAACAGTGCTGATGAAATTCGCTGAGGCGCTTTTAATGCGGCCGTAACCCTGCAGTTCCTGGAGATAACATGAGGTTGTTCATTCCAAGCTGTGTTTACTCATAATCCGTGCCCATTACAACAGATTGAATAGCCTAATTTTAAACGCGCTCTGACGGAAAGTGACATTCGTACGAGCCCTGTTTCCTAAAGTAGCTTTCAAAGAAGAGTTTTGTTGTTGTTGGGAGACTATTAGTCTCATTTCCGGGGGCAGATTACGATACCTATAAAACAGTAGTGAGTTAAAACATCGCTCCACAATAGTTTGTATTGTTCACAGTCTCAGCTGGACTTTCACATTCAGATGTTGATTGCCTCCAATTATTTTTTTTCCCCAATTTCCTTAACCTCTTCAGCCCGGCTAATCCATAAACACACCTGGTAGAATTACAGCTCGCTCGCTGCATGCTTTGGGAGGTCATTTTAGAAACGTGTATTTCCTGAAAGCCAGCCTTCTCCAGAAAAAGTTTTTCTGCTTAGTGCGAATAGAGTTAAAAAAGAAAGGAACACCAGCAACCAAACACACGGTACGCTAAATACAAAGAGGTTTTTAGAAGAGCGGGTTTTCACCAACATACGTCAGAACGAAAACGCACCGTGAAAAAAGAACGCTCGGGACACGAGAAACCCACCGGCCCTACTTTAAAAAGTTGTGGCCAGGCAGTCTTTTGTTTGAATCCATCACGCAGAGACCAAAAAAAAAAAACAACCCCAAAATACTCCAGGCTTAGTTATATTTACATATTTTAGCATCGGTTACAGAATGATTTTTTTTTCGTCTTTTTTTTTCTTTTTGTTTCTTTTCTGTCTTTCAAGTTATTGTTTGCGTCCAAATCAAACCGTCGAAAATCCGACCGCAGGCAACGAAATAATTTCTTCTTTGACCCCATAATATTAAAAGGAATGAAATGTGCACGTTTGCCTGGCTGGGTCGTGTTAGAGTAGTTACAGTGACAGCTAAACAATCTGCACTGCAATCTCCGCTTCAGTCACATTCAAGCGTCCTCTCCGCTCCTCCCCCTACCCCCAGAAAACCCCGAATTACAAGAATCTGTTACCCCCCCAGCTCCGCCGGGAAAATATCCTGCCCGGACACATTTCGCAGCAGTTTCCCTTCACCATTTCCCCTCAGGAAAGCAGAAAGACAGCCGCTTCATTTTGCCACCGCAACAAAGTCACACTTTGCGATACCCCTGTATTTCATCCGCCTTTTATTTGTTTTCGGAATTCCCCCGCACCTCCTCCGCCAAACACTTCGCCTTCCTCCTCCCGCCGAAAACCCGGCCGGCAACCCCAGCGCCCTCGCACATACAGGTGCGGGGGCAGTTACCCTCTTAAGCTTAAAAGCCCTCCTTCTCCTCGTATATAAAACCACTTACACATCCTTCTCGCGTGCTTCGGCAGCGTCACCGAAACCAGCCTGTACCTAATAGCTCCTAATCCAAACAGTTTGGGCAAGGCGAAGCGTTGTTTAGACTGGCGGGGTACGGGGAGCCTGGCCGGGGGGACGCGGGCGGGTCCTCCCCAGTCGGTTCCCACTGTGATATTTTACAGTTGACACTGCACCGAGGTACAAGCAGAGGGGAGGAGGAGGGGGCAGAGGCGGCCTTGCTGGAATATCTTGCCCGGGGGCGAGCTCCGATGCTCCCCTAGGAAAGGTAGGCCGGATTTCTTTTT
>NW_009648900.1:425368-431353 GCF_000708025.1 Charadrius vociferus
ACAAGGACAGAAAGAGGGGAAAAAGGAGGGGAAAAGGAGGAGAAAAAAAAAAAAAAAGAGAAAGAAAAAAGCTCCGTCTCCGGCGCTGAAATCGGTTTAGCCGCCGCAAAGCCCGCGCCGCGCAGCCGAGGAGCGCAAGCGACCCACGCCGGAAAGCGCCGGGAACGCCGCTCCCACGGACCCACGGCGGGGCACGGGGGTTTTGCAGGCAGCGCTTGATCTGATAAAGAAAATCAAAGACACATTCGCGCTGTTTCTCCACAGACACCACCACCACCCCACTCCCCCAATAACCTTTCTCCTGGACATGCCAGGGGAGCTAGGAGACATTGTGCTGACTGGTGGTTTTTTTTTTCTGAAATAGTAAAAAATAAATTGCATCTAAATTTCAGCTGCCGCATTTGAACTGTAAGTTAATGCTGTGAAATTAAAAATAACAATAATAATAATAATGTTTGGGGGGTTAATTTTTTTTTCCTCGTGCTGGAAAAAAAAAATCCCCTCGGATTCATGCTGTAAACCTGAATTGTTAGAAAATAAACCGAATGTCACAGCAACCCCCTGGCAAAATCAAACAGAAATAAACTTCGTGGGAGAAAAAAAAAATCTACGGCTTCTTTGCTAAATAATACAAAGTAAACATTTTATTTAGGCATATTTTTGCATGCACTGGTTAAGTCGAAATCAATTGAGCTGCAGCCACCTTTAATTTTGGCCGGTAGCATTTCCATTTGGTTTAATTGCACATGTCTAATATTTAAACGTATTAAACCATGTTTCCCTGCTTACGGTAGTGTCATATACATTTCTCACCTTTTAGGTTCTGGCTCACAGGAGCCCCTGCGACTTTGACAGCTGTCGCTTTGGCTGCACAGGAGACGAATCGCCCTCCTTTTGGTGCCAGAAGAAGCAGGAAATTAGCCAGGTTGCAAGTTGAAAATCTGCCACGCCAGTGCTTTGAATCCAATATGCCACACCTTCCAGCGGGGGAACTGGAAATTGCCATCCCGGATCTGTGTTCTAGGCGGCTGCTTATGCCGAACCTCCGCACACTTTGTTCACTATTGCCTTACAAAGAACAAATGAAATGGGGATTGAAAGCCAGAGAGATCCGAAGCAGGACAGAGCTCAGCAAAAGAATGCGGCTCTATTCTCGCAAGGGAAATTATAAAAAAGTTCATGTTCACGGTTACCATCCACATGACCGACAACGACCAATGGAAAAACCGAACAACTCATAAAGTTGTATTGCAAAGTTGTAAATTTTCATAAACAACAACGGATTTATGGCCTTTTCCTCATCACTAAGAAGAGGCAGGTCTTAGAGAGGCGCCATCTTACCACAGAGGCAGCCCTGGAGTTTTTTAAAAGACCTGGAGTTTGTACTAATTTTATTAAAATTACAATTAGTACGTTGACCGGGAACGGAGTGTAGTAGAAAAAGGGAACTTCTGCGCAAACGATGCTCTGGTTCTACCTGTATTTACCCGGCTGAATAAAGGGACTTTTCGAGCGATCTTTTTTTTTTTTTTTTTTTTTTAATTTTTCACAAAGATTGAAAATATTAGATCTCCTTGACAATACGTGGTACCCGGCAAAAATGATATATTTTCTAAAGCAGGGCGATTTTTCCCCTTTTTAATGCTACCCTGTTGCCCCCCGACCCCGAAAGCCGCACGCACGAACCACACACGGACCCGACCAGATCATTTACGCTTGGAACTTTCGCATCGCACTTTCTGTTCATTACAAAATATTATTTCGCTGCATGTGATTTCGGCGTGATCGCCGGCCGCCTGGACTGGGGTTATGATTGCAAGAGGACACGGGAACACGGTGGAAGGAAGCCCTCCCATAAAGAAGGCTTTCCGCTTTATTAATCAACTGCGCTAGGGAAAAAAAAAAAAATCACGAAGTCAAGGTAGAGAAATTGACTGATTCCTATCAATTCATCACCTTGGATTCTTTTTTTTTAATTTTTCACAAAGATTGAAAATATTAGATCTCCTTGACAATACGTGGTACCCGGCAAAAATGATATATTTTCTAAAGCAGGGCGATTTTTCCCCTTTTTAATGCTACCCTGTTGCCCCCCGACCCCGAAAGCCGCACGCACGAACCACACACGGACCCGACCAGATCATTTACGCTTGGAACTTTCGCATCGCACTTTCTGTTCATTACAAAGATTGAAAATATTAGATCTCCTTGACAATACGTGGTACCCGGCAAAAATGATATATTTTCTAAAGCAGGGCGATTTTTCCCCTTTTTAATGCTACCCTGTTGCCCCCCGACCCCGAAAGCCGCACGCACGAACCACACACGGACCCGACCAGATCATTTACGCTTGGAACTTTCGCATCGCACTTTCTGTTCATTACAAAATATTATTTCGCTGCATGTGATTTCGGCGTGATCGCCGGCCGCCTGGACTGGGGTTATGATTGCAAGAGGACACGGGAACACGGTGGAAGGAAGCCCTCCCATAAAGAAGGCTTTCCGCTTTATTAATCAACTGCGCTAGGGAAAAAAAAAAAATCACGAAGTCAAGGTAGAGAAATTGACTGATTCCTATCAATTCATCACCTTGGATTCTTTTTCCTTCTGATTACGAAAAAAAAAAGATTTATATGGCCTAATTTCTTTATTTGTCTGTGTAAATTATTTTTTGATGCTTCCTTAAACTTTCCCTAATAAAGAAACACAATTCATTGTCAACAAGCATATTTATTTTCTGTGTAACATAAAACACATTTATCGTGGGAGATACTTGAACACGGTATCACTTCCAAAGAGAGTTCACAGACATTATTTTTTTTTTCCACTTCCAATACTTACACGGCATATCCAAATGTTCACAACGAACACATCGAAACACATTGTAACATACAATTTTTGAATAAACTTTAGCCAAACCTTCAAGACGGATTTATACAGAGTTCTTAACAATACATCATGCTACAAAGTTTCCAAATTAATTACATACTTCCCAATTTATGACATGATCTTACAAATGAGCTCCAAGACGAATATAAATGACAAAAAAAAAAAATCGTTCAAATATACAGTATCTGCTATTGTAGGAAAATTCACGGTATTACATATTAACACGTTCGATAATCAGGACAAACAGTTTTGGGTTGGTTTTTTTTTTTAAGGTGGTTACATGGTCATTTAAATTCACTTTTCAAAGAACACTTTCCGCTATATTAAGTAAGATCAACCTAGACTAAGAAAACGGCCTTTAGCAGAGGCAGCCGAAGGTAGAAGCCAACGGCAGATATTAAACCGCTTTGTACAATATTGGCGTGTTTGCTTCCTCACTCGGAATAGTAAAGAATCGAGAACAAAGATATATTGCAGCATATGGTTTTCATTTATAATTGCTTTGGAATAAATATATTATTTTAAATTTAAATATATTCAGTATTTTCGGTACCAAATTCTATACCAAAGCTATTGATGCGTGCTTTTCGAACGACTACACTTACATTTCTAAAAGCATTTTGCGATTCACATTAGTAATGTTATCCTCTTTTGACTACTAAAATACAGTATACTTTCGAAGATAGGTAGGCGGAGCAAGATACATAGGTAGTCTGGAAAATAGGTAGTACAAATCATTGCTGTAGATTGTAGTGGTTTGTGGAACATCTTTTTCCCCCCCCTTACTTGCTGTTTAAGCTTTTGTTAGTGTAGCTGTTAGTTATGATACTTTTCTAACAATAATAAAAAAAAAAGAAAGAAAAAAAAGACAAGTGCAGAGCTACTTATTCAAAATTAGGTAGTTTTTCTTTATATGAGCCTAATGCACTTTTCCCCTCACACATGATTGGGACTATTGAGTCAGGTAGTTACTTCGGAAGGTCACGGTTTACTATCTGTGCAAGCAGCAGTTCTCCCACTGAAATGTCCCCTGGACAAACCCACCCAGGTTTGGGTGAACGGAAAAACAAATGATTGTAGGATGCTCTTATGAGATACTACCGAAAGGTTCAGCACAGGGCAGGTTTGGGGAGTACGGGAGGGTGGAGAGAAGGCTGGAAAACCACCCCAAGAAACGTTTTCATGTTCGCAAACGCTCGCTTGCAAGATGATTATTAAAGGGAACAGATTATTATTTTTTTTAAATAAAAACAGTGAGTCTCTCTTTTTTTTTTTTTTTTTCCTTTGAAGGGAGCTTTTCCAACTGTCATGTGCATACATTATACTGAGAAATCGCTTCCTCGAGTGGGACTCCTTAGTCCTCCTCCTCTTCGTCTTCTTCCACTTTCTCGACGGAGGCTGCTGCTGACGTGGGCTCGTTGGGAGCCGGGGTGCTGGAGCTCTCTTCCTTGTGCTCCTTCTTCCACTTCATCCTCCGGTTCTGGAACCAGATTTTGATCTGCCTCTCCGTCAGGCAGAGAGCATGGGCGATCTCTATCCGCCGCCGCCGAGTCAGATAACGATTGAAGTGGAATTCCTTCTCCAGCTCCAGCGTCTGGTAGCGGGTGTAGGTCTGGCGCCCTCGCTTCCTATCTGGACCTGAAAGCAGACACACACGGCCCGGAGTGAGGCAAGAAGAGATGTGGAAAGTTTTTCCTTTTCTTTTTTTTTTTTCCTTATTATTATTATTTTAAAAATAAGTAAACAAACAAACACAAAGCGGCAGAGCGAGAGTGAATGATCCCCTTCTCTCACTTCCAACCGCCCCCCCACTTTGCCCTAACAAAGACATTTCGGCCACACGACCTGTCCTGCTCAGGCAGGGCAAAAATTAAGTTGCTCGAGACCTAGAAAAAGTGGAGAGAAAGCATTCAGGAGAGGAGGTGAGGGAGGAAATTGCTTTTGGGAGGAGGAACTTTCCCCCCAGGCGATGTATTTCCCTAAAACCTTCCAGACCTTCGCGTTTCGCAAGGGGAAATAAAAAGCTGGAAGGCTGGGCTGTATTTATTTTATTTTAATGTCGGGGGCTCCCTCCACCCCCCACCCCACCCCGCCTGGATCGTAAACAATACATCGCATTTAGCTCCGACGAGAGTGGCACGTCTCGGCAACGTGGGCTGGCAAAGTCCTCAGCAGCCCGTCCCCCGCTCCTGAACGCCCCTCTCCCCTCCGCCTTCCCCAGCGAGCGGGGTTTTTTTGCCCAACTTCGGCAGAGGGCAGGGGAGACGCTTACCCGTGGGGGCTCTGGGAGCCCGCAGCCAACTCTCCACATTTCTATAGCAAACAGCGCAAATCAACTCAATGCTAAAATTCCATAGCAAATGGAGTTAAATAAATTTACGAGGCTAGAACCCATTAATTGGGCAATAAAAAGTTTTATGATACTCATTTACATACAATGCCACGGGCTTTCTACGCAATGGCGCCTCGGCTATAATTAAAACCATAAAGGCTGTGCTGACAGTAATTCTGGCGACACGCTTTGCCTGGCTGCCACGGCTCCGAGCCCTCTCCGTTCGCCCCTACCTGAAGACCTCATCCAGGGGTATATCCGGAAATTAGGCTCAGCCTGGTTGTGCAGGTTGCTTTCCTCCGCTTTCTCACAGCTGGGTTTGGTTAGCTCATTGCAGAGGACGGGAATGTTCTGATCAAAAGAGGAACAATGCAGGTTGTAGGCATCAGAGCCCAGGCTGTATCCGGAAGAGAACGGGCTTTGATATATGGTACTGTTCACATTGTACAAGCCGGGCATGGAGGAGGCGAAGGCACCCGCGCCTGGTCCATAGCCGCTTCTCTGGGAGTTGCTTGCAAAGGAGCAAGAAGTAGGCTCTGCATTTTGGAAAAGAGAAGCCCCCGCCGTATATTTGCTAAAAAGCGCATTCACATAATACGAAGAGCTCATAATTTTGACCTGTGATTTGTTGTCCGGCAGGCTTCAGTGTCGGTTTTACGAGGTAGCGTGATATATGATAACATTACACCCCCAGATTTACACCAAACCCCATTTTCTTTTGCACTGTGCTGCCTGGAGCACGTGACCGGTCATATGACGCCGCC
>NW_009648900.1:431633-434952 GCF_000708025.1 Charadrius vociferus
CCCCGGCCGCCTGGCCCCGCTACGCCGACGGCGGCACCGGGGGGTTGCCCGAGCCCTGGAAATGGAGCTTCCCCCCCTCCTTGAACGAGCCCCCTTGGTTCGTCCCCTAGGAAAAAAACACGGTCGCCCCCCGGAAAAGAAAAAAAAAAAAAGATGCCAGGACTCAAATGTCTGAACCCCTTTAAAAGGAAAAAAAGAAATAAAAAAATCAGCCAAAATAAACCAAAACCTCCAGAGTTGAAGAAATCGCCTACAAATGGCTTCACATCTCCTGCTTAATGCCCCTTTTACCTTTCCGTCCTACTTACCTTACAGTCCTACGCGAGAGGCGGCAGCGGTACGCTCAGATGACGGGGAGCGTTGCTGCTTTTCTAAGCACTGGGCTCCCCAACAATGCGAATGGCTCTCCATTGAGGATGCTGCACCGTGCCCTTCCTTTAAACGGATCGTAAAATGAGTTTCCTTCCCTCAGACACGGAGTCCTGGTAAAGACAGCTTTTACTGCCTGCCTGTATTGCACATCATAAACTGGAAGGAGCACAATGGAATTGCCCCGGAAATTCTCCTTTCAATTATAGTTTGGTGCCCCGTGTACAAAGACTTTCTCACCAGTTAAAATTGTTCTTGGCGATGTTTCGCACGGACCCTAAACTTTACGTTTTGTAAACGTGGGACACCCTCCCCCCCCCCCCCCCCCCCCCCCAAACACACGCACATACACACACGCACCCTTTGGGACTCTTTATGCGCGGTTATTGCAGCCCCATGAATATAGGTTACTGACAGAAGCAAGTAAATTCTCTAAAGCCAGATCCCTGAGATATTGGTGCTTCAGAGCATGCAAATGTGGCGCCTGTATGTAGATATTTGCCAAGTGTGAAGTACGTGAAAACGCAGTTATTATTCGCAGGCGGAAGGGAGAAGCTGGCGAAAGAGCCCCCTTCGGTTATTTCTTCCAATTCGCCAATATTAGACAATATCCCTGCGGTCGCAATCGCGATGTGGGAACACGCCGGCAGAAGAGACTGCTGGAAAGGAATAAAGGCCCAAGAAGTTAAACGAATGCGAAGCAAACAAGACGACGACTAAGAAGATCAAAGAGGCTGAAGTAGATGACATTAGACCAATAAATTGCTCCTCTGGTGACAACATACCAAGATGCAAGAAGAAAGAAACAGCAAATATAACCAATGTCTAGACTTAAATATGGATAACGTAGGACCGAATAGATTAGCTGGGTGGTTGTATTTCGAGCTCTCCGATTCTGTACAATTTGCACGTTTATGTAATATTTTTTTTGCCTGTGTGTGTTTACTGCCGCCACCTTTTTATACATATATATACACATTTCGCTTCCAGCTTTTATTACTCTTAAGATTTCTCAAAAAGTCTTCCCTGAATAAATCTTAAAAGGACCCCCAGACATGGGTCCCCGCCACCTTATTTATTTCTCCCCGGCTCTGTGTCTTAGGCATAACGCTGCCTCTGAAAGAGCCTCTGAATTCTCACGTTTTGTCGCACACAAAACCAGGCTGTATCCCCGCGTTTGAAAACGCACTTTTCATTCAAATGTATTTTTTTTTCCTATCTAGGAAACGGCAAACCAGCGCAGATTGCAAGATTTCGCTCGCCGCAATATTCTCACACGCTTTAAAAATAATCCTCTAGGCGAGATTCATCGTATTTATTTTTTTCTTGTGAGAACTGGACTACCTCTCTTCGCCTTCTGAGCTTTTCCGGGAAGTAAAAGGTAGTGATAAAACGGTGCTCATAAGTTATAAGCGACCTGGGAGCACTACATGATTATGGCTTGTGTATTAAGCAGTATCTTGATGTGGTTCATAGTAGGGAGGATTTTGTTGTTTTGGAATCTGTTCTCGCCGTAATTTATCCACGATTATAATGGAGCGTACTGTGCCAAGTTATTACTTAGTATGACGATGCATAAACACTTTTTAATTTCAATATAATTTTACTGCCCAAGGAAAAAAAATAATTAATCATAATAAGTTTAGCAATGCCATTGTAGACAAACATTTGATAGGAAGGCTCTTGTTAGAAAGCAGGGAGTGGCTGTAAGTCTTTATCCCTCGAAAGAATTAAATCTTTGAAACAGTGCGGGGAAAAAATAGCTCAGTGCTCACATTCCTTCCCGATGCTGAATTTCGATATAAAGAGATTTGCTTTGATTTAAGGAAATGTAAATAAAACGCAGAGAAAGTAGTTCTGTTACGGGGTACTATGCAGCGATTTGTTTACTTGTCTGGCTTTAACTTGAAAAATACAACATTCATACTACAGCCCACATTTTATGCTTCCTTTCCTCCTGCCTTTATTTTCCTTCCAATTACTTTTTCCCCCTCTCTTTTGGCAACTGCCATCTGAAAATACTCCACAATTCCCCAAAAAGCCTCCTTCTCAAGACGCGAAAGCCAACAAAAGCAAAACGGAAAAAAAATACGAAAACGACTCGAGGAAATCAAAATAGAAGGCGAGGAGAAGTTAGGAATGACTTTGAGAGACACGTCAAGTTTGCAGAGCATCAGCCTGCTCGCATCTGTATCGTATAATTACAACGGGTCCCACAGAGCTGAAATTGCAGGGGACACAAGCAGGGCTTTTTATTTGTATCAAAGACAGCTGTTGAGGAATTTCCCTCGCCGGTAAATAATTTTCAAACGAGAGGTTTGCGGCGTTGCCGTTTGCCGGCACGGCTGTGTCTCCGGCTACGCGGGGCGGAGAAGGGCATCGGGAAATCCGTCGCTTCGCCCCCCGCTCTTCGGGGTGAAGCTCTTCGAGGGCTCTCCTCCAGGGCTGATCCCCTCTTCCATCTTGCCCGAACCCTTCAGTTCCCTCTTTCTCCAAACGTTTCATTTCTCCCCAGCCCTTTGGGAGACCAGGACACCCCGTTTGCAGGCTCAGGGCTTCCCCAAAGAGAAGGGCGAAGATTTGGGGCAAGGGGAAGAGGAGCAAGCAGTTCTGTGCCAGGGCTCCATGCGTCCCTGTTAGCTAACAGGCAATGGTGTTTTGAGAATAATAAATGCAGGGTAAGTCCTTGGGGCAGAGCAAGCTTTACTTTTGCCACGAGTGCACCGAGCCTGGCCAGGCGGTAAATGCCACCCCAACGGCGCCCGGTGGCCGCGCAAGCGGGGGCGTCCCTCACCGTACTCCCGGGATAAGGGGAGGTGGAGGGGAAAACCCGCAGACCTATCGGCCTTTGTTAAAACCAAACCAGCGGTTCCAACCCCAGTTATGCTCCCATAAAGTCGACATTTTAGGAGCTTTCGGGGAGGCGGCCGAGCGCTTGATGGCGGGCGGG
>NW_009648900.1:434965-438221 GCF_000708025.1 Charadrius vociferus
GGCCCCGCGGAGCCAGCGCCTCTGCCCGCCAGCCCACGGGAAGATAAATGTCCACCTCCCAGCCTGGATTTAAGCAGGGGAAGGCCAATAAAAGGTTGTTATTTCCGCTCGCCCGCTTTATCTAAAACAGCCAGACAAAACAAATGAAAAGGCTTTTGTAGAAAATCTTAATTGTGGCTGGACAGTTGTAAACTCATTAAGAGCCGAATTCCAGACAGTTTGCAGACCCGTCATTTATTACACACTCTTAATGCTGATTCTTTGAAGTTGCCTCTGTCTGCAACAACAGAGGGCGTCCCAGCATCCCCAAATACTGGCTCAGGGATCAATTAGGGGCTTTTTGTGTGTGTGCACACCAGAACGAGCTCCCTTTTGCTAATTAGAACTCATCAAATCTTACCCCGGATTTCTTGCTTGCTTGCTTGCTTGCTTTTTTTTTTTTTTTTTCAAGGTGAAGCCTAAAGCATTTTTTTTTCCTCCCGCAGTTCTGCACATCTGTAAACTTCTTGCCGGCTCCCTAAGTTTTGTCTTCAGCCCTGCAGCGTTTTACACCCCATAAACGGTTACAGCAGTCATTTTCTTTTATTGCGCTGTATGGCTCTGAATTTTCCTAACAACAACTTCTGCCAAGACCATAACTGTGTTCCGTCTTATTTTGCTTTAAATACCTATATGTATGTAAGCGTATCTCGGTAAAACAAGAAGGCTTTTAGTGTTATTCGACATATTTGCAAACAAGGGTCGGTGTGGTGCAGAAGTGTGCTGCGGTTCATATTATGGAGGATATCTACTCTGAGCAGTAAGATGTCCGCCCAAAACAAGGGTAAATTTCAGCAAGCTCACAGACTTCGCTATTTTCTTTTGTTGCTGAGCTTGGTTTGGCTTGGGGCGGCGGGGGAGGGGTGGGTGCAAGGGGTGTGTGTGTGGAAATCTTCCACTCCAAAGAAACCTTCTTTCTGTTTTTAAAAATAAATCCTATTTTGTCTTCTTTGCTCCAGCCTGCTGCCAGCCCAGCTCTTTCCTTCGGCTAAATCAGAGAGTAAAATTGACACCATAAATTCTACCGTAATTGTCAGTAAAATTTTATCTGTATCTATATCTATCTATACATACATATATAATCCGAGGCGCTAGTAAAATGCAAGGGGTTGTTTTTATTTGCCACGGGACATTTAAAAGAGAAAAAAAAATCCCGAACGTGAAGGCACGGGAAGGAAAAAAATGGGTGGCGTTTGAAATAACATATTTTGCATGGGCAATTATCTCTGGAAGGGAATTTAAAATGAACGCGCTGGTAAGGCGACCCTCAGTGCTGGACATTTTCTGGTGGAGGCTAATTAACCATCTCAATTTAAATGTCGCTGTCTGAGCTGATTTACATTATTGTCCGCACTAAAGAACGTCGGACATTTTGGTTTGGTCCTAAACCCCCCCGCCCCGCCAGGCGAATTTATTAAAACCGCGTTAACCGGGGAGAGTGTCCCCGCTGCCATGCGAAGGGGCTCCCTCCTCGTACTGCAAGCGCCAGCTTCCAAATTCTACCCGAGAGGGGGGAACCGTGTCTCCTCTCAGCGAAGCAACGGCGTTTAGGACCTGAATCTGCCCGTTTCAGGCCAAAATAAGCCCAAATTTTCAACACCTGGGAGCTGCGTTTATAGAACCATGGGTTTGCTTTTGGCTCAGAAATAACACTACTACTCGCCTGGCCTCTGCAGCTGCCCCAGCCCTGCCACGTCTGCTGGGGAGATTCGGTGTGCTGTGGAAGAACCCCTCTTTAGCAAGCTTAAAACATCACAAAATATAAAAGAATCAATATATTTTATTTGGCAAAAAGTTAAATATCATTTCAACACAACGATTTGGTCAGTAGGCCATGAGGTAACTATTTCAAAATAGACAGTGTACGTTCTGCATCAACATAACTTCCCAGATTTATTCTTTTAAATCAATACAAATTTACAATAACCAAATGTAGGTTTTTATAGCGTATAATTTATTATCAATAAAATTAACCTTCATTACAATAACCATCAAATCATTCGATTAAAATTAAAACGTAAACCATAGGTAGTTACCTTTTTCACATATACGTATAGCTCCGAAATCTGATAACTGCTCACTGGTGCAAAAACAATATTTAAGCTAGTCTGTTTATTTACTTTTTTTAATATATAGATTATATATACAACTGACAAAGACAGTACTATATATATCAACTGTGCATACTAAAATGACTTGCTTCAATATTTTGAGAACCGTAATTCCCAGACATCCCGGATGAACTTTTTTTCTACACCTTTTTTTTTTTTTTTCGCGGTGGGATATTCATAATATATACTTTACAATCAAAGGTTAACTGTCTAATTATACAGAAAAGACTTAATACACTACAGAGCTATACTCTATGCAATTTTTATAATAAACAACCTGAGTTCAAATTGAATTCTAGCTTACACCATTACATCCGGTACAGCACCCAAGCACATAAATTGAGTCACAAACATAATTACCACAATAAAACACAGTGTTCAAGTATTAGAGCAGA
Source organism: Charadrius vociferus (assembly GCF_000708025.1). Taxonomy (NCBI): domain Eukaryota; kingdom Metazoa; phylum Chordata; class Aves; order Charadriiformes; family Charadriidae; genus Charadrius; species Charadrius vociferus. The sequence goes on from NW_009648900.1 coordinate 437,511, forward strand.
GAACTCTCCGCCGCGCAGAGCGAATAAAATTAACTACGTAGACTAAACTATACAGTCCGTAAATAGTTGTGCATTATGAAAAGGTAGTTTTTTTGTTTTTTTCTTTTTTTTTTTCTTTCCGTAAGTGAAGAAACAGGTAGATTTATACAAGCCAGCTAAACAGCCTTTTCGTGCTAATGCCCCCTTTTTCTTTCCTATTAGAAAATTAAAAGTCTTACTGTACCTCTCCTGGCAAACTGGCCTCTGAGACAATCAAGGTACAATCATTATCAGAATTTGCCAAGGGAAAAAAATGAGGCCTGGACCCAGACGCATTGCATGGCAGGGCTCGAGGGGAGGATTTTTTTGTTTGTTTTGTTTTTAACCTTTTTTTTTTTTTTTTAACTTTATGCATTTTCAATGTAACCCGCGTGTCGCCATCATTCGTCCTTCGCTCGATCCTTGTTGATTTTCTTCATTTTCATCCTTCTGTTCTGAAACCAGATTTTCACTTGTCTCTCAGTTAAATTGAGGAGTCTGGCCACCTCGTATCTACGGTCCCTAGTGAGATACATATTGAATAGAAACTCCTTCTCCAGTTCCAGCGTCTGATGCTTGGTGTAAGGGCATCGCTTTTTCCTGGTGGACCTTGCGTGGAGCCAGTTTGCAGCTGGATTATCTACAACGAAAACAACAGCAGAAGTTCAGGCTCGGGGCGGGGGGAGGGAGGGG
>NW_009648900.1:439164-439455 GCF_000708025.1 Charadrius vociferus
GGCAGCAGCAGCAGCAGCCGGTGCTCGGCCGTGTAATTAGCCCCAGCGCCTCGACACCTCCCCGCCGCCGACGCAGCGCCCTGAAGTCCATTACCCCCGCAGTCCCACTTACTTGGATCGATCTGCGGTTTCTCTCCGTTTGCCTCACTTTCTCCATTGCTTTCAGAGAATGCGCCTTCGTGGCTTTGCTTATCCCTATCAACTGGAGGAGAACCACAAGCATAATCAGAGAGAGACAAAGTGTGAGTGTCAAACGTGGTACAGTCAGCCCTCCTGGCCGCCAGCGGTTCA
>NW_009648900.1:440275-443541 GCF_000708025.1 Charadrius vociferus
TGCATCCCCCCCTTCCCTCTTTCTCTCTCTCTCCTCTTTTTTTTTTTTTCGTTTAAGCGGACTATTTTATATCATAATTAATCATCCCATCAGTGGGTCGTGTTCCTCGCGGAAAAAAAAAAAAAAAAAGAAACAACCCAAACCCACCACCCTTGTGATCGGAGACCTTCACATAAAATTATACAGTAATTGAAGCAATAAAAAAAGCAAAATAACAGTTGCGGTATACTGTATTTAAATATATATTTATTATATTTCATAAGGAGTTATTGTTTCGGGAGCCACGGGGTTGTTATTAAGTCAGTAACTATGAGCGCGCTCATTTGCATCGCTGTGTTTCACAGCCGTAAAAATTTACGAGTGCTCGGAAAGGTTAAATTATACTATTGTGTTTAGTTTGGGAACTCACTGTAAATAATACCGTTCCGTTCGGCTCAGAACTGGCAGGGGAAAGTCAAATTCAACGTATCCCCTTTCCGAAACCGCGTCGCCGAGCCCGGCCCTCCCCGCCTGGCCGGAGGAGGACCGGGGCAGGCGCTGGCTCCGTATTTAGCGTGGCCCGCACCAAACTGCACTTCACCACCCCACCCCGCCGGGCAGAGCGCGGCAGTGACCGAAACACCCTCCTCGTCCTTCCCGCACCGCCTGCCCACCCGCCCCTGCCCTTGGACGGGGCCGCTGCAGCCGGGGACCCCCCTCGCCAGGCCGGGGAGAGGAGCCGGAGCCGGGGCCGGGAGGCGCGGCGGCGGCCGGAGCTTCGGAGCGGAACGGAGCCGCCGTCCTGGCCGGGAGGGACGGAGAGAGGGCAGAACCGGGCGGCGGTATTTATCGCGACGATTAATTCTTTAACTACGCAGACAAGCAGCGGGGGGAAAGGGGAGAATAAGCTCCGTCTCCCCGCTGCCGAAAGGCACCCCGCTTCTCAGGGCGGCTATCAAAGGGGCGCTCGCAGTCGGCCGTCCCGCATCCTGGTGAATCAAATTTATGTGCGAATATAGTTATTTATTTGCTGGCACCTCCTTTGACTGCAGGACGGGCGCTAGCGGCATCGGAAACCGAGCGGAGGGTTACAGTCCTCCGCAGAAGGAGGGGAGGGTGAGCGGGGGGAAAGTAAGAGGCGGCCAGATCCAAGTCCAGTGTTAGGAATTAAAGTCGTGGCTGAGCGCTTTGCAAATATGCCTGTGACTCCCTGATTTCTCTCCGGCGAACGCTCACGCTGTTTATCCCCGTGGCCGGCGAAGGAGCGCGGTCAAAGGGATGCAGGGGGCACAAAAACAACTCCGCGAGAGGCTCAATTTACTCGAAATATCTTTTATTGAAAATAGAGCCCAGCAAATGGTGGGGACGACTGAGTAATAATTAAAATCACGTGTAAATATTGTGCATGCGAAAGTGTGGTTCTAATTAGTTTTACATCGCTATGTGGGCTGCCTCGCTCCCTCTCCCTCTCTCTCTCTCCCCCTCTCCCCTTCTCTCTTTCTTTTTCTTTTCATGTCTTCCCAACAGTTTAATCCGAAATCTTACAGAGATCCCATTTTAACAACGCCCTCTCCCCCCATTCAGGATTACAGAGGCCCATAATGAAACTATTATCCCCCATTAGAGTTCGAAAATTAAGGAACAGTTGCAAGATCTCCACAAACAAGGAGCCCGTTATTTTCCAACAATTTAAAAAATGCAAATAAAGCTCTCCTCTGCTATTTTTTGTGGCCATTGTATAGACACGCCGTAATAGAAAAAAATAATTGTATTTCTTTCCTGGAAAGACGGAACTCGACGTCATTTGTATTTATTATTAAGAGTCAGCTGTGGTGAAATGTGATTGTAGAACTTCCTTTTTCCATTCAGAAAAAATAATCTTAGCTGCAGGAGTCCTGGATGTTTATATTCGAATTTGGGTTCTCAACTTGCAGCGGGTTTCATTTTTTTGGTTCCTCACCAAAAATAATAGCAAATGAATAACAATAACAATAACGTTTAAGAGAACGCGCCTGCATTTTTATTTCCCTGTAACATTCTGCATTTGTTCACTGCCGGCATCCCAGCGGCAGGAGAGGGTGTACAGAAAGCAAGAGATAAAATAAAGCAAATAATTACAGACATTTTTCACGCGGTCACGTTGCTGATAACAACGCTGGAGCATTCGCCTCCCTTTTCGTCCTTTTACACCCATTTTTCCCCAAAGTACATTTTGCATACGAGCCACGAGTGGGGGCAGCGCGGGCTTCGTACAATTTGCTTTGCAAATCACTTAAGGTTTTAGTGACTTACACCCTCGGAGGCAAAAGACCCCTAAACAGGGCAGAAACAGACCTTCATATCAAATCGCGATATGAAATTGGAATTCCCAGGAATGAGGCACCGCTGGAGCGATCGTGCCTGAATGAAAATACTCCCTCCCCTCCGTCCCGATATAACCAAATTAGCAGAGCTCCCATTCCGCTAGCTCTTACCCCCGGCTACAACAGGAAGGACCCCCTCAGTTTTTAAGAGGGGGGCTTCTGCAAGCCCTGCTTCGTTAGCCACGCACCGCCGAGTGTACGCGGGCGCGGAGCAGGAATCCGCGGGCGTTGGCGGTCTCTCCTGAACGGGAAGTTCAGGATCGCCTTTTCCAAGGGTTTCCTGCCACTGCAAACCCCTCTCACGGAATCGCCGGTGCTACGAATGCACGGAGGTGTTTTGGCACAGCGGAGAGAAAAAATTATTCAGAATTTGGGGGAAGCAGTTCAAAATCAAGATGATGCCGTTCAAATAGGAAATAAAGGGCAGAGGCAAACCTATGAACAAACGCCATACAGGCACGCACAGACATATAGACTGTAAATATACTCCCCGTATGTACACAGACCCAGCAGATAGCCCGTCAGGAGCGCAGTGTGCGTGGAGGCAGCCACAAGCACTTAAATTTGACTGCAACGTAGAGCTCTGCTCCTGCCCCAGCCGAGGACGTCTCCTTCCCTACAGAACCGCCGATGATGGGTCTAGCTAAAATCCGCTATCCGAACTCCTTTGAGCTCCTGCAGCCCAGCCTGGAGTTTCGAAAAAGTTTGTGATGTGTTTTTTGGTCTTTTTTTTTCTAATTATATTTTTTTTAGGCAAAAATAATCACGGTCACTAAAAGAATAAACAGAAATAAAGCCCTCAACGAGGGATTTTTGTGCCCTTTCGGCTGCCGTGCCGGCGCTGGCTGCCGGGCGGAGGACCCGGCGGGAGGCCGCCCCTGCCCGCGGTCGCGCTGCGGACACAAAAGGCGGCGGCGGCGGTGG
>NW_009648900.1:443933-444300 GCF_000708025.1 Charadrius vociferus
GTTCGACCCATGCCGAGCAGGATGCAAAAACGCACCTGACCTTGAATGCAGCCTAAGAGATATATTAAAATCCCGCAAGCAGGCAGGGACTCGCTTAAGAGCTAGCTAACCTTGAAGAACTTGTCAAGCTTCCCCCCTCGGCTGCCGTGTTTATCTGAGGAATCAAAGGAGCCTCCGTTGCAGATGGGGAACAATGGCATTGGGACTTGACGCCTACAGATCACTTCAGCGCCAAGATTTCTTCGGGCAGAAAGGACCCTCGCACCAAGCATACCTGGTGATGATATCAACTGAAGTAATTAAGGCAGTTTCGTGCTGTAGAGAGAAAGGTGGAGCCCCAACAACATGAAACTACCTAAACCACAGA
>NW_009648900.1:444406-451123 GCF_000708025.1 Charadrius vociferus
GGGTTAATGAAAACAAGAGAGAAATATAATAACACACACACACACCTCACCCCCCGGGCAGATTTCGCCTCTCCATGCAGACGCAATAGGGAAGAAAAAGGCCGTGCACGACAGCGTTACATCATGAAAAGCTAACGGCTCCCAGTAAGCCCGGGTTCAAAGTCTGTCCCCCCCTTCCTCCCGGCATACACATACCCTGCGAAGAAGCATTAGCTGTCGCTCTTCTCCCAACCCTCCTTTTGCCTTCCCTTTGTGCAAGACTCTGTTAGCCAAACATGCAGCAAGGAAGGGAGGATGAAAAAAAAAAAAAAAAAAAAAAGAAGGAGCCTGGGTGAAATAAGCTCTTCCACATGCAACCAGGTAGGGAATAGCCTTATCTGGAGGGGCCCGCTGGCAGGGAGGCGAGACTGGGGTCCCCCCCTCCCCATGCGCTCACCTTTATGATTTCTTCTCAGCCCTGAGATAAAGCTAGAATTTTGTCACCGTCCTCTGAAGTTAAAGATCTCCGCACACTTGTAGGTGTTTGATTAAAAGAAAAATAATCGTTTCCCTACCCTCAAGAAATAGTAATTTGCTTCCTCAGTCTATGCAGCTCCTCAGTCAACTGAAACCACTCGTTCAAGACAGCAACAATCCAGATATACTAGCAAGTCATAAAACTGAACAAAAGCCGACAAACCTTAGAGCACCATCGCTATATGGCCCAGACAAATTACGACCGTCTAGGTAATATTTAAATAGATTCCTAAAGTAATTGCAGGGGGTTTAGGCAACTATTCCTGTTGTAAAAGTTCTCGAAGACATAAAGTAGAACCTGAGGATAAACAGTCACAAAAAGAGGTAAAATTAAAAGGATTCATTCCACGTTTTTTTATTCTTCTATGAGAACATAAACATCGTCTTTTTCACGCACAGCAGCATTACAATATTAATTTATTCCGATTTAAGGTAAGAACTAGATATAGCTAGAACTAACATTTATAATAACGATAGAATGCATTTGCTTAAACAGTACCGGCATTTTAATAATAATAGACATTTATACATATCTGTATTTATAGTTTTTCCCCTTCTTTCTTTTTTTTCTCTTTTTAAATTTTTTCACCTATATGTTTGACCCTTTAATGCATGTAACTTCACAGTATAAAGGAAGACGAACACATTCTCCCTCGCAATCTCAGACTCTGGCTCAGGAAGTCCTTCTGATGTTCAGGATATATACTTTTCAGTGAAATTAGTGAGGAAAAAGTGACTACTTTCTTCTCAAGGGGGAATTTATGTGTGCTTGTCATGCGTTACCAACGGTAACGTTATTTATAGACAAAAAAAAATCACTAATTCCACATATTTAAGCAAAACTACATTAAGTAAATATCTACAACCAGAAAGAGCAAGAGAAATTCAGAGGTAAGTGTCATAATTTAGTCCATGAGCAACACGAACTCTTTTATACCTTTAAAGAGAAGAGATTTCATTTTCCTAGCCAATTTTAAAGCTGTAATATTGACTTTTAAGGTAAAGCAAAAAATTAATTGCTCTTAACACCCGTTCCCATGAAGCCCTTTTAAAGGATGCCTGCATTTCATTATTGTAAGTCCTGTTTTTCGAAGAAAAAAGGGGGGAGGGGGGAGAAAAGGAAAACGAAGGGGGGGAAAGCTCCTAATATACAGAAACGTGGCAAGGCTTAAATTCTTCATTCTGCAGCTACTTATAGTCCAAGTTACACCGCTTATAATTTGAAAGAATGCGCCTTTAACTGAGCTTGTTTACTTTTCAGAGAAAGATATGAGGGGAAAGATATTTGCAGCTCCTGAAATGGTATTTCTGTGTTTCAAAGCTTAAAGGAACAAATCTGCCCCGGGGAAGGCTGATGGAAGCGGGGAGGTTCACGCACGGCATTTTGTGCATTAGCGTGGCTTTAGTCCGCCCCCACCCCCCACCCCAAAGTAGCTCTTAAGAGGTTAAGGACATATTGAGAACGCCTAAAAATCGTTAATCCATACAGGTGCGGATGACTACAGCCTAGGAAAATGATACTGGCTCTTTAAACCATAAAGTTGTGTTTATAGGTTCATCAAGAGAAATTAAAGTTGGCTGTGAGCTCCCGAATCCTATTCTCTCTGTTCATTTTCTTCAGTTTCATTCTGCGGTTCTGAAACCAGATTTTAACTTGTCTGTCTGTGAGGTGGACTGTGCGGCTGATCTCTAGGCGACGCTCACGAGTCAGGTACATATTGAATAGAAACTCCTTTTCCAGCTCGAGAGTTTGATGCTTGGTATAGGGGCACCGTTTCTTTCTGCCACTTTTTGCCGTGAGCCAGTTTGCTGCATTTTCTCCTTTTGAATTGCCTAGTTTTGAGAAAGTAAAAAAGGGACGTTACCAGCGGGTAGGAGGCAAAGAGCTGGGGAGGGAGAGAGGGTGGATGGAGCATCTGTGTGTGTGCGTGTGTGTGCGGGGGGCTCGCTCCGCCAACTGCGGGGTGTTGGAATGTGGGGTGTCCTTGTGGGAACCGAGAGCTTCAAAGAGGTTTCCCAAAGGTGCTGGATTCGCCCGTGAAAATCTGCTTCTGCTCCAAAAACTCCGAGCAGCCTCCGGCAGGGCAGCGTGTCCGGCTGGGCAGCTCATCTCCGACCCTCCAAAACAGGCTTTTGCCCTCTCCCCCTCCGCCGCTCCGAGCCCACTGTTACTGAGGGAGGGCTTGGGGAATGGCCTGGGGTGGATTTTCACCCCCTAGGCACCTGCTTCCAAAAAAAAACCCCAAAGCCTGCGGGTCTGAACTTTGTAATTGTGCTCTGGAGGCGGAAAACAAGGTAAGCCGGGGAGCCGGAGTCTCCCTGCCTCCAGTCCCTGCCTTCCCGGGGAGCCCCGGCCCTCTCTTTTCCAACCATTTCGCGGAAGGAAAAAAAAAAGAAAAAAAAGGAAAAAAAAAGGATATTAAAAATCCCCCGTTGGTGGGTGTTTATTCCTATCGGTGGAACCGTCTCGGAAAAAGGTAACCGATCCCTCGATGGTTCGGAGTGGTTCGTGGTTTGGGATTGGCTCTCTAGTAGTTTTCAGCTTTCTTTTTTGTTTTGATCTTATTATTTTCCAAAGGGGCGCCTGAAGGAATAACAGGGCGTCTGAAATGCGGCCGGAGCGAAGCGCCTGAAAAGTCTGCCGCCCAGGGAAGGGGAGATCGGCTGGGCAGCTCATCCCCGCCCCCCCAAAACAGGCTTTTGCCCTCTCCCCCTCCGCCGCTCCGAGCCCACTGTTACTGAGGGAGGGCTTGGGGAATGGCCTGGGGTGGATTTTCACCCCCTAGGCACCTGCTTCCAAAAAAAAACCCCAAAGCCTGCGGGTCTGAACTTTGTAATTGTGCTCTGGAGGCGGAAAACAAGGTAAGCCGGGGAGCCGGAGTCTCCCTGCCTCCAGTCCCTGCCTTCCCGGGGAGCCCCGGCCCTCTCTTTTCCAACCATTTCGCGGAAGGAAAAAAAAAAGAAAAAAAAGGAAAAAAAAAGGATATTAAAAATCCCCCGTTGGTGGGTGTTTATTCCTATCGGTGGAACCGTCTCGGAAAAAGGTAACCGATCCCTCGATGGTTCGGAGTGGTTCGTGGTTTGGGATTGGCTCTCTAGTAGTTTTCAGCTTTCTTTTTTGTTTTGATCTTATTATTTTCCAAAGGGGCGCCTGAAGGAATAACAGGGCGTCTGAAATGCGGCCGGAGCGAAGCGCCTGAAAAGTCTGCCGCCCAGGGAAGGGGAGATTTTTTTTTTTTTTTTTTTTGCTATGGGGACCCGAAAGGGAAATAAATAAGCAAATGAATAAATAACAACCCTGTTATCTAGTGTAGACGCTGAAGGATATTCGCGGTGCATTCATCAGTCTAATTTGATAGCAGTTCATAGATGGCACATTTCAGCGCGGCTGTTATTCCGAAAAGCATTCTGGATCGTAAAATATAACTTACCGCGTTAATAGGTTTATTTATTGGCACTGCCTATTGCTTATTTTGGATGCTTTACAAACATCTCTGTTATCTGGTAGGCACCTTCACATCACAGGGGAAAGATTGATCTTGTTTTTCTATATGTTTAAGCAGCATGCGGGCTAAAGTTGCCCAGAGCGGAGGCTCTAAGGGTTTTAAACTATAGGATGGACATTAATTTTTACGGCAACCCCATGCCCGAATATTACAAAGTTCAGAAGGTCAGTCTGAGCAGCGCTTCTTGGCAGCCCCGCGGGGCAGCTGGGATCCTCCTTTCTCAACGCGATGCCACTATGATCCTCAACCGCCTTTTTTTTTTCTTTTTTTTTCTTTTTTTTTTTTTTTAAATCATCACCACCACCATCACCATCATCATTCGCTTACCTACGGGCTCTTTCTCGGGAGAGGCTTTGCTGCTCTCTGACGGAGCTGGAGAGAGCTCCTCTGCGGTGGAAGATGAAGCCTGAGTCTCGTCCTCCCTCTGGGAGACACACGCCAAGGGACTGGGGGAGCGCTCCTCGTCCTCCTTCCTCCCCGCGTCCGGGACGGGAGGCAAAGATGGAGGCGTCTGGAAGCGGCCGGGGGGCTGCGGAGGGAAGGGGGCAGCCCCGGCCGGCCCAGCGCCGTAGCTCTTGGAGGTGCCATAAGCCTGGGAGAGGCGGAAGTAGCCCGGGACCGGGACCCCGCCACCGCCGCCGCCGCCGGCCGGGCTGGCCTCGGCGCTCAGCCGGGGGAAGGGAGCGAGGTCTGTGGCGGCCGAGCCCTTGGGGCATTTCTCTGAGTCATAGAGGCAGTAGGAGCTCTCCTCCTTAATGCTTGGAGCGAAGGAACACGAGGTGGCCTGCTGGCTGTCCGGCTCTTCCATGCGACAGGACCGGGGGGGGTCTAGCCACACTTCCATCCCTGACACGTAGGGGTGCGAGGTGGGGACCATGCTTTGAGAAGTACCTTCATTGCGTTTGCTCAAAACGGGGAAAAGTCCGCAGCTTTGCAGCCCGTAGGACAGATCGGACGCTTGTGGCAGGTAGATACCACTGTTGGGGTAGTAGCCGCCTCCGCCTCCGCCTCCGCCTCCTGCTCCCGCCGCTTCCCCTCTGCCCGAGCTGATCAAGGAGTCTACCAAAAAAGAGTTTGCAGCCGGGCTCTCGGAGCATGACATTGTTGTGGAATAATTTGGCGAAGGGAGCAGATAGCCCTTTCTGGCTGACATTTCTTGTGCAAAACATGCTGAATATGATTAGAGATACCCCCGCACCACGGCAGTCGCTTGCAGCCAATGGAAGCCCGGGCCTCCCCAGCAACCCCTCCCCGTCTGGTTTCGTATGCACCGAGCTGCTCTCAGGTCGACCTCTGAATTTGGGAGATAGATGTATATTAATGTGTAATATGGATTTCCATACACACAGGCGCGCACGCTTCGCCCACATGGGCGAGTGCCTGCGCCTGGGCGGGAGCCGCGCTCCCGGGAAGGGGAAGGGGAAAGGGAAGGGGAAGGAGCGGGCTTTGCCGGTACTGGCTCCAAGTTTTGCTCCCCTCTTATCACACGCACCGCTATAAAATAGCCCGGCGGTCCTGATGTTTATTATACCTAGGCTGAAGCGGTGTCCAGATGAAGCTTTTACTATCACTCCTCTCTCTCCCCGCGGTTGGGCTTTCCGGCGGCGATGCCTGCTCGCCTCCCTGCACAGCCTATGTGTCTCACGAAATTAATAAAGCCACGGCTCGCCCGGTGTTTTATGCTCAGGCTCTGCTCATTTTATTTGATTGTCTCGTTTTTTAAGAAATAAAAGACGTGTTATTGTTTATCACGGATCATTGGAAGCCGTAAAGGGGCCTGGTGCCTCTCGCGTTAAACTCCTGAGGAAGGGGGCTGCTTCCAGCCTAACATCACCGCCAGGCTGGGCTTAAATTTCCTGGAGATAAAATGCTCGCTGCTGCGCTGAAGAATCTCTTAGGGAGCAATGCCACTCTGGGAGGATTGATTGTGCGGTTGCAGCTCCTAATGTTTTAGTTAACGCGGGATTCTTCCCGAGGTCTGATTACCATTTAAAATATAAAACCAGACATATGCCACAGAAAGAATCCAGACGCGAGCAGTTCAAATGGATCCTCGCAGGATGCTGCGCACCCTGTTTATTGATGTGTTTATATTTGACCGATCATTTTTATATCTCGTCCCCCCTGCCCCCCCGCCATTTGGGTCATTCACTTTTCGCTTCTTCAAAAGCACCGTCTCTTTCACAAGCACTGTACTAAATAATAGAAAGAAGAGTAAGCAGATGAATCCTGAGATATTAGACAGCTCTGTCCAGTCAATATGTAATTGTGGCGGAGGTAGCAGACAGATAGCAGACAGACAGGGACGCAGACAGGGAGACAGATAGATTTTCTAATGAATCGCTTAATGATGGCTTGCTTTCACTTCCATCATCTCTCTCTTATGCCATTTTGAAGTCGCCTCACTGCCTGGCCCGCGGAACTAAGGGCTCTTTAGGCAAGGGGGTCTGGGGCTGCCCAGTACTCCCTGCACATCCCTGAGGAGCAGGGCTCGCTCCTCTTTCCCGCATGTTGCCTGGGGAAACAACCGACCGGGTTCCGCTTCCAGCGGGGCGGCAAGGGGAGAGTGGCTGCCGGCCGGCCGGGCTTCAGCGCCGTCCCCGGTCGGAGCTGCTGCCTGTTACCCGGCTACCGTGCCCGGGAGGGCGCTGGCGACGGCGGCGGCGGGGCTGCTGCCTGCCGGCGGGGTGGCGGC
>NW_009648900.1:451363-456620 GCF_000708025.1 Charadrius vociferus
CCTCCGCTCCCGCTGGAAGCGCCGGGGCCGGCAAAGGCTGCTACAACTTCGCGATACCCATAAAACCTTTATGGAAAGGCGTCGGATTTTTTCCAGTGTGATGGGGCGAGCATCACAGCGCGGCTTCCTTCTGACCGATCCGTGGGATGCGGTGACAGGGGTAGATCCCACAGCCTATAGAAAAAGCTCTTCGAGTTTTGTTTTGGTTTGCTTTTTTTCTCTTTTTTTCTTTCTTTTTTTTTTGGGGGGGGGTTGTTGTTGTGTTTCACCCCCCGGGCTCCCCCCACCCAGAATTTTCTCCTGTAATATTGTTTGTATTTCCCCAACCCGACTAACCTCGCGATGTGTTAATGTGCGATGGACAAACGCTTATCAGATTCCTATGAGGGCCATATCACTGCTAACAAAATTAATACCATATAAGGCACCGGTTTATTGGCTGGTATACAGGAAGGCTATTATCAATAGGCTTAGCGTTATAAATACAGATCTAAATAAAATGAAACGTGAGCCCCAACGCCGCCTTCCAAATACATTTCTCTACACAAGTCAGGTATAAAAATTACTCCGGGGAAGTCCGCTCTTGCGGTATGTTTATTTTGCATTTGCCAAATTAAATAGAAATGGATTGCAAACCTAAAAGCCGTACGGAACCAAGGAGCAACACTTGAAATCCTTCCAAAGCTGTTTTTAAAATAAGCAGCTCCCTTTTAAAAATTGGATTAAAGGGAGGGAAAGGCCCATAAAAGTACATTGCAATCCTCGTCAGCCGGAGTAAAACGGCTCGAAATGCATCGGACGAAACACGAGTTGGCTTCTTCTCCTTCTCTGCAAGCTAATGCAGGGAAATCAGACAAAAGGCACGGAAGCCAGGGACAATTTGGAAGGTTTTAAGTTTTCTTTAACCTCCAATCCCAGGTTTTGTGGGGTTTGCCCCCCGTGTCAGGTCCGGCAAGGCCGTGTGTTGTTATGTTGATGGCCGCGAATGGTGCTGGTTTGATGGTCAAGGCACTGACTCCGTCTAGATCATGAACTCAGCTCGGCGTTGCATTATCTCCGCTTTCTTTAATCGCTAACAAGGCCAAGGCAAATAGTAACCAGCATCATCAAACCCAGTGAAGTAAAACTAATAATGTTCACTTGATTCGTAACTATAAAAGATAATGGTCAATTCTGACTAAACTGAGCTAATTTGGCATGCGCTGGGGGTAGCTACTGCATTTCCAGCGCTTAACAACGTGTCCCTTGGAGCTTAACCCCTATTTAAAAGAAATTTTAAAGAATATTGTGGACGCTAGGGGACGAAAAATGCTTTCTTTTTAATTCTACTTCTGTAAGTAAAGCTGTCCGAGGGTCTATAAAACCGAGCAAATAAAATTCTGATAAATATCAAAACCGGCGAGAAGGTGCTTTCGCGGAGAATCTAACTTCACGGCGTACATAGACAACACTATCAAAATAAAACTTTATTGATCTAAGAAAAATATAATAGATGTATTAATAGCGTCGTTAAGCCGTTTTATTGGATGGACTAAAATTAAAAACAAAAAGGGAATAAATAAAACCCGACAGCTCAGCCTATGCAAACTCTGACTGGAAATCTGAAAATGTATCGTGTTAAACTGTGATTTATCTTTTTATTATTGGCCCGTATAACCCAAAAGATCAGCACTGTTAATCCAGAGACGTGTATTGCGAGCTAATTAAAATATGCTTTTATTTGTAGACACGGGCGAACTGCAATTTGTGAAAACGTAAACGGCCTGGCAGTCTGTGGCAGCAGTGCATGCGCCGCCTATCTGAGCATATAGCCGTGGATTACATTTTATACAGCTCCAAAAATTAATGCAATCAGGGTATAGTTATTTAATAGTGGAACTGTCAGTTGTCAGTAGACGTGCGTGTGTGCCAGATTTCTCTTTTTTTTTTTTTTTTTCTTCTTTTTTTTTGGATTTGCTCCAAAGAAGGCGGATTTCAAACAGGAGGTTTAGGAACTGTCTCTGTGCCAAGTTAGGTGACAAATGACGGCCTCACTAATTTTATCTTTACTAGAAATTCTTTCACGAGGGTGGGGGGTGGGGGGGTGTTGGCTTCTTTTGGCGGATTATCCTGTTAAAAATTATGTTGAGATTTAATTTTATTCCAGCCATCCGGCGGCTTGTTCTCCTAACTATGTTTTATACTATATGTGTATCGTTTTACTCATTTGGATTACGAACATATCTTGCAAGTAATTCTGACGAGCTCCGAATTCTAGTGTGTGGTAGGACAAAATACAGCCAAACCAATTCATTAGAGCTTTATCTCCTCGCCATTCCTCCGGCTTTGGCGAGAACAACGGGGCTTTCTATTGTCCGGAGAGCCCCCAAAACCGTGCAGAAGTAACAACGGTATCGGGTTATATATGCGTCGGGAAAATCTTACATACCCAAGTCCGTCTTTTAAGTGTACTTCTTCTATTGCGAGAGATGGGCCACACAGCTGTATTAAGCATTTGAAACTATATCCCTTCTCCTCTTTTTGTAGCTGTCTTTCCTTTAAATAAGATCTGGATGCACATATAAATATCTTTTTTGGTTGCGGTGTAGCTTGGCTCTCAGACACACACGTTGGCCCTGAAGTTTCGATTTCAGACCATTTAATGAAAAGATTGTGACGGGGAAAAAAAAAAAAAAAAAAAAGACAACAAAACACAAACCCAAAGAGCTTATGAAAAAGGCTCCCAGGGGTTTGGATGTGGTATGTGAGCTGAAGTTGAGTACACGATTAATTAAACACAGTGTAGACACTGAGTTGGCTTCGCCTCGTCCCTCCAAAACATGCAAACCCAAATCATGTGAAATAATAAACAGTTATTGTAAGAAACAAGCTTGTTTTTTTTAAATATTATCCTATGACCGCGGCCGTCAGTAAACAATTCGTAACCAGAGGGCGCTTTAACTGCTGCTGGGGTCCCTTTGATTTATTCTGCCGAGTATTGAATGGGGCAGGGAAACAACAAGGGGAAAAATAAATATTTGATCAAATATGCTGAGTTTAACTTGACTGGTGTAAAATGAAATGTTGCAAAGGGACCCTCAAATCGCCCTGCTCCTTCCCGAGACGTGGCTTCTCACGTCCTGGCGTTGCCGAGGGGAGGTCAAAAGAGATCAACATCCCCCAGCTTTTAATGGAACATCTTTGATGAAATCGATAGGTTCCGATAATCATCTAAAAATGCTCTGTGCCAAGTGGGGATGTGCTTTTAACTACACTTGCAAGAGTTCCCTGAAAACACACATTTAGAGGGCTCTTTCTTAGAAACTACTTCAGGCAAGTAGCATTACTTTACATAGGAGAGCAAAGACATAATCATGCTTTTTTTTTTCTTCTTTCTTTCTTTTTTTTTTTTCCGGACAGATATTTAAAAATTGTATAGCCTCTCCTAAGAAACACTTGGATTAAAATATGTAGCCAAACCAGTATCTCCTCCGTATAATACCACCTTCCCTCCCGCCTTTCTCAAATGGAGACATAACAAAAACATGTGAAACTTTTATGGGCGAGAAAAGTAACCTGGAGTTAGGGATACTCGTAGCGAGGATAGAGTTTCAAAGCTACAACTCAGAGCAGCCCGGAGCACATGAGAATGTGTGACTATTGTTTGTTTACAGCACATGTGCTGGTTTAGAAAGAGAGAGAGAGAGAGAGAGAGAAAAAGAAAGAAAGAAAGGAAGAAAGAAAGAAAGAAAGAAAGAGGAAATCCAAATCTGGTCTTGCATGAACATTGACTCAATATGCAATCACAGGAATAGTTTTTAGCATAAGTGTGTCAAAACTTGTTTACCACAATCTGTGTCCAGCTACGAGGAAGCAGACTACCCTTTAAAGTTACCAAACGACCCTAACTAAACTACAGTTCAAGTCCAATAAGATCGTCAGAATCGTCTGTCATTTGCAGTCTGTGTTGCCATAGATCTATTTGATTGAAGACACCTACTGTTCCACACATAAATGTCAAGTTTCATAATATTTCCAGTGCTACAATTTTTTTATAACTGGAAGAAAGCTACAAGTTACTCTGAAAAAATATTTCCAGATAACGTGGATTTTCCACGCGGCTGGCCAAAACTTTACGAAGAGAAAATAAAAGGTCAACGGCAACTTAGAAAGCCCCTTCTATATTATTTCACATCGTAATCACCAACTTTTTGCATCGCTTCCCCTCCCTATGTCTCTTTTCCGCGGTGCTCAGTGGTCGGGGCAGGGGCCACCCCAGCTCTCTAAGGTACCACTGCACTCACCGCACACTCCTCGCCCTTCTCCACGCAGGCTAGATGTATCAAAACACTTACCTTCGCGCTTTTCCTAATTTTTAGGAAACTTTAACCACACCGAGAAGCCCCGGCGGCTCCCCACCCCGCCATCCTGAACGGCTTTTTGTAAACGCGGAGCCCCGGTAAGTGCAATAATTACCCGTGCGGCTCCAGGGATGCAAAATGAACAAAGGCCAAGATTTTTTTTTTTTTTTTTCCTTCCAGGGCTGCTCCCCTCCCCAGGCGGCTTTGACATTGATCTGAAGATCGCCATCTTGTGGCAAAGCAGGCCCTAACCCGCCGCCGCCGTCCGCCCGCCCGCCGTCCGGCCGCGGCCGAGCGGACAAGTCACGGACACTTTTTATGGCTACATTGTCACAGCAACACAGAGGATGCGATTTTATTGGGCTAAGGAAATCAAAACCCCGACCAGAGAAAACTCCCTGGTTTAACTGTCTCTGGGATTGGCTATGAATGCCAGTTAATTTTTAACCAGGAAAGGAAGCTTGCTGGCTTAACTTTCATTGCCATTCAGCTCTCCATCCGTCCCTCTGTCCCTCTCCCACTGCCCGTCCATCTGTCCGTCACCTTTTAGCTGGCATTCCCCCTTGCATGCCAGACAAACAAATAAACAAAGTCCCCTCTTCCCCCCTCACTTTTTAACATTTCCTTTGGGTAGACGATGTCTGGCTGGGTGGCGGTTGTCAACAAAGGCCCAAAGTCAGTAAGTCCTTCACCTCAAGGTTATGGGTGATGTCCAAGCAATACAGAAGTTCAAAGCCAGTAAACAATGTGAAAACAGAATGTACTTTCTTTTCCTGATTAAGATTAGGGTCAACATGAAAGATTCAAACACTCTTCCCAAAACACATTCCTATCTCAGCTATTGTTTGGGGTTTGGGGTTTTCTCCCCCCGCCCCCCGCCCTCAGCTGTCTCCCTCCAACCCTTCTTCCCCTCTTCC
>NW_009648900.1:456724-458557 GCF_000708025.1 Charadrius vociferus
TCTCCCCCCACCCCCCGCCCTCAGCTTCCCCCCTCCAACCCTTCTCCCCCTCTTCCCCCCCCGCCTCAGTCCACCCCCTCCCTGCCTTGGAGATCAAGGACAATTTCAAACAGTCCATTTCCAACACACTGCCATACGGATTTTTTTTTTTTTTTTTCAAAGACAACAATTTTCTTAGGGCTCTCAGGCTTCTGGCCACATCCATCCGTTGGCTTGGACCTTCCCTTTGGTGCCAGGCTTATAAAAACCGCCCCAAACGCTATCGGCACCGCAAACATTTCCGGAGCAGTTCTCCTGGACACATGTGCATTGCAAACAGCCATGTCACATCAAACCCTCAAGCATAGGACCTTGCCCTGCCGGCGTTGGCAGGATAAGGAAAAGGCCTAACACGTAGCGGGCTATGAACATACTTCATTTCCCTGAGACTCGCCGAAACGATGCTTGAACACGCCTAGGTTCACTTGTTAACTGCGGAGTAGAAGATTTAACGGCGAAGTTCACAAAAGAAGAGTTATTCGCCCCAAATGACTGAACAAGGTCATGAGGAATTTCGGGTCCCAGAGTTACAACGGATAAAAGAACATGCAGTAACGTGACACCAGAGTAAAAATATAAAGTTTCCATTTTTTTATTTTCCTTGTGCGCTGTTCCACTGTATACATGCAACCAAATACTTTCGAATATTAAAAGAAAACTGTATATACATATAGATGATACATACTGAAAACAGTGATGTCATATAAAGATATTGCATTTTGTGAACCGTGTCAAAGAAATTACATCCATTTGGTAAATTTATTAATCAAAAAACATTCTTATCACCACTTTGTTGCACATGTAAAGAAATCCCACACCCTTTAGCCCCAAAGGAACAACAACAACCCAAAAAAAGGCAAAAAAAAAAAAGGCATTCGAACAAAATAGGTCATGGGTTCTTTTTTTTATTATTTACAAGTCTTGTAAAACACCGTTCCTGTATGAAATATACATTCAGATATTCTCAACAGCAAATTACCTTAACGATAGAACACCGTATCCTTTGTAAACTGATATAGAATTTTAAATATTTTCTTTTTTTTTTTATCTTTTCTTTTTCTAAATTGCTTTTTTTTTTCACGCTTTGGTTCCTGCAGGGAAATATATATATTTATAGATATTTAAAATAACTTCGAACAACTCTTCATTCTTTGCATATGTCGACTGGGCGACGAAGTAGAGCTCGTGACATTTAAAGTAGACAACAACAAAATTACCATATTTACATTGTTTGGCTTCTGTTTAAACTCCTCACTAGTCACCTTTAAACGAACATGCAATCGAGTTATTTTAATGATCCAATGTTAGTGCATTGCACAACTCCAAGTTTCAATTAAGTGTTGTGTGGTATTTGCTAAACTGTCGTTCTCCACAGGTATTTCCTGAAGAAAGTTTGTGAGCCAGAAGCCAGAAGGTTAGTTTCCTTTATGGAGTTGTTTCTTTTAAAACGCTGAAATTCACACTTTTTTGCCGTTGTATTTTTAGTATTTAAATATGATTTGTCTCCGAAAAGATGGCAACGCATAGTCAGTTGTCATAAATAAAACGCGAGCTAGTTAAAATTTGCTAAATCTTTTTTTTTCCTCAGTGATTGTTTCTTTACGATATATGGCGAATTTATACCTGATTTTTTTTAGTAAATAATTAAGTCTTTCATTTACTTCTCTTTCTTCCTCCTACCCCCTCTCTCCCCAACACCCCCAAAGGAAACACTATTAAACCCATCACTATATCCATATTACAGCTGCTCGCGGTTGGCCTCGTGAAGGTGTAGCCATGTCATTCCCTCCCCCC
>NW_009648900.1:458568-459463 GCF_000708025.1 Charadrius vociferus
TGTGTGTACCCTACCCCCCACCCCACCCCCGTCAAATTCTGCTTTCAAACCCATTGGCAATGGAGCACCGTCTCTAACCTAGACATTTTCCGCTCGGGAAGAACAAAAGATTATCTCTCAGAGTTTATATTCTGCAGTGGTCCTGGTTGCGTGAGCTCGACCTGGCGATCTCCAGACAGCTGTTCCGCAGCAGCACAGGGGCGAGGGAGGGCCGGGGGTGGGCGAGTGGGGGGACGGAGGGGTGCCGTCCCCGCCTGTGCCTGCCGAAAGCGGTAGCAGGGTGAGCCGCAGTGCCTGGAAAGGTAAGAGGTATGGATTTTGCACTCAGAGGTGACGTGCACGTTTCAGAAATGGATGCCATGTGTGTCAAAATCAAATCGATTCCAGTTGATATGTAAATATATATATATAAAAATCATCATTGAAGTTCCAGAGTAGATTTACATGTATGTAAAACCTTGGATTCTTCTAGTCCCGTCAGATACACACCTCTTCCTCCACGTAACCCCGTGGCTTGACCTTGTCAAGGGCGAAATCTGAATTTAATCTCGTCTTGAAAAACGCTATGAGTTTTAAAGTAGTGGATTAGCTGAGTAGTATTGTAATCGGTCCCTGTTAATTTTTTTTTCTTTCATTCTTCTGTTCTGAAACCATATTTTCACTTGGCGGTCGGTCAGATTGAGCATTCGGGAGAGCTGGAGGCGTTTCTCTTTGTTTATGTAGACACTGAAGAAGAATTCCCTTTCTAACTCTCTAATCTGATATTTGGTGTATGGGCATCTCTTTTTACGGGTACGTTGTCCACCTGTGGAGTGAGAAAAGGCAGAGGCGCTTGAGACCCGGCGGTGGCCGGCGGCGGGGGCTGGGGAGGGGTGTGTGTGTGGGGGACACACAC
>NW_009648900.1:459630-460825 GCF_000708025.1 Charadrius vociferus
CTCCGCGGGCCGCCGGGCACGGGGAGCTTGCCCCGGGAGCAGCCGTCACCTGGCTGCCTGCAGCAAGGCAGCGCGGCATCGGGCAGGGGGACCCCGCGCTCAGCCCTCCCCGAGCCCGGACCCCCTCGGATCTCCCCCTCATTCCCCAGACTATTCCCGGTTCCCCGTCTCCAGCAGGGGAAAAAAGCCTCAGAGCCCAGGGCTAAGGCGCCTCACTCTCCCCCAGCCGGCTTTTTTAAAGCACGCTCGCCACCGCATCGAGGTATTCTCCTCTCGATTAGCCATTACGGTTTTAAAGTTCATTAAGCAGAATATAAAAGGTTTCAAGGTTCAGGAGCTCTTTACATTAAACGTAGCTGCTATCCTTTTAAAAACTTCCTTTTCTGGTACAGTTCATTGTCGAGGTATTTTTTCCCCGAGCCCTATTACTAGCTTTGCCTTTTAAAAAGCCCACATAAAAAAATCAGACTTTGACAGATTGAATAACAATTGTAAGTAACAAACTGTTGGACAGAAGGCAACACGTAATTGCCACAGTGCCTTAGTAAAATGGCTTCCTTTAGACAAAAAGGCCAGCTTTAGGTTAATTTGTTTCTTTTAATATATTGCTACAGTTCAGGCGGCTACTTTATCTGTTAAACGCTATTCTAGTACAATCGTTAAAACGGCGAAGGCTTTGAATTCAGCTCCTAACTAGACTCCTGGTGCAACACATGGCTTTTATAAAATCACTGGATTACATTGATATCAAAGGAGTCGGGATCTCCTTTTTTTGCCGAATTTACAGGCACCGAACGTACGTTATTATATTTTCGAGAGTTGACCACAGAGCTCTTTTTTATTATTATTAAAAAAAAAAAAAAAAAGAAGAAGGAAAAGAGGAAGGAGAAAGAAAAATTTTTTTTAAGGCATCCATTGCCCGGTGGGTATTTCACGGCCAATTTCAGCACTAAACACGTGATCTCGCCTTTTATAACAAAGTTTTGTTGGGGGAAATCTAAAGGCCCTTCATAAACCTTATATGCTTATAAAACAGCATATAAAAATTTAACAGCGGCGGTGCGCTAGATTTCAAGCTGCCTTTCCTAAAAGCGCTCGGGCGCTGCCTTTATACGTACTGGAGCTGCCGGATTTCTCCTCATTGTTGCCGGAAGATGACTCGGGGCTGCTGCTGCTCTCCGGCCGCCTCCGCCTC
>NW_009648900.1:460926-461735 GCF_000708025.1 Charadrius vociferus
CGCGGGCGCCTTCTCGCCACTCTTGTCTACCGGGTAGTCCGCCGAGGCCAGGTTTTCCGCCGTGCCATAAGCCGTCTCGAAAAACTGGTCGAAAGCCTGGGGTAGGACCCCGTTCCTGCCCACCGTGCTATAGAAATTGGAGGAGACGTTGGTGCTGGGGTGGTAGACGTTAGCTGTGTTTTTGCCGAACATCTCGCCCATGCTAGCAGTGTTGGTGGCAGGCAAGCAGTCTCTGTGCATGATCTCCTCTGCGGAGTAGCAGTGGGGCAGATTGTTCCTGGGGTGCCATTTACTGGAGGGATCAATGGCATATTCCCTGAAGGTAACTTCTCTCACAGGTTGGACCTGGGGTAGGTTGGAGGAGTAGGAGTATGTCATAGGGCGAGAAGACGGGGTCTGGGGCAAAAAAGAAGGGAGGCTGGAAAAATCAGGACCCGAGACGTAGTAAGTACAACTTGGCAAATACATGTTAGAGGAACAAGGAACACGCTCATCAAAATCCATCATTAGGGCTACCTCGGCTTCTCCGCATTAGCTGAGCTTAACATGATTCTCTAACGCAGCTGCCTCTTTGAAGCAGATCCGTGAAGTAAGAGATGGGGAGACGTAAGCTGACGTGGAAAGCTCTCCCCGGCGGCGGCAGGGAGGTGCGGTCACGTGGCCCGACGTTGACATTGACGAGCGGCGGGTCCGGGCCCCGCTCCCTTTGTGGCCATCGCGGGGGGAAGCAACAGCTCGTCGCCAGCGCCTAAGGGCGAGCCGAGCGCAGGTTGGCCGGGGGGTAGCCTTAGAGGACACAAAGGCGCCTT
>NW_009648900.1:465138-466313 GCF_000708025.1 Charadrius vociferus
CCCCCCCGAGAAAAAAAAAAAAGAAAGAAAGAAAAGAAAAAAAAAAAGCCCTCGCCCCGCAGGGTTTTTCTAGAAACGTTACTAGGAAGAATGTGCCAGGGTCAAGTCTGTACTGATTTTCATGGTGAATAGATTACATGCTTGCATTCATGTTCACTTCCGAAGCGCTTAGTGTCTTCCTTCCCTTACTTACATATTAACCTCAAATACCCCGCGCGGCTTCAGCCAAGCTTTGCTGGAGGTAGTTAACAATGTCGGGTTCCCAGGACGCAGGTTCTCTCTCCTCACCCCCCTCCAAACCGTCCCTTGCCTTAGTCGCGACGCCAGAAAACCCTTTAAATCGCAGACCACGGAGCTAAAGAGTGTTTGCTGATCTCTCCGCCTCAACGCTGCCGCTAAATACTTGGAAAACCAGTGGATGTTGGGCTACTCCGGCTTGACAAATACTCCGAGTTTAATTGCCAGAAGCCTAGTTAAAATTATTTGACATACTGTTAACCCCTAGGAACAAACTTGCCGTACCGAGATACTTTCCTTTTTGCTTCGTACCGTCGCTGAAGGCTGAGACCCAGGGAGACCTATTTTAAAAACGTGGTTAAACTTTTACTATTGTTGCATGAAAGGGATGATATAGAAAGCGGATTGTACAGGGCAGAGACTAAAAAGTACTTCTCTGCCAATAAAAATGCACACCCCACCGAATGAGCAGAGCCAAAGAAAACAGAGAAATACGCCAAAGAATACAGCACCTTTTGAGGCACGGACATCCCTAGGCTCTCGGAAAAAGTATTTTCTTGCTATTCTGATGCTCGATTTCAGAAAAGAAATATTTGGGTTCCGGCTGGATTTCATCAAAATAGAAAAACAGAACGGCAAAAGGCTATTGTGAAGTCGGTGCTCTTAGGAAATTAGACGTAGTTCAAGATCCATGCCCCCGTGGACTTTGGAGGCTAATGGAAGGGAAACAAAAATATTAGGGAAAAAAAAAATATTTGGATTTTCCCCCCTCTTCCTCTGCAGTGCTGTAGAAGTATTTATATATCCGGAGAAAGTTCTCTAGTAAATTCTGGAGATCTTCGGTATTTAAATGTCAACATCGATTTGTTTATTTATTGCTTAGCTTATCGTAACTGACTCAATAACAAATCTAATCATGTTGTGCACAGAGAAAATAT
>NW_009648900.1:466341-466728 GCF_000708025.1 Charadrius vociferus
TACATTATAGTTAACTATTGCGTTTGAATTCAAGCTGTAAATTCAATATTATCAAGTAATTACTTTGTAGTGGAGTAAACTAATTTATTAGCATTAATGTTTATATGCCTTTTTCTTATTTTACAAGGGTTACGGTTCACAAATCAAATGCTCTGGACGTATCCCTGTAATGAACTCTTTATTTTGGTTTGCTGCAAGAACTTCTTATGCTTACTGCATGTCTACGAGCTGAACTTGAAATTAATGAATTAATCTTCCAGCTTGACATATTTGCTAGAAAGTGGATGGAAAGAGATTGTATGTCGTCAAAACCGCTAGCAGAAGACTGCAGTGTCGTTTAGGGATTGTAAAAGGGTTTGGGGGCTTTCCCTCTCTCTCTCTCTTTTT
>NW_009648900.1:468666-475144 GCF_000708025.1 Charadrius vociferus
GGGCGGGCGGAAACCCTCTTTTGGTATCCAGGCACTGTTTCTTTTCCCTGTGTCCCCCCGTTTCTGTTCCGTCGACGAAAAACCTCTCCCCACACCCTGCACACACGCAGACACCCCTCCCTTCAAACAAAAAGGAATGTATAAGGATTTCAGTGACTTTGAGATAACAAAGGCGCCACCATTGCAGAGCCTCGCCCCGCCTCTGTGTGATGGCAAACAAATTCTTGCACTTGTATTAGGGCTTTTAAGGCTATAATTGAACACGGCGCGTCTAGGAGAACCGAAAACAGTTCTAGACTGACCTGCGGTTTTATAGCACTTTGGCAGTCAACTTCAGCTTGTGTCAGAGCAGACACGACAGAGCTGCCCAACGCTTAATCGCGGGACGCCACCTCCTCGGACTCACTGCAGCCCCCCTCTTGCATTTCAATAAATTTCAAACCTTGGGGCTAGAAATGGGGAGCAGAGCTGGCACAGGTTTGTATGGGGCTCTTTCCCGCTCCTCTCGGCAGCCGGGGCTGTGGCGCCGTGCGAGGCTCCGCCGTGCCAGAGATCGGGGCTGCCTCTGGGAAACAAAGGGAAATTAAGGCAAGAAGGGCGAGAAGGCAACTGCAAATAGGCGTGCGTGTGCCTGTGCGTGGGTGTGAGTGTGTCTGCGTGTGTCTGGGCATATGTGTGCTCGTACAGCGTGCACACGTGCAGCCCCGATGCCTACTTTTGAACCGCTGGGGCTGTCCCCCCCCTTCCTCCCCAAACCGAGCAGCCTATTTCTTCATGCGGGTTTGCAAGGCAAGGGGACCCCAAAATGCCTCCCGGTTCCGCCTGCAGGACAAGCGAGGAGGGTGATGGGGAAGGCTGCGAGGGGTGCAGCTCGTCTGGGAGCGAGTAGACACCCAAGGCACAGGCTGTTCTCTGCTTTATTTGCTGTTAAGTGAAACAGAGATAATGTACGCTTAAAGCCCCGGAATGTGTGGGTAATTGCAGGGAGCCTGCTGTTAAGTTGCTGTGTTCAGCACAATTATCAATGTTGCTTATTTGGTCTAATGTTGAATTGCTCTTTTAATACAGTAATTGGGACTTCCGCGTTGAGGAAGGGGGAAAATCGAGCCTTCCCCTCGCTAACCTCACTGAAAACAACATAAACAAAGGCAGGCATTTCGTTTGGAGAAGCAAAATGCATTCGTTACGCCTTTCCGTGTATTTCGGCCGGATTAGAGAGGGTAAAACCGCTCTGAATTTGGGAGCTCTGCTGCAGGACGTTTTTGCAAAGGACAAGCGTGGCCAAGAGGTGGGGAGAGCTGAGAGCACATTTACCCATAGCTAAGCTAAACAAAGCGAGGAGGAAAAAAAAAAAAAGCTACATCTCTTCTTTGGAGGAATATAAACAGAGCTAGGACGCCTCGATAGCCTAGCTTTTATATATACAGATGGCGTGCAAAGGGAACTGTTTAACTTACTACCGCTCGTCTCCAAAAGGTCAAGTTCTATAGTATCTAAATTGTTGCCTTTTTGTACCCTATTTTGCTTGGAAAAAAAAATTGAACCCGACCATTTACCTTGCCAGTAGGGTGGGTGCCTGTAATTAACAGGAGAAACGTGTGCTAAAAGGAATTTGCGTCAAGGGGAGCTAATTAAAATATTACACGATTGCTGGCTTCAATCGCTGCTGCTCCTCTCGCATAGGAAGGGTGAGGGGTGTTACGGCTCGAGCAGGAGAAAATGTCTCAGGAATTAGGACAGTGTTTTGTAAACTTGCGGGTTGATTACAGTCTACAAAGGCTTGTTAGAAAAACGTGGTATTAGGGAATTCGCAACGTTGTTGCCAACGAAAAGCTCAAACCCTTCCCACCTTTTCCAATGAAAATAAGGCCAGAAGGCGATAATTCTTCGCAAAATTTGCCAGGAATATTGTTTGGATTTTAAATATTTCGGGCTCAGAAGTTCTTAACTGGCGTCTCTTCTCTTTTTGTTTTTTTTTTTTGTCCATCGTGGAAAGGAGCTATACATGGCCATCCTTTTTTTTTTTTTTTTTAAAGTAAATATGTTCCCTTAACACTGTAACAGAAGGAAGCGTTGCAATAGTTAGTAAAGATTTTTCAAACAATTTAAATAATAAGTGATTTTTGACATCGGCGAAATGGAACCCCCGTGTTGTGATGTGGGACTGATTATTTATTGTCCAAAACCTGAAGCGGTATGGTTGTGATTTTGCTAGGAAACTGCAGAATATATATAAAGAGAAAGGACAGATGTAA
This sequence comes from Charadrius vociferus, assembly GCF_000708025.1. Lineage (NCBI taxonomy): Eukaryota > Metazoa > Chordata > Aves > Charadriiformes > Charadriidae > Charadrius > Charadrius vociferus. The sequence continues at coordinate 470,922 of NW_009648900.1, forward strand.
ACGGGATTCGAGTCAAGATTATTCTGATTTTTTTGTTGTTGTATTCAACCGCATTACATTATTTCAGAGGCTTAAACATCTCAAGAACCTGCGCTCATGTGGACGCAGAATATTTTAGATTGTTTTTTTTAATATCAATTACCGAAATCCTTTCCTTTTCTTTGTCACTATCTCTGTCTTTTTAAGTCCCTGAGATGGAAAAGCTTCAGGGGGTGGTCGTTTTTTTCCTCCTCCCAACCCTCCAGTTCAGTTTGACCATTAGGATTAAACAGCTACGGACCTACAGAGATCTAACCGTCGGTGGCGACCAACCATGTTATTTTGCATCCCTTTGCGCTGATGAACATCCGAGGGCTCTATCTGAAGGCAGACGCTGTCTGCCATAGCTGCAACAAGCCGGAATATCGAGGGATATTATTTTTTTTTTTTTCCCAAAGAAGCAGCTTATTCCAGACAGATAACTTCTCTTTTTCGACAACAGTTTTCGTGCCCTTTTGCAGCCAAACGATTTACTGTTGTAACCGACTCCCGGCGCCTTCACAAGCCCTGGGAGTTTCTCATAACGCCGGGTCTCCTCACCCCCTGCTTCTTCCAGCCCTACGCGCCCTAGGCTCCGGGACGCCGAACCCCTCTTAAATTTTAGTTATATTTATTGCTCGCACCTTGCTCCTGAAAGAGAATAGCGGCAAATTTGGCAATAAGGGGTACATAAGAAGGTATTTTCTGAAACGGCCAAGTATATCAGAAATTGACTGACTGATGATGCTACCATAAATGTCTCCTTTTCTCCCCTTGAACGCTCTCCGAGACTTTCCCGACACATGAAGAGGCACATCCAGCCATTCGTTTTTCCCCTGGTTTATCCAGATACAGGTGCAAGAAACTTCTGGCAAAAATAGGGTGCGGGAGAGGGGTTTCTAGAACAAGCGGTGGGCTCTAAAACGAGCGCGAAAGCAAATTTCCCTGATTATATTCCCGCGATATAGAAAACCAGGCACTTTGCACCGACTCTCACCCAGACCCAGAAAGAACTGGGTCACCAGCGCCGTTTGTAGTAAGCAGGTTTCAGTCCTTTTTCATGCCGATGTATTTTATGTGGAATTAATCAGCGCCGCTTAGTGAATGTCCCCAGCAATCCCTTGAAAGTGCGGTGCTATTAATCGACGCGGTTATCCCTACGGACGGCCACATCTCAGGCGATGTTCCCACGCAAAGCTCACCCGCGGCCCGGAATGCCGCTTTACCCAACACAAAAAAAAAAAAAAAAAAAAGTCCGCCAAAACATTCCCATGTCGACTTACATTTTAAAGTATTGCTACAACTGGTGCCTTGAACTTGACCTTAGATTTGTTAATCCAGGAAATATATTCAGTGAGAGGAAAAAAATCCCACTGCGTTGCCTCTGACAAACGAGTATTTTTCTGCCTACAAATTCAGGATGCAAGCAACACACCAAAGTTATGAGATGTATAATGTGCCCTCTAGATTAAGAGCAGAAAGCTACAGAAAGCGAAGTGCCTCAACGCCGAGACAAGCTCGTCGTAGCTAGACTGTTCTTGTGATGCCAAGGTCCACACTTTGCCACAGAAATTAAAGTCAAGGTAATCGACTGGGATTCCCAGCTAAATTGAGTTTTATAGGAGATAAGGTTCTCTCTAATGCACATTGAATTTTAACAGTGATTTATAAAGGTATTTCAATTTTTTTTTTTTTTTTTATTTTGCCCAACTCGCCAAGAAACACATCGGGTTTTACTGTACCACACTGCTAACTTTATAGGAGATCCTTATTCACATATCGTGAAACCCACCGAAGTAAAGACATTTCTTCATCAAGGATTGTTTCAGGGGGCGGGTACAGGAAGTATCACTATACTGGGGCTGTCAAATCAACGACTTCAAAGCCCCAACTTCATATTTTGATGGACTCTCAGAACTGCATTATAATGAACGTACCTGTACTAGCGTAACCTTTATAGGGAGATATTTGTCTAACACGAGCTTAAAATACGCGCTGCAGTTGAGGATGCAATCATATGCCCACGTACAGCTCAGAAGGCTCTATAAGGACGGTTTCTTGTCTGTTCTCTCACATGTCACGCAAAGATCCCCGTAAAAATAGCTCTCCCTATAAGCCTAATATGGCTGCTCTTGCCTACGCCGGGGTGGAAACCCGCTCACGGTCCCGCTTATTTCCATTTCCCGACTCTTCAGCAAACGCCGATATTAATATCACTTCGTACAGAAATCGGGGCGCATCAGCACGTCAGGTTCACACCGCAGAGGTCAGCAAAATTTGGGCAAAATCCCCCGAATCAGACCAGGCGGAGTGTGTGCCTTACTCGTCCTTTCTCTTTCGATTTTATCTTCCCACCAAGTGTCCATACAGCACGGCATTTTAATTTTACAAACCCTCACATATTTAAACATAAACCAACCCCTAGCTGGAGACAAAGCCCGTCCAAGATGGCTTTGGATTAAAATCCATCATTTTTTACGCCTACCCGAAGGCACCTCGATAGCTAAAACCCAGACTGAAAATACCCTGCTTTTCCATTACCCCTCGCCCAAGCCGACTAGGGAGGCCGATTTATACCATCAGGAATAAATAAAAGCACTTTGCTCGGTGCGTTCAAATCAAGGCGATTACGACGAAGTTCAGATTAATTTAAACTGGCAGGTTACAACGCCCGGCTGGCATTTTTTTCTCTCTAGATAACGAACAGCGATGGCGAAAAGCAGACAGGTTAAACATCCTTCCCCTGCTTTCTTCCACACAGAGCCGGCCACTCTCCTCCCCGGCTGTTGAACGATTAAAATAATTCCAGAGGCGAACGCACGGGAATAAAACAAGCGGGAATAAAAAAACCAAGAGCCACTTTTCCATGCAGCCTGACCCAAGACAACCCGGCGCAGCACAAAGCCAAGCAACCAGCAGCTCTATCTGCGAGTCTGCCCGCATCTTGGGCTCTGACCCCAAGGTTCTCCTGGCTCACTTTTCTGCCAAGAGCCTTCTTTGCTTTCCACCTATGTTAGGCTGGGAAGCAGCATCTCTGGGAAAGGTGGAGCCAGCGCCCAAGCTAGGCGAAGCAATCTTACTTTTCTGAACGGGCTCTTCGGCTCTATTAGCATCAGCCCAGACAGCCTTCTTCACCCAGGTGCCAGCAGCAGAAGCGGCATTTCGGCCTCATACACCGTGGGAGAAAAGGAGAAGGGTGGGTGGGTGGGCTGGTGGGGGGGTTTGGGAGGGGACGGGGTGGGTGTTTGTTGTTGGCTTGTTTGCTTAATTCACCACCGAGCCAGGGGGAGAGGAGAAACATTCAGCCGCTTCCAGGAAGAGCATGAAAATCTTACCCCAGCATCCAGAAGTCTCTCGCCTGTGCAAAAATATATCCCCACGGTGACTGACAGCTAGGATCCCGCGCTGGGCTGCAGACCTCCAGATCAGTGAGGATGGATTGCACATTTTTTGGTTTCCTCCCTTATAGATTAAATATACCCGGTCCACAGAACATTCCTTCTCGATCTCTCAGAGACTTGGGTTGCTGTTGATTTGGGGGGTTATATAATTTTTTTTTTTGTTCAAGTTGTTGTTGGTCTGTCTTTAGACGCAGAGAAATCTAGCCACTAGGGCACATCGTCCTTCCTGCCAGCTTCAGGCAAAATGCAGCAATATCACAGGCTAATGACGATTATTGCTGTTATTATTACTACTATTATTGCTATTTATTTTTTCCTCTCTCTCTGTCTCTCCTGGTCCCCTAGGATTTCCGATGGCGGTTTGCACACAAGGTGATTGCAGGAGGCTAAAATGCTAATTCCACGGATTCCCATCGTACGAGAGGGAAAAAAAAAAAAAAAAAAAAAAAAAAAAAAAGAAGAAGAAGTCCCAGTGTTTTTGATCACGGGACACCCGGCCGTTCCTCCCCAGTACACCCCGGGTCACAGTACAGTAATGACCGTGGGTTGTGCGTTGTAGGACTTGACCTTTCCTACGTAGAAGAGGGCGCTTTCCTCTACGCTACGGGGAGGGAAAGGAGGGGGGAGCGGCGGGAGGAAGAGAGATGCTCTCTTTGGGGATGTTTAATCACAGTTCAGATCTAGGAACGGGCAAAGCTTCTGCCTTTCAGCACGCCATGTTGAAGCTATTCAGTGGAGAAAAAAAAAAAAAATCCTTTTTTTTTTTTTTTTGAAGGGGGGGGGGGGGGGGGGGGGAAGCCGGGG
>NW_009648900.1:475199-477033 GCF_000708025.1 Charadrius vociferus
CCCGGGCGGCCCCCTGCGGCCGCGGCCGGGGCACGTCGGCTCGGCCCGGCACCCACCGGTCCAAGGGGAAAAGGCACCCCCTGGTCTCTCCCCCCCAACCCCTTCTCTTTGGACTCCTTTACCGGCCGAGAACGCACAAGGCCATCTCTTCGAATCACCGTTAAAGTGCATTAAAACGCATCTAAAAGTTATGAATGGCAACAAACGGCCTTTTAGCGCCTGCCATTTTTTTTTATTTTAATTATTAAAGCTGTCTTGATTTTATTGCTAACGCTGCTCACGGAGAATGCTGAAATGCACCAGAAATGGGGTTTTATTTAAGCCATAGCCATTTTTTGTAAATAACTTTAATTTACAGGCTAAAGGCCGAGATGCTCGCCCGTTCGTTCAGACGCATACAAAACAAAGTGGCTGCTCTGGAAGCAATGGGCGATTTTCTTTTCTGAGCATTTCGATATTCAGCACCATATTTTTTTCCGTTTGCTTCAGAGACCATCTCAGCTCGCAAGGGGCTTTAAGCGGGAGACTTTCTGAGCAAAAGGCGGCCGAAAAAGATATAGCTTTGCAGTTCTACTTATCATTCTTTTTCGGAAATATGCTGCTGTCAAGGTTTATTTCCCATAGCAAACCACCTTTGCTACTGCCAAGAGCTCGAGGCGGGGATAGATTAAATACTGGATTATTCTCTTGGTGGGAAAAAATACAAAACATTTGCTGTAGCCGTTCGTCCGCGTCAAAGACATAAAGCCACTTTCTGTCCGTGGGAATTGCAAATCTGAAGGACCAAGGACGCCCAGAATTAGGTGATTACAAACCAACATATCCAGACACTGGGAATTAAAGTCTACGTCGCTGGATCCCGCAAGAGTTACTTGAAGTGAAACTGAACTAGTATTTTTTGTCTTTAATTATGTTTTGCGTTTTACACTGCGAATGAAATACTGCTCTGACATTAATGTTTCAATAAATACGCTAAATATACAGTAATAACTTGCTCCCTCTGTCCCTTGCGTCCCTCTGCACATCCGTTAAAACGCTATATCTAACTTTTTTATTTCTAGGGGAGCTGAGAAAATAGAGACCCTACTTTGTTTATGTATGCTTTGTTTTTTAATTTTGTGTTTGTTTTCCTTTGAAATCCTTCTTCCGGCACATTTTTTTTAACGTCTGCAAATAAAATTCCTCACACGTATAACTCTACACAGCAAGCCAGGCACAATAAGTTCCCCACCACCATTTTAAAACATTCTCGGTAACGCGGGGAATATAAATAATAATTATCTCCGAACCGCGTGCAGGGACGGACGTCGTGAAGTAATGTATCACATTGCTTAATTATTTTCGTTGGTGATATATTTACTTGTAAAACATATTAGGGATGTATTTTAGGACGTTGGCGGCAGATTGGTGAGAGGGGAATATGTAATACAACAGCAATTTGTACTTGAAAATGTATGTGCCAACAGCTTTTGGACGGTAAATGAAGGTAATAAATAACACGAACACACACACCTACACACCCGCTCTCCCCCACGCTCCGAGGCCACATCTCCCCGGCGGAGGGATGGAGGGATGAGGGGCGCGGAGGGCTGCGTGGGCGCAGACGTGGGCAGGCAGAGACGCGGGAGGACGGATGCGGGGGCGGGTGGGCACACCAGCCCCGCGGACAGGGAATCTTTCGCCACTCGGAAAACCACAGATCCCCCCAACCCCCGTCTCGGTGCCCGGAGTCGCCGTAGGGCCGCGGGGCTGAGGGCTCCGCCGGGCACCGCCGCTCCCCACAGCCCCCTCCCTCGGGGTTCCCCGGAGAGCAAGGCACGGAGCTCCCGGCCTT
>NW_009648900.1:477271-479065 GCF_000708025.1 Charadrius vociferus
GAGCGGCCGCCGCACGCCCGGGTGTCCGGGGGGGGTCACCCCGGCGGGAAGGGGGAGCTCCGCCGCCGGTCCTCCGCGGGCCTGATCCTGCTCCCCCGGCCGGTGCTCTCCGCCGCCGTTGGGCCGGGAAACGCCACCCGCTCCTCCCGCTGAAGCCTGCGAGAGCCTCGACGCTGACTTACATGGTAGCAGGGGTCCGATCCAAAATGTTACCTTACTCCTGCCAGCGATCGCTCCCCTTTTTATCCTGTGAAATATATATGCGGCAGAGCTATTTGAACAGTAGTGGGAATTTAAATTCGCTAATCCACGGTCAGTCTAGAAATGCTTAGCAGATTTGAACGGTAGGTAGTTCAGTGTGAAAACATAATCTTCAAACGCTAGCTCCGATTGAAAGTTACCTTTTTAAAAAAAAACAATAACAAAAAGTTGTTATTTTACTAATGTCGGCCATATTCTCGTAGTGAGTTTCTTTCAAGGCGCCCCTGAATTATATCGCTCTGGGGCACGGTGTGAAAATAGAAGATCCTGCCTAAGATACACGGGACTCGAATCCTGCCTATCACCCTCATCTCCGACCTGCAATACATGTAATTTGCGGCGTCTCCCATGCAATAATTATACAGGTTGCGAAATATAACGGGATAAACAGAATTATTCACTCGGAGAGAGAACAAGTGTAATTCACAAGTGGCTTTCTCCAGGCAATTTAGCGCCTTCAGGAAAAAGCGTTGCAATGAGAGAGAGGAAAGGCGGCTGTCCGATGCCTGCAGCCGAGGCAGACCAGTGGGTATGTGCCCACGGGTGGCAGGTACCGTCGGTGGGAGAGGGGTCCCCGTGGCCAGCCCGCAGCCCCCGACCTCCGCGCAGGGTGCAAGCGGGAGGAGCAGCTGCCCGCGGCTCCGGCAGCCCCAGCGCGGGGGGTTGATGCCTGCTCCAGCTCTGCTGAAAATCCCAGGCCGTGGGGCTCCTGCGGGTATCGTGGAGGCTCTGCTGTTTCCCACCCGTCTCCCCTCTCCCGTGGGCATCCCGAGGCCCTGCCCGCCGGGGACGGGTTATTGCCCACTCGGGCGGTGTTTTGCCCGTGGGTCTTTGCCCGTGGTCCCTCGCCCGGCGCCGCAGGCCGCGGGCAGACCGCGTCCTTGTCATAGGGGCTCCCTCACCTCACGGGGACACGCTGTCACCCCAAAGCACAGCCCGCCCGCACGCCCTGGAAGCCGGCTGCAACTTATATACCTCTCCCCGGGTATTTTCGCGGCGCTATGGGGGAAATCTCGCTCAGAAACTCCCTGTCCGGCCTCCGAAGGGATGCAGTCGGTGTTCCCACTCTCCGCGGCCACTCTGAAAAATCAGAGCGCTCCGCGGCCCCGAAAGCCGCAATCGGCGGGCGGATAACGCGCCCGCACACCGCGGGAAGGTTAAAATCCCGCACGGACCGCAAAGCCCCCCAGACCCGACAGCCTCATGGAAAACAGATCCCGCTCCTGCAGGTACTTTTCATGTAAGTTATTGCACGAATGCGTTACAGTGAGATCTGAGCGGCGGAAAGCGCTCGGCGCTGATCCCTGCAGAGGTGGGTCCTTTTGAATTTCAGAAATGTAAGGCTAGAAGCGCACGGTTAGCGCGGTATATGATACCCTCTAAATGTACCGTAAAGGTCCCCCAATAGCTCTAATTAGAGCTGCAGACCACCGCAGGAGACAGGCGGCAAAAGCAAACCTCTCTTTGTGCCCGACCAAACTCGCCCCGCCACTCACAACACCGGCCGGCCGGCGGCCCCTCCGACCACCCCAC
>NW_009648900.1:479363-481900 GCF_000708025.1 Charadrius vociferus
GCCTTCCCCGGCCTGTCATCGCCACGCAGCCCCCCTCTTCCCTCCCCCCGCAACTTCCCGCCGAGGCATGGCCGGGCTGGGCAGCGTCCCCCCCGTCCCAGGGGCCGGTCGGCGGACTCCATTTGCCAGCGAGGGCTGCAGCGCTGCACCGGTATCATCCTGCTCTTCCTCCCCCTGGCCCCCAGCCCCGCTGCAAAACCACTGTTTAACATTACCGAAACATTTATCGTTTAGGAACGCCGGTTGTCAGGCGTGCCTGCCCCCAGAGAGATGCCGTCCAGGAAAAAAAAAAAAAACAAAACAACAACAAAAAAACCCCAACAAACCCAAACACAAACCCTCACCATATATACATTAGCTACATAATGGAAGACAACAGTATTACAATTCCAAGACATACACATTATATTTTTTCTTAAGAAATGCACGTAGGTATCGAAAAATAAAGAGTATTTCTTTCGGGTTTTGTTACAGTGACTATTTTATTAACAGTATTAATACTACTATACCTATCTACACGTCTTGGGTTTTCATTTTTCAGTAGAAATATAAAAAAAAAATGAGGGTGCACAAGTACATTTTCACAGTGCGCTGATTTTTTTTTTATTTACAAGATAGCTTCTTATAGTGAATAAAAACAAAATAATGTGCTGGTTGAAATAACTGATTGGATTAAAAGGTGCTGTAAAAAGAATCCCTAAATGTTCTACTGCGGCCTCATAACAGACAATAAACAAGGAGAAACGACTAATTACTTATAGATCAAAATATAGATTATATAAATCAAAATAGTTCTGGGGAAAAATGTATTTCAGTTCATAGTTCTTGGATATTTTTTCCAGGAAGGTTTTGTTGTTGTTGTTGTTGGGATTTTTTTTTTTTGTTTGGGGGGGTGGGGTGGGGGATTTTTGGTATTGTAAAGAAATGCCAATGTTCACATCTTTTGTATCCACCCAGAGTCAATATTTAAAATTTTCCGGGGACTTAGAATATTAATTCTTGAAGATTATTTGAGGTTTAAAATAGGCAGTCTTTTAAAACAGAATCTATTTTACGGTCTGCAGGAGCAAAAATAAACAACAAACCTCCCCCCTACTTCAGATGACAAATCATCTTTTGAAAATAAAAAATAAAACCAAAAGACATCTCCAAGCAAATACTTTCCTTTCTATCCCCACTAGTTTGCGATGTTTTTAATTTCCTATCAAGATAGATCCTCCACAGAGCTTCCTTCATTACTGATGTCTCTGAAATCCTTATTCAGTACCTTCAAGGTTTATTATTACTTTTTGACATTAAATGCATTGCTTAAAAACATACAGTAATTGTACATTTTTTTTTTCACTATGGTTTACCTGAGCAGTCATTCAACATACAGTTTGGATTGCAATGGAAGAAAACCAGCTTATGTGTCCACATCGACCTTCTCACGTCAACCAGCTCTCGCGTTGTGGTCACGAAGAGTCTTTTCAAATAGTAAGGTCGTAGACGTACTTACAACTTTCTCAGAAAACGGTGTGTCTTAATTGAAAGTGTATCTCTCGGGGCTGGGCGCGTGGGCTGTACAGTCTGTCAGTGATACTGGCTGGCTGCTTGGGATTTCAGGAGAACTGTCAGTTTTAACCATTTTGCTACAGCAATATTAAGGAAAAAAAAAAAAAAGAAAAAAAAAAGAAAAAAAGAAAAGCTATAATTCCAAAGATACAGATCTCTTGTTCTGAAAGAAGAGGTTCATTGTCTTTTCTCTTTTTAATTATTATTAATAATTATTTTAATCTGAACACGAAAAAAAAAGTTCTGAAACTTTTGAGTTGCTGCTTCTCCATTTTTAATCCATTAACTGGTAGTCTTCAATTTGTTGATCACTTTTTTCTCTTTGACCCTTCTGTTTTGGAACCAGATTGTGACCTGTCTCTCTGACAGATTTGTAGTTGCCGATATCCTCCTCCGTTTGTCTTTGGTTATGAATTTATTTGTAGCATATTCCCTTTCGAGTTCTTTTAACTGGACCTTTGTGTAAGGCACTCGTTTCTTTCTCCCACGTCTGTACGAGTTCGCATCGGAGGGATGCGAAACGACGTCTGGAACAGAAAAACCATGCAGGCAAGCGTTAGAAAATCGCTCGAACCGCTTAGGACATCTTCAAGTGGTACAGGGTTAGAGTTACAGCGCACTCCTCCGCCTTCCCCGCTCCAGCTTAGCTACTAAAACCCGGCTCAGCATTTGGGATTCCTCTTTCCTGGCCGCCGCAGACAGCTTTTAGGCAGGGAAAAGCTCGCTTCTGTCAGGCAGACAAATAAGAATAACGACAAACCCCACGGAGCCCGGCGAGGGACTCCGGGAAGAATCGCGCTGGGGTGAAGCGATTTACCCAGCCTGCGTGCTGCGGGGATTACGGAAAATAACACCGCAGACCTTCCCGCGGCCCTGTTCAGCTGTTTCCTCTCCCGGTGCCGGCGGCGGGGCCGGGCGGGCGAGGCGGGATGCGCCGTACGCCGGCGGGGGGCAGGGGGCGGCACCGGGGCCGCTCCGGCGGG
>NW_009648900.1:483352-484725 GCF_000708025.1 Charadrius vociferus
CCGCCGCAAGCTACGGGCGGAGAAGCGTTCACCGGGCCGCACACCGGGCCAGATAAGGCTCTCGAAGCGGAGCCTCCCGGGGTCCTTTCTGGGTGTTTTCCTTCTTCCTTCCTTCCTTCCTTCCTTCCTTCCTTCCTTCCTTCCCGCCCGTCGAAAGCCCAAGACCCATCTCGCTCCTTTCGCCACAAAGCCTCAGAAGTCAGATAAGAGGAACAAACCAGGAAATCACGATTTTATTTGTTATTATCTTTTAGGATGGATTCGGGGAGCGGGAGGGTTAACTGGACGTCCATCGCGACTCCGCTGTATTATTTGTTGCTGTAATAATAAAAAACGGGGCCTACAATTCGGCTTGAATCTTCTTTGGCTGTAAAATATCACTTCGGCTTATACAGTGTGCGCACAGGCCCATGGTGCTTTTTTGTACTGGGAAAAATGGTTTATTGGCTGAAAAATCTTTTTTTGTTGGATTTGGTTTTTTTTTTTTTTTTTTTGAAGGTCGTACCTCTCTGCAAGCGAAAGCTAGGAAAAAAAAAAAAAATCGCATTCTCTTCTCGTCATAAATGTTAGAATTTTTCATACGGAGAAATAATTTCCATTTTTAATATTCCCCGCATCTCCCACCGGCGCAGATGCGTTTCCCCTCAGCATTCAGTTATTCGCGCGCAGCCTTGAACTCAAAACGCTCCATCCCTGAACTATCAATAAACTTGACCTAAAGGAGCATTCATCTCATCGTTAACAGCTCTCAGCCCTCACGCGTGTGGACAAAACACCCCCAAATACTCCCATCCTGAAAACTATTTTTTTTTTTCAATTTATTTTTGCAATTGCATGTTGCTTTGTTTTGCGCCTGACAGCTCGGCGTATTTATTATCCTATTGTGCTTCCCATTGACGTTGTAGCATTGTTTTGCCCGCATGGCTACAAGCGCAAAGCGGTCCCGGGACGTACATTGTTACCGAGCAGGCTTTTCCTTGCCTAGCGCAGAGCTGCCAGCCATGAGAAATAGCCCTTTGGCACCCAGGGATTTTTTTCCAAGGTGCTTTTTCCGTGCGATGAGTTCGGATACCTGAAGTCGCTGTCATTCCCCTGCTAATTTGGCAGCGGTTTAGCCGCTTTTTTTCTTCATTGTAGCCAATAAAGAGTTCCCATTTTGACTTCGCATACCCTTTTCCGCATTCTTCCTCATGGCCAAAAGCAAATATTTATTCCCCGCATATTTTTCTTTTTCTTTCAGGCTCCAGTTTTGAAACCTGTGGATTCCCCCGGCCAAACATTGCTTGACTGGCAGGAATTGGGTCGGTTTGTTTCCCTCTGGTTTCTCGAGGCTGCTTCTGAAAATCGCGTTGCAGCGGGGTGAAAGCGGGGGG
>NW_009648900.1:485143-489834 GCF_000708025.1 Charadrius vociferus
GGGGGGAAGGGGGAAGGGAAGGCAGCTCTATGGGGCAGTGCTGTTTTACATACGGGTTAGACACGGCTAGAGGCCAAGGTCAAGTTGAAAGTTGCAGTCTAGCCAATGTGAGAACTGTCATTCACAGCCCGAAGATCCGTCTGATTTGTTAAAAAGCGGGTAGCCATGAGAACACTAATCTCCCCAGTTCGTCTCTCTGATCCCCCCCACCCCAGCCCGCCCCCCTCTCCAAACTTTCCCTCAGCCGCGGAGCGTTTCTCGCTTATCTGCCTCTAACTTTTCAAGCCCCTTTCCGTAAGGAGGGAAAAGCCATGAGAAACCGTAGCTTTCAGCCCCGGTGCAAACTATACAAGTGGTGGAGGGTTGGGGAGAGGGGGGAGCAAAGGGGGGGACATCCGGTCTGCTGAGTTTTGGTGGTTGTTTTTTTTTGTTTTGTTTACCCACTTGGGGCTGTTCAGTCCTGCGTGCGAAAGGGAGAAGGGAGATTAGATTAAAGAGCTCTCTTTTCTTCCTTCTCTGCATCTCTTCCTCGCTCTAGAGCTCTATTTAATCATGAGGGAAGAGGGCCGTGCTTTTCACTGCTGATAAGAGCAGTGATACAACTGTCCCCTTCCCCTGTTTGTCATGACGTGGATGGGAGTCAGGGATCAGGACCGTTTCCTCAAAATAGGCAAAATGGCATCTGCAGGGTGCGTATGCAGCACCAGAAAAACAGTTATTGTCGGACCCGGGAGTTTACGCCTTTGTTTTGCTTTCCGAATTTGTCTGACTTTTAATAAATTATTGCCACCGAGAGAGGAGAAAAGCATCGCCAACTATTTAACACACACACACACACACGGTACCCAGTTTTCATTCATCTCCCAGCTATAATTCCTTCCTGCCTTAATGGGTATCTGCCATTAAATATTAGAAAGGAACCGTGAGAGCTGAAGACATCGAGCAGAACAGATGTTCTTCGAAAATCATGGACCCTGTAATGAACACCAGGGATAAAAATATGCCCGAGCCTATCCCCCCGCCTTGAACATATACCATTCCCTAACAAATTGTGGAAGAGCTTTTATTTTTCGCAAAGTAAGGCTTGGGATGCGCTGGATAAATTAACCACAACTAAGAAAGAGTTTACTTGAACCCACTGATTGATTTGGCCATCCTCTACAAAAGGTTCATTTTTGAAAACTGATAATTGAATGCTTCCATGCATGCAACCGGTAGACCAGTTGAAGCTGCTTCCAATATTTTTGCTTTTTTTCGTGCGAAATAAAGTTGGGATACAGCAAATACAAGCGTATGACAGAGTCTCAGCATTTTCCAAGAGACCTGATGCAAATCTCCGAACTGCTTTGCATTTATATAGCGTGTTAAACATCTTGGGGAGAAATACATCTGTTAAATCGTTTCCTCTAAACCAAGTATTAATTCCTTAGGGAGCAAGAGGACGAACAACCGTGATCAGTAGGAGGATTTTAAAAGGTGCTGAATCTTTTCAGAGCCAGGCAATTTCTAACTGGTTTTCCTATTCAGCGGCAGTCACCCCTCGCAGTGCACGGCCATGCCCATCTCAGGTATTACAAAATCCTTCGGTGGCATTTTCTGCCTTTGGCTGCACTGAGAGTGGTCAGATACGTTTAACCCACGTTGCAGGTGTAAGCAAAGGCAGAATTTGGCCTTTACAAGTGTTTTGAACCAAGTCACTGTGTGGTCCTGATGCCATGAAGCCAGAGATAGTCTTGCCACAGCGAGGACTGTAGGATTTTGGCCTTAAACGAGAAAATATAAATTATTTGTAAATATCCCCATGTGGTAGGAATATGGCTATTCATTTTCCTAAAAAGGCCTTAAAATTCTCTTTTCTTAGAGAAACCAAAAGTCCTTTCAGCTGAATGTCAAGTTTTGCAAATACGGAGTTTGTCGGCAGAGGATCTAGAAGGCTTTTTTTTTTTTTTTTTCCCCCAAGCCAGCCTTTGTGTGATAACACACTCACGCACCCCCCGGAGCCCTGCCGCGGGAATGCCCGACTCCGAGGGCAACTCGGATTCCTTGTAGGATAGTCACAATCGTACGAATACAGAAGAAAAACTGTCGCCCAAGGAAATCCACTCTTACTTTTCCATTCACTGCTTAGAGCTAATTAATGAGCATGAAGGGAAAAAAAAAAATCGTGGCTGATTGTTGGAAATATATGTTTGTCACAGAGTTAAATCCCTCTAAACCCGCTAAAAGATCTCAGGTGATAATGGAGGGGCTAGAGGGTGATCTTAGTTACTAATAATAATCTCCGTCCTTCAGAGCCCAGGAGTCTTGGAAGACGCGGGAGTAAAGTGATAGCAGGAGCAAGAGCCTTAATCGAATTTGATTTTCATGAGCAAATGAAATTTACCTGCCAAAAGGTTATTTTGGAGCAGTACTGTCACCGCTGTTTTCTTCCACAATTTCTAAAGCATCAAGGATTGAGATAAACATTCCTGAGTCCTTTTTAAAGACACTTTGTATTTCAGGATATTCATGTGTTTCTAATGGAAGTAAGCAGCTTTACGAGCGGGGTTCGCAGGACATCTTAACTCTCTCCCTCCCACTGCGTGCTGGGGGAGGCTGAGATAATTACAAAATAAGAAGAATTTGTACAAGCAAATGCAGAAGGCGAAAAGTCCGAGAAGATGTGCGAAGAGCTTAACGCTGCATTTCTCTCAGGTATAAAAATCGTCCTAAAAATTCTCAGGCACATACTACATACGGACCTACCTATTTCAATTTACCCAAACTTTCAAACTGGCACCTCCTATAAATAAGGTGTGCTCGAAAATAATGTAATTGATTTCACCCGGAGTGTGGGACACGGAATAATCTTTATGGAGCAAGGTCTCAGAAGACGGCTTCACTCTGTGTTATTTTTTTCTGTTTCAGCTCTAGAAAACACGCTGGAGGTATTTCATGTGGTTACAGTGAAAATGGGAACGATCCTGATTTTTGTCTCACGAACAACCTCACTTTTCTGTTTTGTTTTACTTCCTCCCCCCCCCCGTAATATTTTCACAAGCGTATTTCCAGGGGGGTGCGATAGTTTTCTGTTTATATTTGTCGGGTGAAAGCAGCAGAAGTCTGGCGTTACGTGTTGGTAGTCAGCAGAAAATATTTCACTTAAGCTGTCGTGTAAACGTAGCGATGAAGGGAAGCCCTTACAGGCGCTCTGTCAGCCGCAGGCTGTCCCCCCTACAATTTCAATTAATTTTGCCATGCAAACTGAGACGGATTTCTTTGCAATCAGCTCTACTCGCTGGCACAAAGGGAGCCGAGAACGTTTTTATTTTCCTTTTAGTAAATTCTGATAAGCGAGGAGGCCAGGCTGGCCGTGCAGATGTCCACTGCGGTAGTGATCAGGTCGGTTACATCTTCTAGCTAAAAATATTCTAGTATGAACGTGTAATAGAAGCAGATAACAAAGTGATACTCAAGTTAATCTTCCTTGATTTTGTTGGGCTTATTCTCCGTTTTTCAGGACTTGGCGTTTTGAGAATAAATTCATTTCTCGCCTTATCTACCAGTAGGTCACAGTTTTCAGGGGGGAAAAAAAAGAAAATAAAGGCAGGGTACAGTGAGCTGCAATGGCATATCCTCTCTATTTCTGCTGTGAGCTTGTAATAATTGCTACCACATGATCACATGGTGTATTGTTGCAGCCTGATTACAATTAAACTTATCCCTCCACCTTTTTCATTAGGGGAAGAAAAAAAAAAAAAGTTCTTCCTGAGCTTCAGGCCCACTTTGTGCTGTTTTATTTCCCTTTGAAAAGCTGTCGGAGAGAAGCCGAAGTCGCTCTTTCCTTTACAATGCGAGAGAAAGCGTTTCCACAAAGCCCTTCTCACCATAACATTCCTGTAATAGCGTGACATTTACACAGCGTCCGACCAGGAGGGCTCAGGGGCAGGAGTGGACGCTGCTGCTCTCTGCAATAAGTTGTAGGATTGTAGGATGTTTGGGTTTTGTTTTTTGGTTTTTTTTTTTTTCGTTTTTTTTCATGTTGAGTCCAAACCCGTATCTTCACCTAGGGAAACAATGAGGGTCTCGGTGATAAAGACGCCTGTGCGCATTATCTAGAGAAAGAAAGGAGAGAGAGGGGGGAAAAAAAAAAAAATCATACAGGAAACATTGGACATGTTTGCCTTTACTGGAAGACAGCTGTTTGAGTACATTCTCCAAGAGGGTTTTTTGGTTCCCTTTTCAGAAGTGGTTTTAGTGATTAAAACATTGACTTGATGGAGGCAGTTTATCTCTAATGTCTGGGTCTGTCTAACAGCTCTTATTCCTCACTTTTCCAGCCCTTTGCTTAGATGAGACAGTACGTACCCGGGGCTCTAATCGCGGCTGTCTTAAAAAAATCTCTAACCAGATACGGGGACTCACCGGACTGACGGGAGGGGAGGGTGGCTTCACGGGACAGTCTAGCTGGAAGTTACCTGAGCCACGAGTGGACATCTTCACCGCGGAGACGGGGAAAAAAAACCCAACAAAACAACACCAAAAAAAACCCAAACAAAACCCAAACACGCTGCATCTAGCAAACTCCTGCACCTCTGTCAAAGGTGGTGGAGAGGGGGACAGGAGTGGGAGAAGCCCCGTGAGTGCTGTCCCACGCCCGCGGGCTCCTCCCGCAGGCTGGGCGGCTGCGGGGCTGACGCGGCGCTCCCGCC
>NW_009648900.1:489885-494369 GCF_000708025.1 Charadrius vociferus
TGCGCCGGGCCACCCGGCCGGGCTACCGACTCCTACCCGCGGGTCCCGCCTCGGGACCTTCCCACGGGTTCTTCCACCCCCCGGGCACGGACGGGGCTCCGTTTTGGGGTGGTTTTCTTTCCCTTGGCCCATTTCATCTGCCTCTCCGGCACTCTCTGCTCCGCGGGCGCGGAGAGGGGGTTTTGCCGGCAGCGGGTGAGAAGGGAGGTGCGTGGCCGTGGGGAAGCGCGCACCCACGCAGGCAGGAGGCGCGCACACCTGAAACTAGTCCTGTGTCCCCTCGCCCTGGCTGGTGTGTGTGTGTGTGTGTGTGACCACACACGTGCCTCTCGCCTTGCGCCACGTTAGGTTCATCCCTCCGCTGAGAGTGGTGCTGGAGGGAGGACGGGAGTGGGGCGCCCCCGGCCCCGGAATGGGGTTCCCATCAGTCCTCCCCCACCCCCAGTCGCGTCTTTCCGCGAGATCGGCGAGAGCCCTCTTCTTGCGTGGGTGGGACCCCGCAGGGACAGCCCTGGGGACACGCTCCACGAGGAGGAACGCGCCATCTGCACGGATCTGTGATCAGTTTCGGGCAGAAAGAGCCAGCTGGCTTCGGCTGAGTCCTCAGCACTGCTTAAATGCCCTCCGTCCATGTCGTGGGTGCTGCCAGTACCAACCACCTCCCAGCAGAAGGTCACTCGATACAGTGATATGATCCCCGGTTCTCCAATTAGCTTTACATTTCACCAAGCACACGCATTTCTGTTAAAGGTTTATTTGGTAAAAGAAAAAAAAAAACAAACACAACAGTAAACTGGGGCTCTAGAAATTGCTTTCTAGCGCCTCGAGTACATTTCTCAGGTATATATAATACGTGCTGGTTTTAATAACAAGAGACATTTGCTACTCTTCATGTTAGATGGAACTAATGTCTTTCTATCCATACCGTGAACACACTCTCTAAATAGGAATTATACAGTATTTTACTTTAAACATAACACCAGCCAAATGCAGACTAGCTGATAACTTGCATCTCTGGGCAAGTATATTACTCCCTTTATTTTTGCTGAATCATGAATTTTTCCAAAGCTTATTGTATTTTATGTCTTCTTTAGATAAGCAGTTACATATGTGGCCCTGTTGAACGTTAAATCCCATCCTTACATACGCGACAGCTGACTGTACTTCCAAGATGTTATTTACTCTGGAATCAGCTTAAAGCGCTGCTTTTGGGACTGGTGGTTGCTCAGGAAAGGCGGGAGACGAGTCGGTCCCTAATTAACCCTCACACAGCACACTCCAGCAGTTCCCATCTGCCCATGCCTGGACTTAGACCTTCCCATCTGTGCTACGGACTCCATCTGCCTGAGCGCACCGGGTTTGGGTCTTTGAGGATGGCGCTCTCCCAGACCACCGGCACCGCCTGGCATTGGCCACCCTGTGCCCCCACACCCACGCGGGGGAGTGGATGTGGGAGTACAGACTCTTCCAGCCTCTCCAGTGCCAGAGGGACTGGGGGACGGCCTGAGCCCAGCAAAAGCAGTTCTGTGGCAGCGCTGGGAGCCTTCTGAGAGATACCCGGGGAGAAGGAGCCAGGCTGGTGCCAAGGGGTTGGAGCGGAGCTGAGGGCATACGCCAAGGTTCCCACGCTCCGAAGACAATTCGCAAAGTCCCAGGAGCCAAAGTATATTTAGTCCAATAATGGCACAGAGAAAAGGGAGTGGTTTCATAGCAACCCCTCTGACATGCGAAATAATGAGCGGCTAAACAATAAAGGTTAGTCTCTAGTCAAGCATGCCCCCTGGTCTTCCAGCGGAGGCACCTAAAGGAAGAAATTCCCCCGTCCCCTTGCACGCAACCCGAGGCCGCTTTCCTGCAGATGTAGCTGCCCCGGTGCCAGCGAGAGAGGATCCTCGCTCGGAGCCGCTTCCTTCCCATTGTGGGGAAGATCCTCGCTGCCTGCCAGTAATTACCAATTGTCATCCACTTTCACAAGACCATATTTCTTTGCAATTTCTCTTGCCGAGTGTGGGGACTATGTCAAATCATCTGTCATCTCCCGGCGCAGCCCGCTGCCACCCCGCTCCCCCCCAAAAAAGAAACAAAGAAAAGAAGTAGAAAAAATAAATAACAATAATAAAAAATAAAAAACCCGACCAACAGCTGGATGTAACATAAAGCTACATCTCGTAGGGTGTGTTGCAAAGGAAACATAAAGGCTGGTGTGCCTTTGCTCAGCAGACGTATCCATATCCGCCGGACGCCAGTTCTCCCTGTTCTCAGGTCAACAAGTTCTCAGCCCAGGGTCTCTACCTGGAGAAGTGTGTTTGGGTCTGAATCTTATGTGCGCAGCCCTGAGAAGCTGGTTGGGAGGGTCAGGCCAGAGGTGTCGGGACGAGGTCGTCGCCCCAGCCGGGGTGGGGAGACCCTCCGGAGGAGCGGAGGAACATCCCACAGCCCCCGGGCCCGGAACCCACCTGCTGCCGGGGGACTGCTCCATTCCCGCTCCCATAACCCGTCAGGAAGTTTTACCCACAAGGAATAATTCCACTGTGAGGTGATGAAGGCACGAACAGACACGTCATCACCACTTCGGATGATGTAAATATTTGGCAAATAAAGGGAGAGGGAGGCTTGTCTGACCTATTAATTTTAGAGGGAGGCTGGAGAGAGGGGGGTTCCGGGATTGTGACTTCCCTGGGGGTTACTAAAAGAGAGGTCAGAAGTTTGTGCTGCGGTTCCTAGGAAGTTTGGACGCTACCTAGCTAATCAAATAATCGTCATTTCATAATTAGCTTTCAACAAGTTCTCATCTTCTGTAGGATGGCAAGACCACAACGAAAGAAAAAAAAATCGACTTAAGCTAGGAAGATGACATTATAAATACAGCTACTCCAGTCAGAGAATTAAAATTAAGTTGCATTTATCGGGGGGTTGTGTGTGTGATGGATTGCACTACTTTTTTTAACAATAAACACAAGATCGAAACCTTAAAAACCGTGAGCAAGCATATCCCAGCTGACATAAAAGTTGCTTATGTATAAAAAGAGAATCCCATATAACTCCACAGCGGAAATCGGTTAGCAAGTATCTTCTGCCCGTTTGCAAACATCAAATGTTCCTGCCATATGTCCGTTCTTATTTGTGTACCAGCTAAGAAACCTGAAACGTATATATGCGATATTAAAACAAAACATGAAAGATTTTCTCAGAAATCTGTGAGAGGGGAATGTAGGTCTGAGGCGGGGGTTAAAGGAAGTAAAAAAACAAGTGATGCTATTGCCAAAAACTTTAATATTGAACAACACAGCTGAAGCTTTTATCACGGTACGAAATTTACAGACTAATAATTCAAACCTGTGTGCTCGTGGCAAGATGTCTCTTCCCCTTTCTGAGTACCCAAAGGGACGGTTTTGTTTTCCGAGGTGAGGAGCATCCCTGCAAGCCAGGAAAGTCTTTGGAAACGGCAGGTGACCGGCAACTTGAGGGAAAAGAGAGAGCAAGAAGAAAGAAAACAAGATGATGGCTCTTTAGGATCCGAAGAGATTTCTGATACCTAGGGTGGAAATCAAAATGTGGCCTCTGTAGAAATCACTGAAGGAACAAAACGACAAGGAAAACCCTACCTGGTAAAAAGAAACCCAGAGAAAAACGTGTAGACTGGACGAGCCGTCTTTTGAGTCTTCACAAGGTGGAGAAGATCTCCAAGGCTCCCCCTCCGCATCCTCAGCATTTGGGCAGGTGGCGGGGCTTCCCACATCTCAGGTGTCAACTAGGAAGCTGGAAGTGATCTGAACCTCTTAGGGAAAAAAAAAAAAAAAAAAAAAAAAAAAAAAGTGGGACGGGAGGAGACCACCCAATTAAGAAAATATCCACCGATCTCCCCCAGCTCCCCGCTGCAGCTTGGAAACGCCTTTCGTGCCCAAGGAGAAGCCACCTGTTAGACGGGGACAGCCTGGGACCCCCCGTCAAGGGAGGGTCGGTCGCTCAGGTGCCAACACGTGTTTCAAAGCTCAAGGTCAGCGCCTCCCCCTCCCCTCTCCCACTTCCCCGGGGTACCCCGTCCTCTTCCCCAAACCCGCGGGGTAAATGAAGACGTGAATTTCTGCCATGGCACCGGGGGAGCTGGGAGTCGATCCCTCCGGTGTGGTTTAGCCAACGCCCCTCCCGTCTTTCCTGCCTCCCCCTGCCGAGATCTGTAAACACCGAAAGGAGCAGAAAGGGTTTCGGGCAAGCTCGGGTGTCTGCCCTCTCGCCGGGAGCGGCGGGTGGCAGCGCCCCGCGTGTCCCGGCTTGCTCGGGTGGCTCCACCGGGCGCCGGGGCCGGCTCCCGTCCCCTGCTAGCGATAACCATCAGGTATTTGCGAGGGTAAACAGAGCCCCGGAGGTTGCGGGGGGAGAGGGAGGGGGACACCCTTGCCTGGGTTTCGGGCACCGCCCGTGGCAAACGGAGCAAGGCACCGGGCGGAGCAGCACGGCGGGTTGCGGGGTGGCCGTTGTGGGGC